>NW_021604747.1:409306-446532 GCF_004785775.1 Grammomys surdaster | reverse complement strand
AGACAGAGACAGAGACAGAGACAGAGACAGAGACAGAGACAGAGACAGAGGAGGCTTGGATCTGTGTTGAGCTGCCCAGATGACATGCAGGACCTTGGAGCACACACAGGTCCCATGCACAACTATGGAGTGCACAGTGACGCTATGTACAACAGGGTCCTGATGAACAGGGTGATGGATAAATATAATTGAAGTAGTCCGTGTCAATGTAGAGGCCCAGTTAAGCGTAAGTCCCTGAGATAGTTGGAGTACTCTGACTGTATGTCCTTGACTGCCCTCCCCCACCCTAGTGGTCAGATGAAAGGTTTCTGGTATCATCATAATGTCAGGTGTCTTCCTCTTTATGGTCCAGATGAGGGTGTTTTATCCTTTGCGTTGACTGGTGTGTTTGTAAGTTCTGTGCCTGTTCCTTTCTGATACAGTTTTCATATGTCCATAGATTCAGATTGGTTTCTGTTTACTTGATGGTCTTATAAGGCAGGGTCCTTTGTACATTTAGGAATGAGTTACTTATCAACTTGTGGCTCTTGAGTGGTCACAGGCAGATGGTGGTGTCTACATGCCCACCAATGAGCACTGCCTCTGTATTTACACTCAAATATTTCACGTAGAATGCAGTCTCTTGGGGCAAGGCATAGCCTTATCTTGGTACTAATGCCAGGCTCCAGATCCAGTAACACAGCTGTGAATCAAAACAATGACCCCCATGTTGACAAATGGGGAAGGCAGTACCTAGCAAAAGACTTCAAACAGAGTGGATGATAGCATAAAAATTCATGTTCTAGAAAACACAGAGCAGTGGATTCCTCAGCTCCTCAGGTGCTGGCTGTCAGTGTGTGTGTGCAGGCATGCTGCTAAACTAAGGTGCTTGAACCCTCTTGGTGCAATGACTGTTTTGTAATTTGGATCTGTATGCTTGCTGGCTCAATGGAGTTTTACATTTAAGACTCAAAGAAGTATTGAAATTAGGAAGTTTTTTTTTTTTCAAAATAGCCCAAGTCTATCATTTCTGTGATTCTCCAGCTACTAGTTGGTTTTTGTTTTGCTTTTGTTGTTGTTTTTGTTGTTGTTGCTAAGAAAGAAAAAGTCCCCAAGGCTCCTCAGTTCATTGCCTGGAAACCTGAACTGAGGTGAAGAGTACAGGCACCAACTTCATTGCTCGGGGCAAGCCTCCAACCACACCCACACGAGTGGAGTCTGCTGGTCGCCAGAAGTCATTATACACTTAGCATCCTCATTAATTTTCTCCCCCAGAAGAGCCTCTGATGAATGTGAGGGTTGTGGGCTAAAACCATCTCAGCCTTTCCTGATAAAAGGTTCTGTGTTCAATTTTCTAAAAGTGTCCTTAGAGATTGCCCAGCTTCCTGCCTCTTCCTAAGACTGAACTGAGCCTGCAAGGCCTTCAGAGAGGAAGAATTCAGTCCTTCTGGTATGGAAGCTTCCTGAAGAAAAGGCTCTGGGGACATTTTGGAGAGTTGGAACTTTTGAGAAGTTGGCCACGTAGATGGAGTCATCATTATTTATTACAAGCCAACATCCACTTGGCTTCTGCCTTGGCTTCCCTCCTGAGACTCTCATACAAGCTCCTATGTGTCCTGCTGAGCCCAAACCACAATGTCCTTTTAGTTTTCTGTGATGGTGTCCACATGACCTCGGGGGTTACCTGCCTCAGCCAGTTTTTTGGGCTCCATCCTCAGAAATCACACTGACAGAAAGCATTGGATCTCTTAGATGTCCTGGCACGGCTTTACCCAGTGAAGTGGGCTAGTTTTGAGTAGCCCACAGTTGGGATTACAAGACTTTGCAGCAGTGGCTTTTATTAAGCCATAGGGACTGAGGATCATTTGTGCCTGCCTTCCAGTTTTAACTCTTCTTCTGTCATGAGCTGTAAGAAGCTGTGAAAGTGTCCAGTGTTGAAAAAAATGCTTTGTATATGGGTCCTTTGAAAGGGAGGATTTTGAATCATAAAAAAACTTGACTTCCTGTGTCTGAGATCCTGCTGTGTCCTGTGTCCCCACCATTGACTCAGCCACTCCAATGTCCAAGGCATCGGCTGTTGTTTTCAGCCCTGGCTTAGACATTTGCAAGTGGCACCTTGGGCTTCTGCTTACAGCTGTACATGTTAACAGCGTTCACCATCTGCTTCACACTACTGGCTGCTAGTGACACTTCAAATGGCAGATGACCACCACAGGTAAACATAGGGGTTCTGGACGGGGGTGGGGGAGTGTCTAGAATCCCTGGATCCCTGGACGTTCTTAAACATCTCAATACATCCATCATACCACAGACCCTGAAGATACTTGCTTTTGGTTTTGACCCATCAGCCACATAGGTAATGGTATTTTGAGTGTTGGGGTATAACAGTTCTGGACATCACAGAGCAACATAGACTCTAGACAGCCTATAGTAACTAGACTCCTGAGCCTCCAGGCCTCAGGGTACCTCAGTAGCAACCTGTATTCTATGCTGAATACGAGTTGCTAGGTAGAACAGGAAGCTCTGGCGAGGCCAGAAGCTGAGAGCTTCTTCAGACCAACTGATCAGTGAAAGGAAAGGCGTGTTGTGTTCAGCTTCCAACCCTAACACTATCTTGGGGCTTGACAAGCAATTCTCTGAGTGGAAGGTTGGAGTTACTAGAAAGGTTATAATGAGGTGTAAAGGGCTTTGTTTTCAAGAATCCCAGATACTATGAAGAAGGGAGAAGTGGGAAAATGATGGTGGTGGTGGTTGAGGTGGTGGGGGTGGGGGTGGTTAACTGACAAAGGGCAAAAGTAGACAATATAGACACAGAAGGTGGGAGGATGGATGAATAACACTAAGGATGTTTGAAAAGACTCTAGAGAAATATTTTATGTTTCCTTGTGAATGCACATATAATTTTAAGTATATTACGTACATACGTAAATAATTTAAACAAACTTACAGCATGTGGGGCGATAATGCTTTCCTCAAGAGCCACAGGGTATCTGAGAAAACCTCTGCCAGTCATGGGAAACTCACCTTGAGTAGATGATGGGAGGAACTGAAGAGATTCCCAGGATATTATAGGTGACTGGAACAGCCTTGCTTGCCTCCTAGAACTTGAAGATAAGACCTTATTGCTAAAGTGGTCATACACTTCAGATATAGGATTTAAAGGAATCGACCTGGGACTGAACTGGAAGCCAATCTCTTACGATTGGCTCTCATGGTATCTGAAAGTGTTATGCAAGCTGCCAAGGGAAAAGCACAATCCACAGTCCAACCCAGTGGCAAGACCTACAAACTGGAACAATGACTGGCATGGCAAGACATTCCCACAGTGTAATAGTGGCACTTATATCCTGAACATAACCAACAGCCAGCTAGTTGGACTTAAGGCATGTTCAATAGTAGTGAATTCACGACTAGTAGTGTAAACCTAGCCACCTACATGTGGCTGACAAAGTCATAGACCCTAGAGAAGAACCTACTACTGTTACTTTTGTAAACCAGTGGAATACTGATTACATCCTAAACTCACACCCTTATCTCCACAGACATGTGTTGCCCACCCTTCATCAAAGAAGTTTCTTTTTGTAGTAGATGAAGACCATTTCAGAAATCCACAACTGGTCAAAACTGACCATGGGGTACCCAGCTCTTCTGATACATTTACAACACAGTACTTATACCTAAGCTAGTGGAACATCTTAGAGGAGGGGTCAGGAGGATCGTAAGACCCAGGGAACTAAAACATCTGCTTCAGGAAAGTATGACAGAAAAGGCACAGCCTTGAAATCTCAGAAATATGATTGTCTAACTGAGATCTACACAATGACAGTACCAGTTGACATGCCAACATTAGTAAGGGAAATCCCACAAGGTTCCCCTAGAGCACTGATTCTCAACCTTCCTAATGCTGTGACCCTTTAATATGGTTCCTCATGTTGTGATGACCCCCAACCATAATTTTTATAGCTACTTCGTAACTATAATTATGTTATTTTGCTACTGTTGTGAATCATAGTGTAAATATCTGATATGCAGGAAATCTGATATGCAACACCAAGGGGGTCATGGCCCACAAGCTGAGAACCTCTGAGATGAAGAGCTTCAGGCAATTAATGGCTTAATGGCTGAGAGAGAGAGAGACTCTGCCTTCTCCAGAGTCTCTCAAGCCTCATGATGGGATATCTAATTCCGCACAGTGAGCCCTAAAGACATACACATATCAGCAGGCTTTATATTTGTGTGTGTGTCTATGTGTATATATGTGTATAAAATAACATGAAAACAAAGGTTATAGATTTGTGAGGGAGTAAGAAAGACAGGAAGACTTGGAGGGGTAAATGGGTGTGAAAATGTAGACACAATATTCATGTATAAAATTCTCAAAAAAAATCTTTTTAAATTAAAACAAATAAGAACTCCAGCGGTGTGAGAATCAGTAGAGTATGAGTGGAAAATCACCTACACGATTGCTATTACAGTGTCTCCTCCCTGACCTCCTTTATGGTTGAATAGAATTTGTTTTGAGTTGGAGATTTTTTTAACTTCCCAAAGCAACTGAAACTTCCAGAGTTGACAGCCTCAAAGGATGCCTACTCTAACAGTCTAAGGTCTGGACTCAGTTGCTCTTATACTAACCCCATAGCTTGAAATCTCACTGAAGGGTAGGGACCCAAATCTTGTGGCTGTGGCTAGGTGTGACAGAACCTAGTGTCCTGTAAAAACCGCAGGTCAGGCAAGTTGGAGGCAGATAGCAGCAGGTTAAAAGAATTGTTCAGGAAGAGGGGAGATTTGGTTAGACCCTATTCATCACCATGTCCAGGTGCAAGAATGGTAGCAATGGAGGCCTTTCTAGGTCCCTACTCTCCACTTCTGCAGCCCCCTAGGCCTGCTAAAGAAGCAGTTAGAATATCTCAGTTGGTTCGAGATGTACAGAAAGAGAAATGTGCCCATGGCGTGTTGGTCCAGACAGTTTTGCTCTGGATTGTCCGATGAGTTCAGAAAGTCTGTAAACTTTCCTGTAAACTGCCTGTACTTCCAGCTCACTAACTTATCCTCTCGCTAACCTAGAAATATCAACAGTTCACTCAGTGCCTAAAACTTTACAACTTTATCTCCCAAGGTCCAAGACAGCACTGCAGTGGTACTTGTTGTTAGCATTTTGTCTAAGCTCCACAGTAACCTGGGAATGGCCAGGTATGTCTGACTCACTATAAAAGGGACTGCTCAGCCCGCTCTGCTCTCTCTTGCTCTTGCCTCTCTTGCCTTCTTGCTCATGCTCTGTCCTTTCACCCTGTCCCCCTCTCCCCATTGCCCTCCCACATGCTCATGGCTGGTTTCTACCTCTCTCCCTCTCTCTCCCTCCCCCCCCCCCCCCCCCCCCCTCCCTCCCTCCCTCCCTCCTCCTTCCCTCCCTCCCACCTCCTCCTTTCCCTTCCTCCTCTCCTCTTTCTCTCTCTCCCTTTCTCTGTCTCTACTCCCCTCTGAACTCCTCTCCCCAAGCCCTGAATAAACTCTACTCTATACTACACCATCGTCTTCATGTAGCTGGTCCCTCAGGGGAAGGAATGCCTTGGTTTGGGCCTGCAGAGGCAACCCCTTCCCCCATACCTGACTACATATCCACCAAACATGTTTCTTCTCTTCTTATCTTTTTATAAACACAACACTCGAGATTCATAAAGCTGGTTTATGAGAAAACAAGATTCAGGAAGCCCTTTTCCATGTAAAATATGGAGCAACTGACTCATTGGCTTGAAAATCTTTAATCAATTTTTTTGAAGTTAGATAGACACAATCTGCTTGTGGAAAGTGCTGTCAAAATGACTGTGCCATTGGGATAGTGTATAACCATAACTGGGATCCACATGTGAAAATTTCAGTCATGAAAGGAAATCTGATTGACCTCTCAAAGGGAGCAGATAGAACTGTGATATGGGGTGATGGGGCATTGTATTTAGTTATGATAATACTTTCTATTATTGTAATGTTGCTAAAATTCAAGAGTCAAAGCCAGAAGCATGTGACTCTGAGATGAGCCCATCTGATCACCAAAGGGAAGAATCAGACTCAAAGAAAAAGGGTTCTAGACCAAGATGTCCGTGTGCATCTACAAACGGCTAGCTCAGCTATGGTTGATGGAAAGCCTTGTCTAAGTGTACTAACACAATGTGGAATGAGACAAATTTGGGCTGTTTGTGGCTCCTGTCAACCAAGATATCCAAGTCTTAGTTTTATCATCCATAAAATGGGTCCTTTGTTCTACCTATTGGATAAGGCCATGGGGGAGACTGAGTAGCCCTTTGTAAGTGGTCATCAAGAGTTCTTTATTCTTATTATTCACCTATATAATGATGGATTTGTATGAGGATTTTAATCTCTGAGATTGCAATAACCAAGAATCTTCCTATTTTTAAATCCAACAGTCCTTTCACAGAAGCAGTGCAGATTTCTTCTTCTCCAGTTGTCTCAGGAAACACACTAAGGCCAACCATTTCTGTTTCTTCTTTCTGTGTGGCCACAGGAGAATCTTGAAGAATGTCTCTGGATACTCAGAATAGAAGAAATTTAAAAAAAATGGCAGTTGTGGCGCATGCCTTTAATCCCAGCACTTGGGAGGCAGAGGCAGGCGAATTTCTGAGTTTGAGGCTAGCCTGATCTACAGAGTGGGTTCCAGGACAGCCAGGACTACACATAGAAACCCTGTCTTGTCTTGAAAAACCAAAAAAAAAAAAGTAGCAGTGAAAATAATTTTATGGTTGGGGGCCAACACAACGTGAGGAACTGTATTAAAGGGTTGCATTAAGAAGCTTGAGAACCAGCAGTATAAAGGATGAAAGCAAAGTTGTACACTCATGTTCAACACCCCTACCCCTAAGCCGAGAACATTGCTCACCTTAGCTGGGACTGAATTTTCTCAACTATGAAAGGAGCATAACGCAGTGTATCCTTGTAAAGTGGCCCTACTGCATTGTCTTAGATTAACAGAGTGTATTCCTTTTGCCTAAGAGAACCAACCTAGGGGAAGAAAGAATTATGGTTCATGGTTTCATAGGGTTGCAGCCCGTCACTGTGGAGAAGGCATGGCGAAGGTCAGGAGGCGTGAGTATGTGGCTGAGATTTCTCCGTGTGCTGACAGATCAGCAGGGAGAGAGCAGTTGGAGTCAGGGGAGGGCACAATCTATCAGCTTCCACCAGCCAGGCTCCTTCCCTCCCAAAGGCTTCATGGTCTCATAAAACTGTACCACTAGCTGGGGACCAAATATTTAAAACATGAGCCCATGGGGAGCACTTGAGATTCAAGCCACAGCAGTGAGTTAATGACTATGCGTGTGTTATTATGTGTAATGTCTTAGGCAGTACCTGGCACACAGTTAATTAGGATAGTATCATGTTTACAGTATCAGATCTCAAACTTAAATGAGTGCATTTTTTTTCTAGATAAAGGAAAAGAAAGCATTAGATTCCTAGTAGCTACTAAGAAATTGGATCTATTCCTCTCTCGGCCCTAAGTCATAGGGTCTTGGTACTCCACCCACAAAAGAAAGTGACCAATTGTTGTTAAGGTTAGACCTGAAGTACAGGGGTTCCCAAAGCTCCCTGGTAGATAATAGCACAAGTTGAACTCTCCAGTAAACTCAGGGGACTGGAGCATTCAATCCTCAGACAAGCAAGAAAGGAGCCAGGCTTTTGCAGAGCACTCGATCTGGGCTGTGAATGCCTGTGCCCGAAACAGCTGCTGGCTCAGTTCTCAGCAACCTGGCAATAGTAAGTTCAGCCTGAGGTCAAATTCTATTGAGGTTGGCAATGCAACGTAGGCTGCTGTAGCTTGTGATAACCCCAGTGTTTCCTTGGACTGCACTGCTATCCTGCTCTCCAACCTGGCATTGTGCCCTGAGAAGCTGACTCAACAGCAGAACCACAAAGCAAAACAAATGAGTGCTAGGTAAAGAGACAGCTGCCTTCACTACAGGATGGACCAGCTCCACGGCAGGGGGCCAGGTCAGGTCCACACACTAGTGCTTGCTCACAGCTGCACAGAGGGCACCTCTGCGGTTATCTGCGTCTTACTCCCACTAAGCTGATTCTTTATGCACTGTCAGGAGCCAGCGTCACATTAGCCCTTAGCTATTGGTTATGGTAGTGATTAATTAATACTGAGGATCAAAAAAGAGAAGCACAGAAGCCTGCCACTGAGCCCCTACTCCATGGAGCTTCACATAATAAACACCATGGAAAGAATCTGGTAACTCAGAATCTGAACTCAACCAAAAACCCACATCTATTTTCTGAAAGGAGTCTGAAGAATAACAACAAAAACAACCAGTCTTTTACAATGAAACTTTTAAAAAAATAGTTTTTTTATGCTGGCTAGCCTTATATCAGCCTGAAATAAACAAGAGTAAACTTTGAAGAAGGAACCTCAATTGGGGAAATGCCTCCTGTGGGCCATCCTGTGGAAATATATATATATTTGATTGAAGGAGGGTTCAGTTCCCTTAGAAGATTCCATCCCCTGGCCCTAGGGAGAAATCCAGTAATTAGCACCTCTCATGGCCTCTGCATCAGTTCCTGCCTCAGGTTTCTGCCTTGAGTTTATGTCCTGATTCCCTTCCTGATGAACTGTAACTGGGACATGTAAGCGGAAATAAACCCTTTCTTCCCCTAGTTGCTTTTGGTCATGTGCTTTATAACAGCTATAGAGTCCCTAACTGAGACAATACTTTTTGATCTCTAGGGAAAAAAAATAAGAAAGAGCTGGTCCTTAAAAAAAGAGATAATTTTTTTATTGATATTTATAGTGAGCAATTACATAAAATTAAAAAATCCCTTACTTGGGACAATATAATAGTTCAGTGAACCTTAGGTAGCCCAGTGGTCAAAGCTGAGAAAATACAATGAAAAGTGTACTTACTTAAGGGTCTATATTGTGTATTCATGTCTCTGTTTTAACATAGGTGAAAAAAACTACAAATGTCTGTGGGTGACTTGTGATTCATCCTCTATTTGATATTTAAATCTAGTCATTAGTAGAGAACAGAGGACACAAAGGAAGCCAACTGATGTCTCCTTTTCAGAACCTTGTCTTCAGACAAGGTTTCTGCTTTAGGCCTCATCCTATCTAACTATAGAACCAGTAATCTGGGGCTGTATGTATCAGCATTCTCACACCACGCTTGGAAGGATGAGAAGGATGGTGAATGATTAACATGAGCACAGATTGTTTCCTATCTGTCCTGTTTTTTTTTTTTTTTTTTTGGATTGGTTTGGTTTTGCTTTTGTTTCAACAATTACATTGTTTCTTCAATATTTCTACAAAGCTGAGTGAAGTCCTTACACTGAGGGAGCATTAAAAATTTATGAAGCACTATCATTTAATCATGTTTTTATGAATGAATCTGCCCTCAGATTTGAGGTCATTTGTGCTTCTCATTTGTCATTAGTCTCATTTCTGGAGATTTTGTGATGATGTGTAGTCCTTTGAGTATAAGATTAGTGTAAAAGCTCTTGGTAGTAGCCCTTTGGTTTTGTTCTCTACTTCAAGAATCAAGATCAGTTGGATTAAATTTTTAGTAGCTGAGTAAGGCAGGTGTCCTTCTGGATATACTCATATGAACACATCTTCAATTCAACTTCTGCTTTTGATTGCATCTAAACCCTTTTGGAGATCAAGAACCAGGGTGCTAGAAACAAGAATGCAATACTGTTCTACAACCCCAGTCCTTGATTTCTTTGGGCAGGGTGTTACTCTGATTATTAGGCTTGTCTCAACCATTCTCCTGCCTTAGCCTCCCAAATATGAATATTACAGAACACTTCCATCATATTTATAAAATTCAAGCTGAATTTGTTGAAAAGTGTTCTGTCTAACATCTTTTCTTCTTGAAGTGTGTCTTCAAGCTTGGCGTGCTCTGTAAGGTGAGGCTTGAATTGAGCAGTCTTGGGCATGCATCCAGGTCAGAAGTGCTTTCTTACATGAACATAAATAGGCTCCCCAAACAAAATCTTCATGCTTATTTTAAGGAGAACACTGATTTAATTTTTTTCAGTGACCTCGTTGCCCTCCTAACCTATTGCAAGCCACAGTCTTCACTCATTTGTTGTTTGACTGTAACTGTGTGAACTTTAACACTCACCACATTCTAGACCCAGTGAATAAAGTTATATGACTTGTTACAGTAGCATGGAAGGCACATCAAGGAAGGGAAAGCTATTTCCTTCTGGTAAAAAGAATGGAATCTTCTTCTATGAGGAGATGTGTCATTTTCTCTCTCTGTCTCTCAAAAGTTAATCTAGTTGAGCCTGTCAATTACCTGGGCAAGGGACCACAAATAAGGAAGCCAACAGTAGCATAAGCAGAGTTTCACTTTCAGTTGGCTTAACATTGTCTCTGCATTCAGGATGGAAGGCAAAGCTCTAAATAGACCCTGCCAAGCCTTGCAGGAAGCTCCTCTGTCTGTCTCTCTAGTGTCTTTACCTTATGCAACATTCCCCGTCACACAGCACTATTCTCTCTTGGCCTCCGAACCGCTATGCCTTCTGCTTTGTTGATATTCTGCTTCTTAAGCAGCCTTTAGAGTTAAGCTTGTAGAGAAAGTTCACAGGAAAGAATTCATAGAATTTTTGCCTGGAGCAAATTTCCTGCTGAACAGAGTTGGTGTCCCCTGTGTTCTTCCGGGTGGCATTTTGTGAGTATATACTTGTGCACACAAGGTGGGGTAGTTGTACTCCCCTGCACTTCTGCGCCTGCCATGCAAAATACAACCCATGGGTGAATTGAAAAAGAAGGTTGTTTGGTTGCCTCTGGGATGGCAAAGTTTCCTCTGGATCAAGTCAAACTGCCTGAGAGACTGCTCTACAGTCTAATATTCTTGCTCCTTTGGGGATTATCATAAGAAGTATTGGGGAGTTGCTTCTCACTACTTTACTCTGATAGTTCCAACCTTTCAAGACTGGAGCTGTGTCTGGCTTTATTACATATAATGTATAGCCCAGATCTTTCCCATTGAAGTGGAGCTGTTGAAGAAAGTAGGCATTACACACTGTCCCCATGGGTGTCTCACAAGATCAGGTTGTCAAATATGGAGGTCCATGGTGGCTAGCATTGCCTCTGATGGGGAAGATTAAATTCTCAGGGCCTAGTATTCAGTATTTAGAAGTCAACTCTCATATAGGTAAAAAACACATTCTCTAATATCATATTAGTTCCTAGCTTAGTATTGGCTTCTCTGACTCAGTCCTTTGAGTCAGATCCTAGTGGTTAGTCCATGGCATCCCCAGCAGCAGCAATTTGGTCTCCATCGACCACCTTGTAGTAGAGACAGTGGGATTACAGATTCAAGCAACAAACTTGGGTTTGAAAGAGTTCTAGGGGTGGAACACATGGCCTCCTGTTTCGTGGAAAGCATTTTGTACAGTGAGCCGACTCCCCACCCTGAGATTTCAATTTTTTTTATAGTCAAAATAGATTCTTGAGAATTGACTGCCTCAACTGACCATAATTCAAAATTCCATTGTGATATAAAAGAAACAGAAGAAAACAAGCCCACTTCATAAACTTAATAAAAATGAACATCCTTATCCTGTTGTGGTAGGCACACACCTGTAGTCCCTCCATGGGGGGGGGTAGAGACAGAAAGATCGAGAGTTTGAGGCCAGTCTGAACTATAGAACTAGACTGTGTCTCAAGGCAACACAAACAAAGCCTTCTAATGCTGGAGATGTGAGTGGAATCAGTCCACATAGGACTTTTGTTTAGACTTCATGCTGGTCACAGTATTTGGTGAAGAATATTTTAATTTCTGTTTAGAGGAGGCAACACAGCAGTGTACAGGCTGGACTCTGCCTCACTGAGCTGTTGGAGTTGGGAGGGAATGGAAGTCAGGAAATATGCAGACAAGGAAATAAGTGTACCCTAGTATGCTAGTCTATAGGCTCCATGGCAGGAAATAAGTAGAATGGGCTGACTGGACATAGCTGCAAGGGCAGGGGATACTGCTTACACAACTTGGCTAGAAAGAAGTGGGAGTGATGGGGTGACATTTAGGCAAAACTGGAGGGAAGAGAGGAAATGAGCCATGTGTAAATCCTGAGAAGGAACATTCTAGACACAGGGAAAAGCCAATGCAATGACCTCTAAGGTAGCATGAGCTTCCTGTTTCTGAAGACCATGACCAAAACGTGGAGGAGATAGGGGTGTGTCAGACACCCAGAGAAAGAGGGAAACAGAAGCACAGAAACCTCAGGAATGAGTCACAACTTGACACATTCATTAACTGATCAATTCATTCGTTATATTTTATCATGGCACATTCTATGTATAGTGTAGTCAATAGTTGTGTGCAACATGTAACCATCAGAGCAATAAGGATTTGCGTCTCTCTATGTCTATAATGTATTGGGAACTTCCATTCCTTCTAAAGATTCTGAATTAGAAATTATTACAGATGATCGTTAAACTAGGGTGTTGAGGGCACTAAGATCTAATGTCTTCTGTCTAACCACGCTATTCTCGCGCCTCATCTCTGTCCTTCCCAGTCTCCAGTGACCTCAAAGCCACTTCTTTCTTCTATGAGATCAGCTTTTTTGTTCCCATAAAGAAAACACAGAACATGCTAGGTGTCTTTATGTGCCTGAAGGTGTCTGTTGTCAGAGAAATAAATTAGAAAATGGAGACGTATACACAATGCAATGTTCTGCAGCCACAGACAAGAATGAACTATCATTGGCATCAACACAGATGGGATGACCTGGCTTTCTAAGAGATCACTTTGGTTGGTGGTTGTATCTCAGGAAATGAAGGTTGAGTGTGTGTGAGACAGACACAAAAGTCTACGGTAGTCCAGGGAGAAGAGTGCGTGGTTGCTGTGGAAGGGCCAACGCTGTCACATTCTGGAGAAGTTGTGATAGAAGAACAAGGGAGGATGTAAGTGTGCAAGGCCTGGACTGTTAGGAAAGTAGTTGCTACTTAGTGAGAACAGCAAAGGGGACAGAGAATCATGGGAAGCGGGTATACTAAGGATGCGGTGCCAGGAACTGAAGCCAGGAAGTGAAGCCAACAGCCACCTGGATATTTGAGTCTGGAATTCAAGATGGACCACTTCTCCCATTGAGTGATTACCTGAATTGAGCAGTGACACAGAAACCAGCACGAGTCTTGGCATAGTCTTATCTGGCAGGAAAGTCTTCACTAGTCAGTGGGAACTCCTGCAGCTGCGAACTTGTGAGTCCTTGAAGGAAAGGACCTTGCCCAATGCCTAGTTGGTACACAGGATGTAACATTATGTCTATAGGACAATCTTACCAGAAAAAGTGTCTGTATGCATGTGTGAATGTGTGTGTGTGTGTGTGTGTGCCCTGATACAGTCAGTTTTGCATCCACTGACTGATATGCATAACTCCAGGGAAGGAAGTCTGGGCTTATAGATTCAGTTCAGGGACAGCTAGCACCATTGCTTTGATTTGAGGCAAGGTAAGCATCATAGCAGAGGGTGCAGGGTTAGAGAAGAGCTCTTTATCTCATAGCCACAGCCACTCCTCGAGGGGAAGTGGTAGCCAGGAAACAGAGCCTAGTCATAGGGAGAGCCTGGGACAGTCATCATCTTCAAAAGCATGCCCCCAGTGAGCTACTTCCTTCAGTTAGGTCCCTGCTTGCAACAGCCCACTAAACTATGACTGTATGAATGAATTAAGCCATTCATGAAGTTCAGGTAAGAATGTAATGCTAGAATCTAGCCTCTGCTTAGGCCACAACATCTGAAGCAACCCTTCTCTTTCACAGGTACTGAGACACTGTCGGTGGGTCCCAGCTAGTGGACAACAGTCAGTATTTCTCACCTGGGGACTGAGTCAACATCAAATGGCCTATGGTACATCCTGCCTCCCTACTTCCTGCCTGCAAATCAGAGAACCTGGCTATGGGCTCTTGCTGAGAACCTCCCCATTCTTAAAAGGAATAAGCAGCTCCCTGGGCACGTGGGCTCTGAGTCTCTTTAGAGACCCCACCACACTGTTCCTCATGCTGTCCACCTGCCATCTGTCCTGGGCTCTGGGGTCCTAACCTTCCTGAAACTCCCCTTCATACTGCTGCTCTCTGTCCAATCATGGCATCAATAACCCTTCTAACAGACTCCTTATTTTCAAGTAATCCAGCTCAGCGTCTCTTTAAGCCACCAGCCCTATCCAAAATCTAGCATTTAGAACCCCCGTGATCGAAACATCTTTCAGTGATGATATGAAGGAGCTCGGGATCAAACCTTCAATGCTTGAGCCTTCAAAGGAGATGATTCAGATCTAAATTGTGATATGTTCCAATAAATAATTCAGATCTGAATTGTTATATGTTCCAGTAAATAGTGACTCTAATCATCCAACATATCCAGAACTTTTAATTGGTAAATACAAGAAAAATAAATATTTTACCAAGCCTAGCATTTTTATCCTATATGTTCTTTTTTTTTCAAATTTCAAAACTTCTATTGTAATTTGGATAACAATTTTCAAAAAAAAAAAAAAAAAGAGCCAGTAGGGCTTGCGTGCTGAGAGGAGCATGTACTCCAATAGCGTACTGCATTCAGATGCATTTCTAAGGATATAGGGTTTTATAAAGTCAGTACTATATTTTAGACATAGAAACATTGTAAGAGACAAAAATTATAATTTAAGAAATTATCTCTACCCTCAGGAGATTTTACAATCTAATTGACCAAGTCAAATTAATTTAACTGAAACTGTAGTACACAGTGCACGCCTCAGTGTGCTTCTGTCTGTTCCCCTCTCCACCCCCAGCCTCAACATCGCCATGGCCTTACATCATTGTACTGGTATCTAAGGCAGAGGAAACAAGAAGAAAGAATTCCCTAGAAGAAAAACAAAAATAGAAAGAGTCTCTCTTTAGAGGGCTACCGCCCAGTTTATAGTGAGGAGACAGTTTCTGTTCTTTGCATTTTATGAAGTTCTGGGCTGCATGGTCTTTGGATACGTCCCCTGTGTCTACACTGAGTTTTTCTGGTGTCTGCATTGGTCTACAGTTCAGTGAGTCAGGCCTCTGTTGCCCATCTCTGGCTCTTCCTGGCTCCATCTCTTTATATACTCAAAGAAATCAAGTCTATAGTCAGGATCTTAGACACTAACCCCAAACTTTGTGATCGTCCTCTTTAGAACATAAGAATTGCTTAAAATTGTGTAACTGGTGACTCAAGTTTTAAAGGTGCTTCACATACTGGCCTCCATCCACCTTCTTCAGGATGAGCCCTGCAGAAATCTGAGCTCTCTCTAGATTCTCACAGGCAGCTTCAGAGGAAATATTTGTAGAAATTCCACCCAAGCAACGTCTGGAAAAGAAATGCTCACTAAATTTTTCTTTGTTGCTGTCGGTGGGGTTGTTTTGACAAAGGTCTTAAGTAGCTCAGGCTGATCTGAACTAGCATAACAGCTAAGACCTGAATCCCCATCCTCCTACCTCAGCCTCCACAGTTCTGGGGTTACGATGTGTGCCGATACTCCCAGCTTTCAGGTATAGCTTTCTTTTTTTTTTTTAATTTTTTTTATTGGATGTTTTATTTACATTTCTTATGCTGTCCCCTTACCCCATCCCCCACCCACCCAGGAACCCCCATCCCCTCACCCCTCCTCCTTCTTCTCTGTGAATGTAATCCCTACCTACCCCCCCTCCCCCCTCCCCACCCTCAAAATTTCCACCTCCTGGGGCATCCAGCCTTCATGAGGTCAAGGATCTCTTCTTCCACCTATGCCCAGCAGGGCCCTCCAGGTATAGCTTTCTTATTGTCCTGCTGGATTTAGTACAAAGATTATATAATCATGCTTAGCAATTCCTTTGCTTAGATATTTAAATATTTGGTCCATATTAGTATGGACCAAATGTTCTTGCTTTTAAAAAAAAAGTATATAGGACCAAGGAGCTAGCTCAATGAAAGAGTGTTTGCTACACAGCACGAAGTCCTGGGTCCAATGATCAGAATCCACATAAGAAACTGGGTGTGACCCAGCACACTTCTATAGTCCCAGTGCTGGAGGCGGAATATGAAAACAGAATGATGCTTCTCAAGGGAATAATAAGGTACTGATAGAATTGGCTACATTATGTCCTCCTCTGACCTCCAAGCATATGCATACATGCATATGCACATACTATACACACATATACACATGTGTATATACATAACACATTCATACAAATGTATGCATGCGTAAGGATATTATATACCACATATAAATATATACCATAACACATATATAACACAATGGAATACACATGTGCATATGTCACACACACAACACACATATGTACACATACATATACACTTGGGCATATATCACTAGACCAAAAATATATACACATGTGTGCATATACATACATGCAAAGATACATAATGTACATATAAACATATGAACATACATACAATGCATACATAAGCACACACATGTTCACATACACCACACATGCATAGGCACATAAATGATAGTGTAGAATAAGCTTCTCAAACACAACCCTTGGGTCTCTGATGAGTAGTTTTGGATTACTAAGTCTGTTACTTTATGGAGGCTGAGCAGAGGGAAATGAGCTGGGAGCTCCTTTTCAAATGGCTTGCTTCCCCTTTATATCACTTACATGTTCACGGCCAGCATCAGCAGCTTCTGCCATCTGATGCGCTCTGCTCTCTAGCGTTCTCTTCAGACAGAAGGAAAAGAGGATAGATTTCGGTAGAAAACACAAGTTGTAAGAGATAAGCCTCTTGAGAGACATCTTCCTTTCCCCATTCCCTGGCTGCCTCGAGGCTGGCAGATAGGCATCAGGGACTGTGTGTTTTGGTGTATATTCAGAGATAAGGGCCACTCTGCCATGGAGCAGGAATGAGTGGAATTCAATCATTGTATTTATTACTGGGGTTTCAGTTTATTAAATTTCCAGAATGCGCTCTCAGTCATATTAAATGCTATTTTTTCCCTTGAAGCTTTCTGATTGTTACCCATTCCACAAATTCCCCTGTGACCTTTCTTAATTGTTTCCCAGGCTTGGTCTTCTTTATTAAAAAAAATGCACTGCCTACATTTTTGCACAAGTTTTGGGGTTCAGCATTAGCTCCTAGTCCTTATTCTTAAGAACCTTTATAAAGCGATTACTTATTTTTGCACAAATTATTGCACAATTTGGGGGGGTTAAGAACCCCACCAATATATTCCACTAACCTAGAAATATGATTTAGTTGGGCAAAAGAGGCTAATTTCAATTTGTCTTCAACTCCTCTCTCCTGGTTCCCAGGCCTCTAACAATGATGGAAATACAAATGTTTATTTTTAAAGCTTTGGAATGATTTAGTTGGCTTCCTTTAACAGTACTTTCTCCCTCTTCTGAACTTGCAGCATCAGATAAGAGACCACTAGTAAGAACATTAGAAAGCCCAACTCCATGTTTTTATATACTTTGCTAGAAGCCAGTGAGAGCTCACATCTCTTGATAGGAGTACTTAAATCATCACTCTGCTCTGTTTCTCATTCCTAGAAGTACTCACAGCAAGACCGAAACCCATACCGGCTGCTACTCAGGCCCAAGGAATGCTGTCGGACTTGGGCCATCATTTAAGAAACTCTTAAGACTCAGGAAAGGACTGGGTGGGGCTTTTCTGTTCTGACATCTGCACTTAGGGAGCAAGTTCAATGCAGGGTCAAATAAAAAATCTTCATCCATCAGACAAATTTTAAATGGCTTCTCCTGTTTTTCTGCCAATTTCTAGGCACAAGAACTCAATGAATATACAAAGATAATTCTTCCAAGCAACATAAGGACTTGTGATTGCCTCAAAGACTTCCATCTGAGAATCACCTACACATTCCAATGTAATTAGAGGTGCCCCCCTACCCCAGCCCCTTCCTTCTCAGAACAACTCATGCTGTTGTTTCTTCCAGAAAATATTTTAGGTAGGTTTCAGTAAAGTATACATAAACAATGAGACTGTTAAAATAGAAAATCAAAAAGCATATAAAAGGGAAGGTTTAAAATAGTTACTGTAACTGCACATTAAATGTAATTCCGAACTTCCGGGCCGTGCAGGAAGGAGGAGAAACAATAAGTTACATTGTTTTTAGTGTGGAAGCAAAGGAACACACTGCTGCTTTAGGAGAAGCCTGTTTCCCCGACTTTGTGTGTCTCAGTGTCCCTTGAGTCTGTTCATGCTTCATAGAAAAGGTAGAGAGGGGCTTCCTGGGGTTTTTTTCATCCGGATACAAAATTTAGAAGCACAATAGTAAAAGTAACCCCAGAAAAACAAAACAACAAACCCTCTGACAAAGGTGCTGGCCTGAGAGCAGGAAAACCACAGGGCAAGGAAAACTGGGAGAGCAGGTTCTGAAAAGAGGGCCTACAGGCACCAGCAAGGGGTGTGGACTTCCAACCAGATACAGCATCTTTAACGCCGATTCTTAAATGTGTGCGAGTAGAGGCTTTCATTTGCTTGAATATTAATAAAAAATAGTGACAAATAATAATGGCTTTCACTTTCTGAATGGTGTATTTTGGAAACTCAGAGAAGACTGAAAACTTATAAAGCGAAGGTATACATAAAGCATACAGAGCTGGAGAGGAGCCTGAGTGGATGAAAGGCCTTGCCTTGCACAGATGGGCACCTGAGCTTGAGTACCCATTCGCTACACAAAAGCTAGATGTTCTCTGTGAGCATCTGTAACCCCTGCTCTCCTATGGGGAGACAGGAGGTAGAAATAGGAGAATCCACAGAAGCTCTGTGGCCAACCAGCCTGTGAATGCAGCAGACAGAGCAACAAAGAAACTCTGTCTCAAACATGGGGAACACTGAGGACCGATACCTGAGATTACACACACACACACACACACACATGCACACACACACACACACAAAAACCACACACACACACACAGAGTATTATATATCATGAGTTCCTGGATGTCCTTGATTTAATGTGGAAATAATTCTTTTTTTGTATTATTGTAGTTTCATGGCTGGAACCATGTCTTGTTTGATCAGAAAATCATAATGCAGAGAAATACTTGATGACTGCCTGAATGCTGATGGAGCCCGTAGCAGGTCAGTATTCTCTGAAGGATGGCATCTCTCAGAACTGTTTGGGATTTCTGTAAGATTCTGTAAGATAGGAATGCAGGATGCCCAGGGCCCAACCCAATTTCCAGGGCTCAAGCTGGGCCTTTGGGAAAATAGTGACAATACTTATCTGTCATTATGAGAAAACTTCTTTTCTACAAAGCTGTGTGCCCTACGTAAAGCTAAGATTATAGCTGAAGAGAGCTGAATATGGGCATGGATTGGCCTATGGTTGCCAAGGTCCACTATCTGCATCAAAAAGTAATTCAACAAAAGGTACCATGGCAGATTGTATGGAAGCTGAATGCTAGAGAAAACAATAAATCACAAAAGCAGGCTGGCTGTGCTGTTCTTAATCCAGTGTCTTTAAATGGCTCCCTTGTTTTGATTGTGGAGCTTTTCTGCCTTAATTCAGAGGCGTCTTATTTAAACATTTCCTGGGGTCTGAGGAGATGGCTCAGAGGACTAAGTACTTGCAGCATGCATGCGAGGACGTTACTTCAAATCCCTAGAACCCACATGAAGCACTGTAACTCCAGAATTCCTAAAGCGAGATGGGAGACAAAGCCAAGGCAATCCCCCTGGAAGATCGTAGCCTGGTGCACACAACAAAGCGATCCTGTGTGCAAGGTGGAAGGCACGGGCTGACGCCTAAGGTTGGAATGTTGTCCTCTGACCTCCAACTGGCATACACATGCTGCCCCGTCCCGAGAGAGACAGAGAGGGAGAGAGAGAGAGAGACAGAGACAGAGACAGGCACAGAGAGACAGAGAGAGACAGACCAAGACAGAAACAGACAACAGACAGGCAGATAGAGACACAAGCGAGGCAAAGCAAGATATAAGAAATATAACTGTTTCTTTAAATTCCAAGAACAGCTACTCATTTTCTTTCTGTAGATAAGTCTGCCAGACATTTCAACTTCTCAGTTTTCACAAGGCTTTGCCAATTATTGAACATTTATTGAAGTGTTTATTATTTCAAGCGTTTACCACATATTCTTAAGCAATCCACAACATACAGCCCCCTAGGCTTTCTCCCGCCTCACTCAGGGACTCGTCACTGTCTTCCTTGGCTTGTGTCTTGTGTCTCGTAGACTTCCCTCACTGGGATGCTGTTCCTTGGGTAGCTTTGTTGTCCTACAACTGTACTCACTGAGACTTCCTGTTCACAGTGGCTCCGTACCCATACACCTTCATTTCTTCACATTTCCCTATTTATTAAATATCGATGGCATTTAGGAGTGTTTTGCCTGGTAAATAGATTTTGGATTTAAAAAAATGCTCAGTCCAATTGAAAGTGGACCCAAAGGCATGTCTAATATCTCCCCTTGTTAAATGCCACCACATTGGTTCACTGTGGCTCAAAGACAGACCTGTGGGGAGAAAAAAACAGTTGGAACCTTGCCACTCACATTGCTTTGAGCTTCATTTTGCTGTGATAGAAGAGGAGGGAAATCATTTTCTTTGTGGGGAAAAAAGGACAACAAAATTGTTGGTATGAGAAAAATAGTGGTGCGTAAAAATAGTTTGCTGAGCTGTCTGGATGTTGAAGGAGACAGTAGCAGGTAGGGCTCTGTGTGAAGACAGAGTAGGAATGCTAACTGCTGGGCAGAAAGCCAGCTGCTTCCTGGATTACTTATTTCTAGCAGCAGACAGAGGAGTGAAGTGAGAGATATACAGAACTCCAGGGGGACTAGTGGGAAGGCTCACTGGGCAAAGGGGTTTGCCACACAAGGTTGACAACTTGAATTCGATCCCTAGAACCTACCTAAAGATAGTTGGAGAGAACAAATCCCACACACACTGTGTTCTGACCTCCACATGTGCACTGTGATACACTAGCCACACCAACCCCATGTAGATTCGTGCATGCACACACACACACACACACACACACATCATACAAATACATTTTTAAAAAATAATAAGCATTCCCAAAGCTGAGAGGCTGTGGGACTTTGCAGGAACCTAACATTCATGGGGATAGTGTATGACCAATGAGAATAATTCAGGGACAGAAATAACTAGGTGTCTTTTCCAAATATCATTGTCTCAAATTCAAACTGAAATCAAATATTTCTCTTCTTGGTAAAACATGATATATTCATTAGTGGTCAACCCTTAGGACAACAGAAACACTGCTTGGCATTGAATGGAATCCTACAGCACTGGGAACTGAGACATTAGCATTCACAGTCAGGGTGGTGTAGGGAGGAGAGAGTGAACAGAAGCCAAAATCCTGACTGATCAATGAGGCCTTGATCAGACACAGAAAATTACAACTGACAGCTAGGAGGAACCAAGATACCAACAGTCTAAGGATGGTAGACTCTTACCTACAGTGCAAGGTGGACTGTTCCCATTTTGAAACAAAACTGAGCCAGAATTCAAAGGTTTTGGAAGCACTTAGGATCCTGCTGTTCAGAAAGCAGTCTGGGCCTTGGCTGCTTACCTGTACAGGGGGAAGGAAGCCACAAGGTAGACGACGAGCTGCACGTGCAGCTCCTCTGTAAGCAAATTCACTATTAATATTTATCAATGACTGTGGGCAGTGCTGAAAGAATGGCCTCAGAGCAGTGGACTCATACACATCTACTGATGTTAACAATCGGTCAACTTCGAGATTTAATGGCTGCAAATTGATGATGGTCTAAGATTTCCCAATATGGTCATCGAAAGGCAAGCCTCTATTCCTTCTCTTTGGATTAGCCTAGGCCTTGTGCTGCTTTGATAGGCATGCAGTATCAGGGTTTTAATTTTTGTTTTGTTTTGTTTTGTTTGGGTCTAGGTCTTCAGATACTGGAAGATTTCATTTTGTAGCTCCTTATCTCTTGGTCCTTTAAGAAATTCAGGTCAGTAGGACTGCTTAGTGGGTACTTTTTACCAATCACCTGAATTCAGCCTTTGGAAGACATGTGATAGAAGGAGAGAGCTGACTTCCACAAGTTGTTCCCTGACCTCCACATGCATGCTATGGTACACACATGTGAGTGCACATACAGAGACACAAAAGGTCCTGAAGGAGCAGAAAAAGATATAAATCATGTGCTGTGCTTTCTAAGTTGTGCTTCTTTTTGTCCTAAAATGTAAAAAGATTGCTATGAGTGCCCCTAGACGAAACTATGTAGAAACACCACTTCTTGAGAAGGCCAAGCCTGCCTCAGGGCTGATGCCTCAGGAGTCTATTCTGAAGAAGGACAGCCATATTCTGTTTCTCTTTCTTTTCTACCTTCTGTTGTTTTCTGTGGTAACTACAATTATCTCAGAGCCCAACCCTAATCTGCAAAACCCATTCCCTTTTAAAAAAAAACCATCATAGTTCATAAATTATGGTCTTTACAATGGGGTGTCGCTCCTCTGCACTGGAGAAGCAGCAGTCAAATCAGAGTGACATGTGCAGACCCTGTGCAATCTTTTGGGGGGACTGAGACTCAGTGTCAGCCTGCAGCAGCCACCTGCTGCTTTCTAAAAGCTTAAGAGAGCTTGTCACTGGCACAAATAGATCTAACTTTTCCAGGCTTGTGACAAGGTTCTAGTCCATGTCCTGGCATTTAGAGAGGAGTTTGGGTCAGTGTGAGACATGCTTTATCCTACCTAGTCCAACACTTGAGTGGGAAATATTTGCTTGGCTGAATGGTGACCTATTTCCTATCTTGCTCTTCTAAGGCACTTAACACATGGTGGATGAAGGCACTGTTCTCCATGGAGGTGGAAGACTACTCTTTGGCCACCCATGATCCTCTGTGGGAATGTTCAAATACACAATGGCCTCAGCCAAATGGCAGCCATGGGAGAACTAATGTGGTGTGTAGGTTCATGCTCAGTCTGGGCTCTCCCCACCTCCTACTGAGCCAGACTGCTGTCTTTCATCTCATTTCATATTCACAGTGACAGGCAGAGAATGCCGAGTTACAAAGAGTTGGGTTGGTGGCCCACATTTACCACTCACCACCTTGCATGTTTTGGAAATGCTGGAATTTTCCATTCTCTCACATGTAGAACAAAGAAATCATACAGGGATTGGTGGGAGGACACAAGAGAAGTCCTTAATATACAACATGAAGTAAGTATTCAATAAATGTTAGCTACAAATGACAAGGTATACACTTTCACCTCTACTTGAAAAAGTAGTTCCATCCAGGCCACACCTTTAGTTGAGAATGGGGGAACAAGAACAGAATTTAAACTCAAACCCAATTCTCTATGACTTGAAACACAGGAATGCTTGACTTGGGGCTCTGTTGTGGGATTTGGTGTATGTTGGTGTAAGAGCCAGGCCAAACATTATATCTACCAGCAGAAATAAAAAGCATCTCCTACAAGAAGCTGATAGTTACCAACTACATTTGATATATTTTCTTCTTTACCTTAACTGACTTATTGCTTCCCTGTTTCTAGGTGGCGTCCTAGTTGGGTACCTCAGAGAAAGGGCCATCCACACTTCAGTATGAAGTTCTTGATGGTCTATGAATGCTTTGTCCTGCTTCTTAGGAAAGTAAGACCAGGAAGGAAAAAATGTGGCAAACACAAGAAAGAATGACTTGGACATTACCTCAAACCACATTAACTTTGTCAACCCAATTTATGGGTTATGTCTTTGGCTAGCTAGGGACTAAAGATCCACCATGAATATTCATCAAGGGTTTTTGAAAACAATGAGAAGAAGCTGTAGGAGAAAATGCAGCTATCACCTGGCAGCCAGTCTATTGACACACTGCACTTCTAAATAAGAAGTGTGGCACATCATGCTCCTGAAGTCAGAACGTTGACTTCTGAAGTCATGTGAGTAGCCAGTAGCCAGCCTATGGAGGCGTCTGCACACTCCAACTCTCCTGTCATGTGCTTCTTCCACATAGAGACCTTGGTGGTATGCGTGCTATCCAATTGGTACTATTTAATCCGAGGTAATGTGCTAACCAGTCACAGTCAACAGGCTTCCACTATATAAGAGTTGGCTTACATGCACTAAAGCAGACGCTGCTCCCTGAGACTGTCTGCAGAGGTTTATCTACGTGCTCTTTACTGACCCACAGGAACGGTTGTCTTCTTGGGGTAGGGGATACCCCAGTAAAGACAGCAAGAAATATATATGAGTTGAAAGTACTCAGATTATACTTCCAGGGTATATTCAGAGATTTTAATATGTAGAGGAAGACAGGGTTTATAAGCAGCCTGCTGGGGCTCACAGGTAGCTTCTAAACAATTAGACCATGGGCCTTATCTTACTCAGAGGTAGTTTTTAAAATAATGCCACTAAACCATGGTAGCTGGCCCAGAGGCTAGGGTATGCTTCATACCTGTAACTCTACTATGGATTAGCATGAAGCACTGGAAGAAAGCAAAGATAGACCAGCAACCCTTCCCCTGCTCCAAGAAGCAGCCTCTGATTCATGAAAAGCAGGTTCCTCAAAGATATCTTTGGTTGATCTTACCATTTGCAAACCAAATTATCTTGGAACCAATTTCCAATTATTTTTAACTAAGCTGTGAATTATGCAGCTTATGATGTTCCTAGTGATGACTTCAGAAACATTCTGCAGAGACTGGAGTGCCACTGGGCTGATGCCACAGACAGCTTCCAGGAGAATAATCTGACCTCTTGAGGTAAAGAAGTCAGGAGGGAAAGGGACTGAAGGAACAGCTAACCTTCTTCACCTATGGATTGTTTCCTGACTCTGGCCACTCCAGAGTTGAGGACAGGAAATGGAGGCAAGTAATAAAAACTTCCTCAACCTGAATGAATGACCAAATTCTCAGCCACGCTCCATGGTCCTCCTGTCTGTGGCCAAAGCTGCTCCTCTGACTGCAGATTCTTACTTTATTTCTTCCTCCAGAGGTCTTCTACAGGTCTGGTCCTGCAGCTGGCAGAAGAAGACAGACAAAAGGACAAGGCAAATGGGTCTCTTTACCTTACCCCTCACCCCGTAAAAAAAATCCTCATTGTCAGCTTTGCTCCCCCACCGTACCGACTGTATGCTTTTATAATTCAAAGAAGGCTGCAGAGAGTCTGTCTTACCATCCATGCATGGGATGAGGTTGGTGGCTGAGGGAAGAAGCCTGGGCTTGGCACTGGCTTTGTCAGAGCCTTGGCATGGAGCCCAGGTGCATGGTGAACACTTTGTCATCTTAGTGGGTTCTTGATCTTAGACTCTGCTGTGACTTAGAGGTAAAACTCCTGCCTCTGCTCACAGCCTAACACTCCAACTTGGTTCCTTTCAGCTTTACATACCGGGATCAGCCGGCTTATCTTGGAAAGACTCCTTGGAAAGATAAGTAAGTTTATCTTGGAAAGATTCCAGCAGAGAATTCCGGCCTCACCCCAACACCCTGACCCAGTATACAGAAGGAGCCATAGCTTTTTAGTCCTGGAATCATGTCTGTAGCAGTCTCCCTGGGTGGCAGAGCAGGCTCTCCAGATGGCCGGGATTGCATTTCAAAAACACGTCACTTTCTAGTGAAAGTTTGCTGTTGAATTCTTGGGGCACCCCTGCAGCCAATTGCCTCTGGATATGAAACTTTTTTTTGGCCAGAGGCAACTGTGTGAGCCTAAGCATGATTACAATGTTGAATAGAACCTAGAGATGACAACTTTAATTATTAGGAAGACACATTGCTCTTATACTGTATCAACATTTACTTAAATCCAATTACAATTACCCAGCATTCATCTCTCTCCCCCGAAGCCATCTCCACAAGGTAGCAAATGAGCCATCTTGTAACCTCATCAAAAGAGAGGAAAAGCCTTCTTGTGGCCAGCTGAGCTCGAGATCTGCTGCCACGAGGGTAGATTGTATATTGGATGGAGGGTTCTGAGGGACAGCAGGTGGGCTAGTGGTTTTAACTACATTTCTTTTCTAAAATTGCATTTATTTCTTTTAATTGCACTTGATTCAATAAGTACGTGTGTGCGTGTGTGTGTGTGTGTGTGTGTGTATGTATGTGTGAGCAAACCAGTGAGTGTGCATGCACATGTGTATGGGCATGCAAACCATGAGTAGAGATCAGAGAGCAACTTCTGGGTATCCATTTTCTCCTTGACAATGTGGTTTTAGAGATCAAACTTAGGTCACCAGGCTCGAAAGTAGGTGCCTTTGCCTTCTAAGCTATTTAACTGCCCAAAAATGTTGACAATAGCTGATAAAGGTAAATAATATCAAATGGGATGTCATGTTTATTAATACCCAGAGTAGCCCCTACTTACTCTCCATTGTAAGTTATCCAGTGCAGGCTTTTTTTTTGGGGGGGGGGGGGTATTTTTTGTGTTTTTTTTTTTTTTTTTTGGTTTTTGGTTTTTTTTTTTTTGTTTTTGGTTTTTGGTTTTTGGTTTTTCAAGACAGGGTTTCTCTGTGTAGTTCTGGCTGTCCTGGAGCTCACTCTGTAGACCAGGCTGGCTTCGAACTCAGAAATTCGCCTGTCTCTGCCTTCCAAGTGCTGGGATTAAAGACGTGCGCCACCACTGCCCGGCCCAGTGCAGGCTCTTGATGTTCATGGCTCTGTTGTGCCATCACTCCAGTGTCAACACTGACAGACTACATACTATGGTTTCCCTTTAAGGGTGCTTTGAATCAATTAAAGCAGAGAAATCTGTGTTTGCTGGCTATGAAGAGCACAGTTCTGCCCTAATATTGTCCCATCTGGAGTTTGGAGCAGTGCTCTGGGCTCTAATCATTCACTGGAACTTTTTCCTGAATAGGGAGAGAATTTAGTAAAATGGTTTCTATGAAAATGGTGAAGGAGTTTCTGCAGATTCCCTAAAATAGACTTGATTGTCTCTGGTCCTGAAGCCAGTAGATTTCCAGGATGTGCATCTTAGGTACAATGAACTTGTTGCTTAGCAACGGAAATAATAACACCTGAAGTTAATGTGCTGTGTTGATATGTGGGTTTACCAGGAGGAGCCTTTGCTTTTTAAAAACAGATATAAAATCAATGTGACTGACCTCAAGAAAAAATATGTGTATTTGTATGTATGTGTATGTATATTTATTAATTAATTTTGAATAGACAACTACCAAAATGTTAAATTTATAAACTTGCATGTTCTAGACAGATTTTATATGTTTGTTATTGTTTGTTATCATAATGCATAGGTTATAGAAAGGTAAGCATAAGCATAATAGGAAAACAAGACATCTGTCAATTAGAACTCTGATATGATTCATCTTCTCTTTCCCTCCACTCCTCTCCCAGCCCCCCTTCTCATTCAGTCTTTTTCCTTTCAAAAGTAAGGCTTCCTGGGCTGACAAGATGGCTCATAGCTAAAGGTGCTTATGACCAAATCTGACATCGTGGCTTCACTCCATGGAACACACATGTTGGAAAGAGAGAAGTAGCTCCTATAAGTTGTTCTCTGACATCTACATGCAAACCATAGCACTTGAACCACATACACGCACATGTAATACACATTCCCACTCCCTCCCCACCCCCACAATACTATACATAAGTATAAGTAAAATAAATTGAATGTATGGCTTCTTGTTTACAAGTTTTCTTCTGGTTTTTCACTAACAACTTCAGGAGTTTATTAAGAGTCAATGGATTTATCTCAGAAATGACACCAAGATGGGGCTGGAGAGATGGCTCAGCGGTTTAAGAGCACTGACTGCTCTTCCAGAGGTTCTGAGTTCAATTCCCAGCAACCACATGGTGGCTCAAAACCATCTTTAATGGGATCCATTGCCATCTTCTGGTGTGTCTGAAGACATCTACAGTGTACTCCTATAAATAAAAATAAAGGAGGAAATAAAGAAATAAAGAAATAAAGAAAAAAGAAAGAAAGAAAGAAAGAAAGAAAGAAAGAAAGAAAGAAGAGAGGAAAAAGAAATGACACCCAGAAGTAAATTATTCTCTACTGCCTATTTAGAAACTCATCCCACAGATTATGTAATATCTATATGACTATACAGTCTAACTTACATTCTGAATGTATGTATCAACAATCACCAATACAGCATAAGTATCTTCTCTGTGTCACAAATGCCAAATAAAATAGTGGTAGTTCAATGTTCTGGACTGAGTCACCACTTTGGGTGTCAACAGATCAGATAAAATTAAGGTGGCATCACTCAAGCTAAATGCTACACCTTCAGCCATTCCTATCCTACCCTACCCTCATCTACCTGGGGTAGCAAAAAGATCTCCACCAGAGAAAGTTTTCTGGGAAACAGGAGATTGCGCCAGAGACTGTGTAAAAAGAGCATCACTTTGGCTTTTCACCAAAGTGACCTGAAGTAACCTGATCATCACCCACCTGCTTCCTACAGCCACACTTGCTTGTCCCAGTCTTACAGAGTGCATGGTCTGCTCTTGGCCAGTGGGAGACAATAGTGGTTCCAGTTTGAGGTGGAGGCTTCCCCCACTGCATGAATCACAACTAAAATCCAACAGGATCTCTAATTAAATTTGCCATGATTTTGTCTTTTGACAAAAGCAGTAAGAATTCTGAGCTCGAGTTTGGTTGACATCAAGCTAAAAAGGAAATGAGCTTGGGCTCCTTCTTCTCCTTTTTTTGTCATGTATTCATTGGCTGAGGATATAAGCCCATAGTTTTCATTTTTTTCCCAAAATTGCAAGAACAACATTCAAATCCGGGATGACAAGGAAGAAAGGATGAAAGTGAACTCTGAGGCTTAGGAAGGACTTAGTGCATGCAGATGCCTAGACTGTCCCTGCTTTTCCTTTTAATCAAGTGAAAACGTCCCTCCCAATGTGGAGTCTGAACCCAGCTTTTTACTCCCATAATGAGCAGGCTACTGACTCCTGTGATTTCTCTCTCTCTCTCTCTCTCTCTCTCTCTCTCTCTCTCTCTCTCTCTGTTTTTTCTTCTGAAAACCTTTGATCATTCATGAGGACTACAACACTTGTTTACTTCCCCACGCCTGTTAAAACCATCGACATCTTCTCAGAAATGAGCATTTCTGCTCTCTTGTACTTTACACGGTGCCCTTGTGTTGGCGTCCTATGGCAGACTTAAAGCTGTGAGGCCTAGGGGCACCTTCTTTCTTTATATTCCTCCTGCCTTCCCTGTGTTGATTTAACAGCACCCAGGTTTCAGACTAACAGCACATGGTACTTAGGCTCAACTCCTAGAGGGAAGAGATGACTTCTGTTTAGCCAGAGATCTCCAGCAACTTCTTTCTCAGTTCCAGCCAAGGCCATCCATGTCTCAGAGTATTTGAGAAGATCTAGCCTGTTCTTGATTTTTAGAGATTATGTGTATGCATATATGACTGTTTGTGGATTTGTCTCTTTGTGTCTGGGTGCCTATGGAGGCCAGAAGAGAGCATTGAACCTCTTGGAATGGGATTTACAGCTGCCTGATGTGGGTGTTGGGAGCCAAACTCAGGTCCTCTGCAAGAACAGACAGCATGTGTTCTTAAGCACTGAGCATCTACCCAGCCCCATAGACATTCTTATTCACCTGATGTCAACAACGGACAATTGGATGCACAGATGTGTCCTAAGACATCAGCCTAATTAACGACCTTATTAACAGAATTACACACTGACGTTAGAAATATTAATATTCAGACTGAGGAGAGGACTCAGTGGGTAAATTACTTGCTAAGTACAAGTTCAGATCGCCAGAACCCATATCAAGCCAGGTATCAGAGAGTGCATAGGTAATCTCAGTGCTCCTAAAGCAAGATGGGAGGTGAAGACAGGAGAATCTGTGAAAGTTGGTGGACCAACTAGCCTCACATACATAGTGGTGAACAATAGACCTTATTTGAACAAAGGAGAAGGTGAAGATATGGGAGATCGTCCTCTGACCCAGAGTCTTGCTGAGTCAGAGTTTACACTCACAAACACACACACACACACACACACACACACACACACACACTGGGAGAGAGACCACAATGTCACATGAAACCCAGAAAAGTTTGCTCACATTACCTCTGTGTTAGAATTTGGATTCTGTGTCTTTCTAAGTCCATCTGAAAGGCAGACAAAATCAATTAGCAACCCTTTCACCCTTGGGCAAAAACAGGCATTTCTACACAAATGCCTTCCAGAGGCGATGGGTTGTTTGGCTCTAGGCTGCTTGGTTGTGTGAAGGCTTAGAGAGAACTCCCAGGCTTCCCCAGGGGACAGAAACTGACTCCATTCTGTCTCTCCTCTACCTTTGTTGGCTTTTTCTACACCCCCAGGGTGAGAACCACTGCTTGTCCCTATTTGGGGTCAGCTGTCAGAAGAGAGATCTGTTTAATATTTGGCTTTGAAGGAAATTAGCTGAATTAAAGATGAAAGGACTCAGCTGCAAATGATGGGGAAAACCAAAAACAAGTCACAATTGCTTCAGTATTTCCATAGGAAAAATAAATGATAAAAAATGCAGGTGAGAGTGAAGGAGAACAGAGATGAGAGAAGGGAAAAGAGATAAAAGGAGGAAAGGGAGAGGAGATGGGAGAGAGGAGATGGCAGGGAGGAGGGAGGAGATGGAAAAGAGGAAGGAAGAGATTGGAGAGAAGAGAGGGGAGATGGGAGAGAGGAGGGGGGAGATGGGAGATAAAAGGGGTGAGATGGGAGAGAGGAGGGGCAAAAGGGAAGGGGAATGATGGTTGCAGAAAGAGACTCTTCTGGATTCATGAACACTGCTCAGAAGCAAAACCATATTCGGTTCTCAATGACTGTCTATAGCACTCTTATTGATCCTGAGGTTGATAGAAATCACCTGGGACTCTTGCCCCAAAATATAATCTATTGATTCAGTGTATCTGGGAAAACATGGAAGTTCTGTGTTTCTGCTAAGACTGCAGGAAGTGCTGATGCTGTTGTCCTTGAGGAACATTCTAGAATGCATGGTTTCCTGCAGAGAGAATGGCCTCAACAGACCTCAACCTGCATATGGCTACCTGCTTCAAAGTTATCCCTATAAAAGGCTGAGGGAAGAAATAACGCCGGAAATAATAAAAGGAGAAAGAAATGCTTCTTCAGTATAACATTTTTTAGAAGAAGCTTAGAAATTCCATGGGGAAGAGAGAAACATGGATGACTTCCTCATGGTTTTCTTCAGACAACATTCCTGTGTTCAAGGTGGGAGATTTCTACTGGGAAGCAAGCTGAAGTTGGTGGTAAATTGTGAGGCAGTTGTCCAAGTGCCTGCTGTCACTCCCTCACTGACTGGTAAAAATATCTTACTTTTACTGACAGAGTAAAATATTGTAAGTTGGGTGGATCTTCAGGGTGATTGTAAAATACATCTCAGGGAAAACTGGGCAGGGTTAGTTGGCCCGGAAGAGTGTGGAGCTGAGTGTCATTTTCAGAAGAGCAGTCAGGTAAGCCAAGTCTTTATCTTGAAGTGGACACAGAGGGAGCTGCTTGAAGTTCAAAAGCCCCAGAGCCATTCCTTACTGAAGCACACTGAGGTTGACAGTGCTGCCCTTCTGAGACTTAAATGAACTACTCTCCCTTTGTAACCTTTCCTCCTTAATGCAGATAGCTTATAGCTCCTAGAGGATCATGAGACTATCTTGATCAGCTAAGGAACTGTCTTAATCGTGAGGTCCCACTAGTCTCCCTTGCAATGTACTATGGTCCTTACACAATCCTTAGACAATGTAAGGCTTTATAGGCTCCCTTGATCTCAGCATGGCCTAAACTCACCTTTCAATTTATCAATTAGAAATTAAAAATGTGGGCTGGAGAGATGGCTCAGCTGTTGAAGGCTAGGCTCACAACCAAAAATAGAAATTAAAATTAAATTAAAATACTAAATGACATGCATGGATGATTATACCTGGCCCGGTGCTAACATACCCTATTTCACAGGTGTAGCATCTTGCCTTCTTATACTTCTGAGTGATTCTGACTCATTGCCCTAGCACAGTGCCAGCTCCATGTCTGAGCCCTGCAGCCATGGCCTCTGTAGTCTACCTGATACCAGCTCAGAGCCACACATGTGGCAGATGCTATGACTTTGTGTGCTTCCAGTGTTGTGTGATTCCCTGGGCACCTCCAGGACTTTGTTACAGATTTAAAAAAGAAGACTTGAAAGAAATTTGGAGAGAAAAGGACTACACACACGGCCCTGGTGATCTCTGCTTTTTTAGTATCAACATCCCTGTGTAGACCTACCCCACAAAGTACCAGACAACTAGAACCCCACAATGGGTTAGGTTGGGACTCTCTGTCTCTCTGTCTTTCTGTCTCTCTCTCTCTCTCTCTCTCTCTCTCTCTCTCTCTCTGGGTGTGTGCATGCATGCGTGTGCGTGTGTGTGTGTAAACAAGCTACACAGATGTTAGCAGCCCTCTAGAGAGGGCTGTTGAGTGAGAAACTGAAGTGTTGGTCTAACAATCAGTGAGAAAATCAGGCCTCCTGCATCCACTCATATGAGTAATATTAGCTGAAGATTTCCTCTTCCAGTCTCTGAGGTGAGACTGTAACTCCAGCCAACAGCTCAAGTGCAGCCTCTGTAACCTTGAACCAAAGCCACCAAGAGTGGTCTATCCACCCTTAATTCCAGATCCACAGAATGTATGTGGTAAGAAATGTTTAATTATAAATATCAGAACAATTTTTTTTTGTAGCAGAGGTTAAGGACTACTCTGAGATAAAATGACCATAGAGAGGACTTTTGTATTGGAGCTTGTCTTTGTCCCAGAGACCATAGGTGGGTGACAGCCATGTGCATGAACGTGGTCTTCAGAAGATTGACTGTTCCATCTCCTCATCACGCTCATTGTCTCCTCTCTCCATTGTGCCCATGAAGGTTTTGTCTTCTGTAACGTTAGACTTTCCTTCCTCACTCTCATAGCTTCTCCCAACATCTCTACAGCCTTGTAACTCATCATATGTTGGAACAACAGAAAGAAATTCTTTTGCCATACCCAACAGATTCATTTATTTTAAAAATGTATATTTGGAAATGACTTATGATGATCAGTGTGCAAGTGGGTTTGGTTGCAGGGATATTAGACCCTGTGCTTGTGATTTAAGGCATGAGTTTCTAAAATATAGGGCTCTTGCCTCTAATTGGTCTGCCTTGGGTCTTGTACCATATAGGAATAACTCATTTGTTGTGAAGTAAGCATCACTTTTACAATGAGATTTCATGAGACATAAGATTTTCAACCCCAATTAACAACAAACACTGCATGGTTTGACAGACTTAATGATAGTAGAGAACAATTTAGACATCACTAAACCACATACTGTAATGAACTTTGACTTTTTATAAGATTCAAACTCATCTTTACATTATGACAAAGAAAGTAGTGAGCTAAAGTTAGGGGACCCTTGCTTGGTTATGAGGGTCTAGATGGATTGCAGATGGTGCCCTAGTCTGTATAGAGGATTGCTTAGAGTGCATGAGTCATGGACTACCTCAGCCTACAGACAATGAGCAGATGGTTCAGTGGTTGCTGGTGTTGAGACATAGGTGCAAACACTGTTGTCTGTATTATTATTATTGTATAGTATATATTATTCATTATATATTATATGATAATATATATGAGTGTATATTATAGTCTAAGCTTTATAAATTATATAATATTATTGTGTGTGTTGTTGAAAAAGTTAAGGCTAGTTCACCAAGGAGTAAAATACATATAGGTTGAAAATGGGAAGAGAGCAAAGTACACTTTACTTCTTACAGCGGCTTCCTTCCTCGGTATTCGGAAGGCTCACGTTCTTTCACTATGCGTCAATGTGCCTACCTGCACTTCTTACCTAGACATAGTACAACTAGATAAAATCAGCATGAACGCCTGGGGTGGAAACATAGCTCATACCCAAACTCCAATAATCTACACTGACTGCTTCCTAAAATAAAGAAGACTCAGTGTGACAAACATGGCATTCTGGGTATAAGAAGGTAGTGTGCCAGGTTTAAATCCACCCTTGATGAACAGTTTTGTGTGGCTACAGTGTTGTCTCCTTTGCCAGACAGCTAGTTATGAGGATTTGCCAGTACAGGGCAGTAGGCAGAGTCTTCGAGGAGGCCAGAGAGCCCATCTGATCTTCATTTCCTGGACAACAGCAGCCCCTAACTCTAGGGCAGAGCTTATAGAACTAGCCTTGTGAATCTTTATCACTGAAGCACTGAGAAGGACCCCTCAAAGGATAAATGGTTGTGCCTGATGCCTCTTTTCCAAGTTGCCCTAATGCCAGAAGAGTCTCCTCAGCTTCGCCCTTCAGCTCCATAGCCTTTCCTCCAAGCTTCTAAACTTTAGAAATGTTATCCTCTTCTCTGCCATATTCCGTTTCTAGAGCTAAAACTACACAAAGTACTCATCCCCTTTGCATTACACACACTCAGAGGTACTTGTGTAAACTGCTCAGAGACTAGCCCACTATTGTTCTTGTTGATGTATACCCCCATACACACACACACCAAACACACACATACATACACACACATACACACATGTGCACATGCATGGTACAAATATATGCATTCACACATACATACATACATACATACATACACACACACACACACACTAAACACACATACACACCCCACACCACACACACATGCATGAGAGAGAGAGGGGAGAAGGGGGCAAGATTTTATGCTCTACCATAATTCTTTCACATAGATATAAACAATGTCTATACTTATAAGCTAAATTCTCTTTTCTAAAAATCTAATAGAATTCCTGTTTTCTAATGTCACAGGTGAGCTTCATCTCCCTCCCCCACATATGACCATGGAGATAAGCCACTGGTTTGAATTTTGTGAAAAAAAATTTTCTAATAAGCATAAGGAATTCTATTCTCAATGTATTATGTTTTCCTCATTGAAGATAATTGAGCCAAGAAATCAAAATTTTGAAGGTTTCAGAGACACTGAGTATATCGTAATTAAGTTTCCTGAAACAGAAAAAGCTAGGATTGTTGCTAGTTAGCCCTGAGGTAGGAACTGGCTCTACATTCTTAGAACATCGGACAAATGTCTCTGTGGGAAGATCATGGGTCCTAATCTTGAGGTAATACACTTGCTTAAGACAATCAGAAAGTCTGGAGAAATAATTTCAAAATCTTGAAGTCAACAAAGGCTGACCATGACAAGATGAATAAGACAGAATCTCACAGGTATAAAAGGGCAAAACTAGGTTTTAATGAGACCTACTATGATCCTTTAACTGTCTAAAGCTCATTAAGTGTGAGCAGGATTCTGGAAAATTGTTTGATCTTCAATTGAGCTCCAGAAAGATGAACACCAGGCGAAAAGTACATCAGACCCCATGTGTGTGGCCATTCAGTTCCAAATAATCTGTATGACACAGAAGTTTCCAATCCCTGAATTTGGGTCATGGCAGACCACAAGTGTTACTGTGCCAAAATTATTAGAGAAAGAAAATAACAACAAAAGCAATCTCTGGAGGTAAAGTCTTTCATTCTTACAGTTTTTCAGATAAAATTAAAAAATGTTCCAGTAAAAAAAAAAGAAAGAAAGAAAAAGAAGAAGCCTGATACCATAAATAGAAACAGAAAAAAAGATGTTGACAGGGAGGGACTCCCAATGGCAAAATCGCTAGGTGCACTGATTGAAATGAATCACCAGACACATTGATTAAAACGACCATGCTTACCATGTTCAATGGTGTAAAACAAAAGTAAGATTCAATATTTTGAATGAGAACTGAAACAATACAGAAAATGATAGAGATGAACTGAAGCAGGTGAAAGTTCTAGAACTGAAAAGCACAAACCAAGGATTGAGTAGCATTATCTGAGCAGGATAGACACAGCAGAGGAAAAGAGTGGAGAGCATAAAACACAAACAGCATCCAGAGTCTGGCGTTGACTCTTTACCAGAACTGGAAATTAGGTTCCAGAAAAAAAAATCTAGAAAATACGGGAAAATGTCAAAGAACAGGAGTAGGATTCCAGCTTGCACCCAAGAAGTGGTCAGTACTTGGAAGTGCATACTTACAATATTCAAGGTGCTGACTATTTCAGTGATCCATGGATTTCAACTCCTAATTCTCGTAGCATTCTAATGTGGTTAGGACTATTTTTAGTTTGTCCTATGAAGAAAACAAGGAAGAGAGGTTTGTTCCCAGGAACTGAGTGAAGGTGAGTGATGATAGAGCTGGACACACCTTGTACCAAAAGCAAGCAACTCTTGATTCTTCCAAACTCACTCGTGCTCCTCACATAAAATATCCTGACAATCTCTGAAACCTCTAGCTGTGGCTTCATCGTCCTCACTAGAAAGGGGCTCTTGTCTACAATGACATGCCATGGATTAGCACTCAAATTGGTTTTTACTTCTGGTGAGTGAGTGGGTCCCAGGCATTGGGAAGCAGGGTACTGCATTGCAGATCTGGAATGTTCCCTGTAGGAATTTACACTTTAATAGAGAAGACAGGTGAGTGTCCAGAATCACAAAATGTTGAGAAAGAAAGTGACACCCATCAAGGAGAAAACACAAAGGCCATGCATATAAAGCCACGGGTTCTTGGGAGCTGAGAACTGGTGCTGTCTGTGCACAGCAGGAAGACAGTCTCATCTGTGCCATGGGGAAAGGGATCAGAGCAAGGACAAGAAAGCTAGAGTATGAAATCAAATGTTTCATAAATATTTTTCCCCTCTTCCTCTCCCTCTCTCTCATAAAGGACAACAGAAAAGAAGGCACACAAACTTCATTCATGTGTCCCAGGTGAGGATTCCACAGCATCTCCAGGCTTGTTTCCATAGGGCAGGGCTATCAGCAATGCTTCACCAGGAGAAAATGGACCCTGTAGCCAGATTGCCCTGGGAGTGCCTAGGGAAATCAGAGCAAAAGATCATGAGGAAGTTGTCTTTCGTTTGCCCCATCCCTTCCCCTACAGATGAGAGTTACAGGAAAGTCTCTGTGTATACACACTGATGGGGAAACAGGAGTGGGTGGGCTTATTAAGCTGTGATTGGATCTGAAGTATGTGCCATTCCCATTGTGAAGTTGTCAGCACATGAACAAAGAAGACGATAACAGGCATCTGCAGTGTTTGCTCAAGCATAAAGAGGGGCCCAAAATATCTACGTTGACTGTTCCATCCACGTCAACTGTCCCTCATCTATGTCAACTGTCCCCATCCCTGTCAACTGTCCCCATCCGTGATGACTGTCCCCATCCATGTTGACTGTCCCCATCCGTGATGACTGTCCTCCATCCATGTTGACTGCCCCATCCATGTTGACTGCCCCATCCATGTT
>NW_021604747.1:393993-409296 GCF_004785775.1 Grammomys surdaster | reverse complement strand
CCATGTTGACTGCCCCATCCATGTTGACTGCCCCATCCATGTTGACTACCCCCATCCATGTTGACTGCCCCCATCCATGTTGACTTCCCCCACCCACAGTGACTTCCCCCACCCACATTGGATTTGTGCCACTTCTTGTGTCAGTGAGTCACTTCCGATTACTGAACTATAAACCCCAAAGTGCATGCCCCTTGTCATCAGAACAAGTCTGTTTGGTGCCTGCAAGGGTGTTTCTGGGATAGAGTTCTAGGTGCTTTGGACATCATCAGCCAAAGAAGGAAACAAAAACCTCAATGTGGGGTCTCTGAGGTTAGTAGGACTATACACAATATGTATGCACATGGGTTCTGGGTATAGTGTGTTGTGTGTGTTGTATATGGAATGTATATGTGTGTTTTGTGTGTGTGGTATATGTGTGTGGTATATGTGTGGGTTGTATTGTGTATGGTGTGTGTGTTTATGGTGTGTGAGGAGATTGTATGTGCATATAGTGTGTGTGAGGGTTGTATGTGCATTATGTGTGTGTGTGGTGTGTATGAGTGTGTTAGTGTAGTATGTATGTATGTATGTATGTATGTGGTGAAGTAGAAACTCAAGGGTTCTTTGGAAAGTAGTTGTGTCAGATTATGTTTGTTGGGGCAAACATGAGAAGGAACATTTTGCTGAAGCAGACACAAGTGAAAGGATGTTCTGCTAAAGTAAGCACAAGAAAAGACAAGTGATGAGGGATTTTTTTTCCCTTCATGATACTCACATATTGGTCTGCCTTACATTCTGTAGTTCAGCTCCATTTGTCCAGACACCAAAAACTTCTGGTGATGTACAAGTGGCTTCTTGCTGCTTCCACAGGCTTGGACTGATTGGCAGAGTGATGTCAGTTGAGACAGACTCACATGGAGGTTTGCTAAGACAAGACATATGGAGGACATGTGATGTTTGGAGGGAGGATAAATAGGACTCTATGGACAGTGAAGGAGGCTTGAGCTTGGCTTGCTGGTAGAGCTAGCTGTGCAACACTTGTTGGTCTCATGTCTTTGCTGATCTTCCCTTCACTGAGAGAGGTATGACTGAGACCTTCTCCTGGCATTCCTGTTGTCCCTGGTCCCTCCTGCTGACTCTTGCTGATTTGGCTGAGGCCTAGCTGTTCCTTCTAGTTTGTGCTACCACTGCTGCTATCTCAACACTACTGAACTGGACTGCTGGTATATCTATGAAGTGTTTGCAAGTAGATCGAGCTGTTGACCTGTGAACTGAACTGCTGATTTCTTGAAAACACAGATGAGATTTACTCCAAAGAATCATTTCTAAACAGGTCCACTTTCCTTTGTATCTTTTCTTTCCCACTACCTCTGGTGGGTGGTGTGCTAGAAGGGAAGTTAAAGTGTTTAAGAATTATCATTAAAAGTAGGTTTTGAAAAAAATAAAGTTACAGTGTGGTGTAAGTGTATGTTAATGTGAGTGATGTAAGTGTGTGTGTGTGTGTGTGTGTGTGAACAAAGCTGATCTATGAATACCAAAGCATACCCTCAAAGCCTTGGTTGAGCAAAGGGCATTTGGACCCTGCTGGGTTCTGGCAAGATCCTAGTTCTCTCTATGTCCTTCAGTGTCTTGGGCCTCTGCCCATGTGACTGAGGACCACCCCACTCTCTACACTCCTTTGAATCTCTCTAAATGTCTTAACTGTGCATTCTTTTTTTTTTTTCTTGGCTCTTTTTTAAAATTTTATTTATTTTTATTTATTTTTTAAATCAAATAGTAATTTTTACTTATTCACACAGGGGTTATAAACACAGAAAGGCAAGATGTGGGGAAGGAGATGACACTGGAGCGTGGGTGTTCAGGGGGAATACAGATATCTTTCAGAACAGGGTATTGGCTGGGTGGAGGTTCAGGGGACAGGTCACTCTGACTCTGCCTATGATTCACTTGTCCTTATCTAAGTTGGTATTATCTGCCAAGGCTACCTATTTACAAGGTCTATGACTACTCAGGCTGGTAAATTTCCATAAAAGCTGCCTGTTTACAACTGTATATAGCCATCTGTTTCAATGTTTTTCCACAGAGCCCCAAGACTTGGTGTTAGTATACATGTATGACAGGCCTATTGCTGATTTTAGGTCTATGGCTGATTTTAGGCCTTCAGTGTGTAAGCAGGGATGCCCCTGACATCTCCTCCCTTCTCTAAGTATAGAAGTGTGGCAGTTCTAATCTTTGAAGGCAGGGATAGAAACCTGACCTCCACTATTTGAAGAGGACTTTTTAATGGCTCCGGTTCCCCTGTCATTGTCCAGTGAGGCATGAGAGCCATACCCGTCCCAATGTCTTTTTCCTCGAGTGGGGATACTTTTGACATCAATCCCTATGCAGTCAGGCTTGTCCCTCAGGGAACCCAGAGAGATATTTTTAATTTTTATTTATATTCCCTTGCAGTGCTTAGCCTCGCAGTCTAAGCAAGAATTCAGATCGCCAGTCAGAGGGGATTCTGGGTGGCCCCTCTCTGCTTAGTCTAGGGGCAGAAGTCCCCTCTTTTAGGTTGGGTGGAGATGGGTTTTGGGATCACCCTGGATAGAGTAACAACCTCATCTTGAGTCTCGTGGTCCTCCATAGCTAACTTATGATAATGTATCTGAATAGGTTTTGCTACCAAATTATTTATCTGTTGTTCCACAAAGTTAGTCAGCCTGTTTAAGGCCCAGGGACCAGAAGAAATAAGCAAAAATAACCCAATTAATGGTCCCAAGATGGGAGGAAATAGAGTTGACAACCATGGAGTGGTTGAAAACCAATTCTTGTACCAGCTCTCATCTTTCTATTTCTCTCTCTGTCTTTTCTCAAGGCCTTCTCTGACCTTTTTCATGCTCTCTTTAACTCTCCCTGTCTTGTCTATGTAAAGGCAATATTCTTCTTTAAGAGCCTTTTTTACACAGCCTTTTCTATTGTAAAAGGATAAATCAAGTCCAATAAAGTCCTTTGCAATTTTTGGAGGTCTCTTCAGACAGTGAAACGAGGGATTTCTTCAGATTAGTGATGACGATCTCTAGCTGTTTGATATTCTTGTCAATGGCCAGTCGAAGGTCTGAGTGCTATAAGTTCAGAGGCCAGCATCTGGATTAGAACTTCTAACAGCAGACATCACAGGTGATTCATTTTTACCTGGAAAGGAAAAAGAAGGGAATTCTCAGGGAGATTTCTCTTCTCTGGATGTCAATTGTTATTCATCTTATTTATGGTTGGGTCTGGCTTTGTGGGGTATCTATTTATTTCATTAATCTTTTTGGTAGCCGGTTAGCTGTGCCTTCTGTGATATCAAACAGGCATATCAATCCTCGGCCCCATAAGGGAACTGGGTCTGGGCTATTCCCTTTAAGGGTAAGAGGGTCCTTCCCCATATCTGTGGCATAGTTTTTATTGGTCTTGGTGATGCCAGAGGCAGTCAACAGCAGATTTGCCATGAACTTTCAGCTTTAGAGAGTTAAAAGTGAACAAGGCATGATGGAGAGTATTTCAGGGGGACTCCTTCGGGGGCGGTACCGTTCCCACTCTTTTGCTTTTAAAGCCAATTTTTCAGAGTTATTGTAAAATCATGGCAGAAGCGCCAGCAGCCGCTCCTTCCACACTCAGAGTCATGAAGACACTATTTAAAGAAATAAATCTATATTAATATCTCTTTTACCAAAGGACTGTTATAGATCAGTCATCAACTAATCTGACTATATAATATATCGATTAATAATAGCTTCTTCTACTTTTTGTGAGATTACTCCACTTTTGTCAATTAATTGTTGAGGGAAATTAGGATTTACATCGCTCTTGAGAATATTAAACAGAGACTTAACTTCTTTTGTGGAGAGCTTAAAATAAGATCTTAGCCAATTAGCATCTCCTAGAAACTTTTGAAAATAATTTGAGATAAGTAAACTCTTTTTTTCCCAGACCCATTATCTGTTTTTTTTTAAATTGGATATTTTACGTATTTGCCTTTCAATGTTATCTCCTCTCCCATTCTCCCCCAAAACCCCTTATCCCATACCCCATCCTCCTATTATTATGAGGGTGTGCTCCGAACATCCTCCCAGTCTCATCTCCCTGCTCTCAAATTCCCCAACACTACGGAATCCAAACTTTTGGGGACCATGGTCCTCCACTTCCACTGATGTCTGACAAGGCCACCCTCAATTACCTATATAGGTGGAGACATGAGTTTAACTGTGCCTTTCAGTGTGCGGAAATTTCACTGTCCAATCTATTTGCAGTGGGAAGCCTGTGATTGGACAGGAAAAAAGGAGGTGGAGAGTGGAGGGGGGGCGCAAAGGGAGACACAGGAAGGGAGTGAGGAAGGTGAAATGGCAGCAGGCGTGGACCCGCATAGCTTCAAGTAAATAGGTAAATATGAAATCTAAAGGTTAGAAAAATTGGGATAACTTTCTAACTTGTGTGGGCATCTTGTGTATTGAGATTTTATTGATATTTATATATAAATCCATTGGTTAACTTTGAGCATCTAGAGTTTTGGTTTATTGGGTTACTGGTAGGTGAGACTGCTGAAAACCAGGGGATTATGGCTATGAAGGAACAAGCGGCTCCAGGGACAAGCGAACAAGAGCTGGGAACACAGAGACAGAGGCAGCAGAACCACACTGGACCTGAGCGGGGCCGGCAGTAGTGCGGGAACATGGCAAGAGCCAGCCGCCAGCCGGACGTTCCATTTCTAGTATCTCCAGCTACACTTCAGTATTGTAAGCTGCCAAGGGTGGGGGAGTTGGTTAAAAGAGCAAGATGGGCTCAATATGTTTCAATCCAGGTATCAGGGTCATGATAAGTCTAACTTGCTCTAATTAAGCGAGGTGAATCCTAGTAAGACCCGTGACAGCAGAGTTTCCGGGACTCAGCTACCATGCGCTACACTGTGGTGAACTCATCATAAATTGTACATATCAGGAGGAGAAAGTATGGCAGTGTGACTATAAACTACTCAGAGACTAACATGGCATTGTTCTTGTTGGTGCATGCATGCCTGCTTGTACCAACATGTCACACAGACACCACAAACATATACACACACCACAATACACCACACACACTACATATACACCACACACACACATACACACCACACACACACCTCAAACATATACACATACCACACACCACACACACACCACACACACTACATACACGCAACACACAGCATACCCACACCCCCACGCACATAACACATCACACACCAAACACATACACACACCACACACTATGCACACATACAGACAGCACTCATACACCACACCACACATATAAACACATTCCTCATGCCACAAACACCATACCATAAACATACACACACATATACACACATACCACACACATATACACACACCACACACACACATACATGCACCACACACACATGCACCACATCACACACACCATACACACCACTCACACACCACACATATACACACACCCCATATACCACATACACATACATGCACACCACACACATACCATACCACAACCTAATGTATACTACACATACACGTACACACACATATACACACATTACACACACAGACACACATACCACATACACCACACCACACACACACCACATACACACCACACAGACATACACACACACCCCACCACACACACACCACACACACACACACACCACACACACACACACACCACTCACATACCACATATATACATACACTCATCCCACATACCACATACACATACATGCACACCACATACATACCATACCACAACATGCACACTCACTACACACACATTACACACACATACACACACACACACACACACGCTCTAAAGTGCAAGGATGAAACCAGAGTTGGGTGCAAGCAAGAGGAAGGAGGTCATTCCTATTCATACTTGAGATGAGGGTGGGACAAGTAGGGGAAATGCCAAGGGGAGGAGGAGTAGACTTGGATTTGGGAGAGTCCCTAACTCTTGGCCTTTACAAACTTACCATGCTAAGAAAGCCAATTCACCAATGAGATGATAGCAAGGAGAGAGGGCCTCGAGGGCTGGCAGAGAGCCAACGGCCCGAATGTGCAGAGCTGCAAGACTGAGCTGGCACAGGAGACCATCCTCTTCACCCAACCTGCTCCAGCAGCATTAACAAGGGTGAGCCAGGCTCACCCAATAGTGCAGAAATGAGATTTGAGAGCACGGATAGAACAGTCCCATTAGTGACCCTGACCGAAGCACATGAGCACTAGCGATGGCATTTCCTAAAATAATGGTCAGTACAAGAGAAGAATGTCTCCTGAGAGCCTGTAGCCTGCGAGCTTGATACCCTGATCTCTCAGCAGCTGCCTGGGAGCAAGGGGCTCTCTGGGGAATGTAAGCAGCAATTAGAATAGCTTTCTAACGTGTATTTCCCTACTACTACGGAAAGCCCACCAAGGCAGGATTTAGGATAGGAGGCCCTGTGCTAGCTAACAGTGCTGATGCACACACACATAAAGAATTAAAGGCCAGGTACCCTTGGGCCTGTTCAATGACAGGTGCAGACGTAAGGAAGAAACTTTCACACAGCGTTGTACCCTGCGGCTAAAACATTTTCCTTTCCAAACACACATTGTGCTTGAGACATAGCCTTATAGAAACTCAATGTTGTGTCTACGTTGCTGAAGATAGATAGAGGTTCTTCACTTAGGTAAGAATGACCATGGCCAACTTTGATGTGACTTTCTTGATTTAGGGGAAAGCAAGGCAGTGAATGGCAGGAGGTGGGAGTGGCAATTGCTTTGCAGGCAGCACCTGGATTTGGCCCAGACTTTGGTAATCTGGTGTTTCTGGTGTGTGAAGGAGTCCCTCCAGGCAGGGAGACTCTGCAGCTTTGGTTTTGATCTGTCAGTAATGAGGTGCCAGTGGCCTCAACTTCAAAGCCTCAACAACCACAGATAATCTGCAGAGAGGCCCCCAGAATTTCAAGTGGTCTCTCAGACTAAAGTATGAGGGATTACACAGACAACAGAATAGATGACGGACAAAGCATTGCTTGTCTAATATCTGCCCTTTGATTTCTTTTAAATGGCTTCGTTTTAGGTTTCCAAAAGGGCAGTCTGAGACTTCTACAGCCTCAACACTGAAGATTAGCATGTCAGAGATCACTGCTGCCTGGGAGAGGGACACCCACACATTTTATCTTTGTTTCTTTTAAAAAAAATTCTGTCTGTAAGAAACACTGCCACTCCCTGGCTTTAGTGACAAATGGGGTGCATGGTAACAATATCCAGCCTGTGTGGGAGATGGTGTTTTCCAGCCCAGTCCAAATGCTCAGAGATTCCTCCCAGATTCTTTTGAGGTGTATTCTATTTTCTGAAACAGTTGTGCACACAAAGCAGAGAGGAGGGTTAAAAGGCTCTGAGAAACAGGTTATACAATAGCATGAACGTGCACTTCTAGCATCCCTTTGAGTTGAAAGTATATAACTTCCAAGGCATGTGGTACCTGGGAACAGAGTGTTTTATGTGAGACCACCTCACTGTCTGGGGACAATCAGCAGGGTAAGGTCATTCCTCATGACCTGTCTTTTGTTATCTCCAGATTGAAGGGGCGGGAGACACGGCAGTTTCCCAAGAAAATACATGACAGCAACTGGTGAAAGGCAACCATTGACTGACTTGTCTGCTTAAAGAAGGCTGTAAATACTTTACACTGTTTTCCTATATGTAGAATGTATAGGCTTTCTCAGTGAAAAAGCCAAGAAAATTGTACAAGCAGCTATGGGGACAGGAATGTGGAGACAGATGCTTGGCTGCCATGTACAAGGCTCCAGAGTTCCATCCTTTGTACACACACACACACACACACACACACACACACACACAAACACACACCACAGCCTCAAAAAAGAGAAAGAAGAAAAATTTTGCAATCCATTATGCAGGTTGAACACCCCTCATTTGAAAACCAAACTTGAAGCATTTTTTTGAGCAAAGATGTGGTGCCTCAAGTGGACCCCACACCATGGGCCAGCGAGAGGGCTCAGCAGGTAAAGGTCATTGCTGCTAGACAGCTCTGACAGCCCGAGTTTGATCCCTGGGACCCACATGGCAGAAAGAGAGAACTAACTCCTGAACTTATCCTGTGACCTCCACATGTATAAACACACACACACACACACACACACACACACACTAAATAAATTGGTAAAATTTAAAAGGAAAACCTCATACCATGAAATTGTCTCATACACAAAATTGTCAAGATAGGAAATTACCTTCAGGCTGTGTTTATAATACTCATATGAGAAGAAATGAATTTCTTGTTTAAAAATAGGTCCCATACCAGAGATAACTCATTATTTATGTGCAAATATCCTAAATCAGAAAGAAAATTCCTACATCAAAAACACTTCTGGTGTAAGCATTTTGAATAAGCAGTACCCCAGCTGTGGGTCCTTCTGAGGATAGTGATGCTATCTCTCAAGACAAGGCGTATCCTCTCCAGGGTGCAGCTATGGGCCCAGAGCAGCATGCACCTCCTGGTGTGCTGGCTGTATGCTGACCATTGGAATCATGACAGCTTGTGACTGAAATGCTCCCAGCAAGTTGGAAGTGTGTGTGGGTTTAGGGGGGCAGACAGACAAAAGTTCTTGTCTTACTAGCAGAATCTGATGTCCTTGAGGTCTGGAGACCTAGCTGGTCTGACATTGCTGGTGTGGGATATGGCTAACAGTCACTAATGTCCTTTGAGTGCCCCCAGGCCCCTTGCCACTATAACAAGGCCACCTTCTTTGTTCTTACAGATGGAAAGTGGGCAGGAGAGACAAGATGAGACATAGGTCACTTCTGGGCACTGAGATAGCTCGAAAGCAAACAGGTCTCCTCCGTTTCCTCTTTTTCCCACTAGTGGGTAACATGGTGGCAAAGAAAATATGGTAGTAGGACAGGAGCTCTGCTAGGCAGTGTGAGCCTCCAGCTGGAACAGAAACCGGCTGTCACACCTAACTGCCTGGAGCCTGGAATAAGCATTCACCATGCTGGATTGTGGGAAGCTATCCTTATCACATCATTGCCATTAACAAGTCTGTGCGCATGCGCTGGAAGGTTTTCCCGCCTTGATTAATCTGACAGTTGGAACACGTCATGTGGCCTGAGGCAACAGGAGCCCATCAGAGACTGCCACGTCCCAGGCGAGCTTAGCTCTCTATATAAGGGAAGGGTTTTAGGCCCTTGGGGTCCCTCCTCGTTTGTGAAGCTTATGCTCTCCCTCTCAAGATGCATTAAAGCTTATACTGCAGAAGGATCCTGAGTGTGCCGCGTCTTTCCTGCTGGCGGGAGGTTGCGCGGGACAACGGATGAGCATTTACAGGAGAGTGTACTGCACAAAGTGGCGTATCCTCATTGTTTTGGCTCCCTTCCTGCTGCTGCAGGAATTCTGGCAGAAGCAACTTAATTGGGAAAGGGTTTCTCTGGTTCACAATTTCAGGCTGCAGCCCATTATGGTGGGGAAGCCACAGGGACGGACCTTTGAGGCAGGTGATCACATTGCAGTCACAGTTGAGCAGAGGACAATGAGTGGATACATGCTAGGGCTTAGCTTGCTCCTCCATTTATACAGCCCAGGCTTCACTCATAGTTTAGATGGACCATCTCATAATGTGACCAAATTACCCCATATGCATGCCCAGAGACCCATCTCTCAGGTGACTCTAGAATCTGCCATGTTGGTAATTGGCATCAACCATCATATTAACCAAGCAAATGGAAGTGGCAGAGCTGTCCCTTGAGGTTGCTAGTCTTACTCTAAACCTGGCTTTTGGCTGCACAGTTTATATTTAAGTTCTCATGCTGGTTAAAATGCAAATGCCAAGATTCTGGAGAGTGGAAGAATCCAGGCATGAATGCACCCATGAGTGAACCTGTGCTGTTGACATGGGCACAGCCATATCAAGAACCCAACAGGTTCAGAGCTGTGGGCGTAGCAAAGTCTTTCCCCAAGGTGAGGCTTAAAGGGTCAAACACAGTTGATACCGTGTGCAGAAAATGTCCACCATGGATTTCTCTGCCTGGATGTTTACATCCTTCTAAAAACTTACCCAACTGCCACTACTCAAATTAGCTGAACTTGTCTCCAGAATCCAGATGTATACCACAAACCCAGCTGGCTCTGTTTTTCTGTATATAGTAACCCACTTCCTCGTCCAGCTGTATGCAACAACCTTCCTCTCTGTTCAATTCGGAATATACAAAACACCCTGAGCTTTGAAGGTGTTCTAGTTTCTCCATCTGTGAGCCCGGTCCACCTGATCCCAGCATTTCTTTCTGTGTGTTTCTTTGTTTCTGCATGTCTGTCAATCTTCTCTTTATGACTTCAACATTCTAGTAAGCTCCTCTGAGGTCTTGGTGGGTGTCACCTTCTTCAGGTGGCTTCCCTACAGTTCTTTGTTTGTTTTTAGGGCGGGGACCTGCCTTTCAGATCTGCTGCTCCGTCCACTCTATACATTTTTCTTTAGCACATGCCACACAAGTGTTAAGTGGGTGTTTCTCATCTCTAGGTCATGGAAGTTGAGTAACCCATAGTTGCTCATTTAAGATTTATTTATCTAAATGAAACTGGAAGGAGTCCCATTTTCTTTGACTTTTCTGCATAACACACAGAATGGAAGAAATAACCAACCCCCGCAGTGAGACCTTTGTAGTTTGGAGGTTTAGTATGCTTATAGGGCCATGTTAAAGTTGTGTTTCCTAGAGTGGTACCAGGGAAGGTATGTGGAACCTTTAGGGAGTAACACCCTTGTGGGAGGTCTGAAAATTTTTGGAGGTGTGGCTTTGAAGGGGTATGCAAGGAGCCTGTTTCCTTGTTTGTAATTGTTTTGGTCATGTCCTGTCCGTTGTCATCCTGTGTACACCCTACCCCATACACATACATGCACGCATATACACATAAAATGAGCTTGTTTGCCTTGGCATGCATGCTTCACAGAGTGAATGGTAAAATCATGATTCAAAGCAAACCTTCATCTTGATAAATCATTCACCTCAGGCATTTCATTATAAGCAATAGAAAACTGACTAAAACAAAGACAAGGCATAAAAAAAAATAAGAAAAGACTTTGTGCTCATTTCTGTGGTATGGTCTCCACGATGTCACTAAAATGCCTGAGCCTTCACAGGGGACTCCATGAAACAGCTGGCAGTGTTTCTTGGAGGGTTCATTATGTGGCCTGACTTCAGGTCCCAAGCTCAGTTCCAACCTGCCTGAAGTTCTCTGGCATGCACACTGTGGCCCATCTGAGTTGTCTGACCTTCTCAGGCCGCAGTATCTCTTTAAAACCCCATCCCGTGATACTGACACCCTCCCTGTCCTCCTTAGTTCTTCATCCCCTGTGGGGGGTCTTACATAAAGTGACTCAGCTTCCGTGTCTACTCCTGACAGCAGCTTGATTTGTATGATCAGCCCCTGTGGTTTATTGGACATTTCCACCCCATGCCAGGCAGAATAGGGAAGACAGCCATCTTTTCCTTGCCGACAATGGCAAGGGAAGTGAGGTTTCTACTGGGACCTTGAAGCAGAGAATGACAGCTTTGTCTGTAAATCAAATTGTACTTTCAGTTACACTCTGAGTCAGCTGTACTATGCTACTGTAACAGTCTCAGAAAGTGAAAGCCCCTAAGGTTCTAAGCTCTTTTCTTTTGCCTTGTGCCTTCCACATCACACCTCCCTGATGAGTTAAGCCCATTAGCATGACTGAAAACTAACTGGAATTGTGAGTACAGTGATTTCTCAGGTTCCACAAGACATTCCAAATGGAGGGACATCCTGTGAGGGTGATTCCTTAGGATTTCTCTCTCCTCACACCTAGCGGGTAGAGATGGCGGGCTAGACCCCCTTTGGTCCTTTTCAGCACTCAGTTCTATGATTGCGAGCTGAGCCCTAGTTCCTGGGAGCTGAAACTTTACCCAGTCAAACAGCATCTGTTACAGCTGCTTTCTGCTACCTACTATGACCAGCTTGAATAGTCACATTGAAGGTTAAAATTCAAAAAAAAAATATTTATCAATGTGGGACTGGGGCTATGGGTTATTGCAACTGCTTGAGTCACTAGTCTGCTTGGTGCTAAGTCTTGACACATGCATCCAGATCCTCACTGAAAGTGTTTCCTCATATGTTCCAGGCAGTGTCTTAGGCACTGGAGGAGATATTTGAGACAGAGCTACTCGGTACGCATTCTGAAAGTACAACAACAAACAAGCAAATAAACAGAATTTAGCCACACGTGTAGGCTCTCACATGCGGCTGTCTTATGGCAACCGCTCAGAGCCAGGCCTGCTGGGTCCTACACTGCTGGCAATAAATCACATGAGAATATTAAATGTTGAAGGTTGGGTGATTAAAGCAGTTGTTAGCAGCCAGAAGGAGAACAGGAGATGTTTTTGGAAGTGTCATAAACAGACTATCCCCAGACCTCCTTTGACATTGCCCTTGCCTGTCATTTGTCCCTAGCTCCAAGCACACACAGTTCCATGCTTGCCAGTTCTGCTGAGGCCTATCAAATATTTACACTGACTTTTTCAAATGTATACATTATTTACTTTAGAGTCTATAAAATATTTACATGTCATGCTAAATATACATCATATTTCTGCTGTGCTGTGTTGTTCCTGCTTTATGCCAGGGATAATGTTGAGGAATGTTCCCCCAAATCATGAAGGGCTATGCTAAGGAAGAGTCAAGAGTGGACACATCGGGAGATGGCAGTGATACATCCTCACAGGCCAGGAACATCCCCCATCCCCACCTCCAGAGGAGCATTGCAGCCAAAACTGGTCCAAGTCAAAGCAGCTGTCTGTGCGGCCTTCACATTGACCCTTTATTCGGTTTTCAGCATGAATGAGCTCCAACTCACCATTTAAATCAGCCATGCCAGTCCTGTGGAAGTACCTCATGGAATCATGGTCCCCAGATGAATTAGAAAATACCAGCAGCTCTATCTGGGTGCCCAGTACTTCTCCTGGCTTCTCTCTTTTAGGAGGGTCATCATACCCACCACCTCTCTCATGGTAAGGTCTAACTGTGCTATGAAGCCAATTCCTCAGAGTTTGTCTTTCTATATTATAACACCAATGTGTGTCCCTGCACAAAATGCCACACAACTCTTCATCTTCTATGCTTCTTCACCATTAAAGAGTCAAAGGGACCACTCACTTCCAAAACTTTGCTCTTCCTTTTTGTCCTTTACAGATATCACCAGGAGAATACCAGAGATTGACTTTCAGTTTGATCTCTGCTGTCTTTCCCAATGGATTCATGCCTCTCCTTAGAGAGTGATCTCTGCTCATACTGCAGGGCAGCTGTGTTCCTCAAGATCAGAAACACCATCTTGATGCAACTTCTTTACAGATAGAGTGATGGTGCCAAGACTTGGGTATTGTGCTATCAGAGGGCAAATACTTACAATTTCAGAATCCATAATCCTTTGTTAATGTCCTTCCATAGATGCCTAAAGAAGAACTACCTTGTGGGTGACATGCAGTTTTCATTGACTGAATAGCATTATGCTATTCCTGTAAATGCTGATGGAAGGCTTATTGGGTTGGAACCAGTATCTGTATGACTTGAATAGCAATGGCTTCTGTCAGCTTTCCCTATAAAGATGTGTCACTAGTTTTTCCACAGAGGAAATCAGCTAGCTTCCAAACCTTCCCTGACCAACTGTATGCCCTTATAAAAAGAGACTTTGCTCAGCATCAGGACCCTTTTTCCCCTTCTGACCTTTCTGACACCATGTCCCCATGTCTGCCATTCTCCTTTGGTGAACACAGCTCAAGGTGCCATTTTGAAAGAAGAGACTGGACCCTCCTCAGACACTTTATGGACACATTAATTTGTATTTTTGAAACCTCTACCTAATGAGAAACAATTTTATGCTTCTTATTAGTTTATAATAATAGAATGGAATCCCTGCCCATTACAGCATGAACAGCATGAATAATGAGTCTAGTTGTCACTCCTGTTGTGGGTTCAAAGTTAAGTCCTTGGAAAAATAAAATAAAGTGCTACATGTATTAGTCTTGCAGAAATGAGACTCTAATTTTCAACAGTGGATTAATTAATGTCACACACTGTTCAGACTTCTGGAACAAAATACTGGAAGCTGAGTAGCTTATACAGAAAGAAATTTACTGCCCACATCTCTAAAGGGACCCAAGATAAAGGGACCAACGGAATGGGTATCTGATGATGGCCTGCAGCTTTCTGGTCCAAATGGTCAAAAGAACTAACTAGCTAGCTAGCTAACTCTCTCGGGGGGGGGCCGCCCCGGCAAGAGGGCCTCACCCTCACATTTACTGTGTGTTAGTTGGCTTTTCATCTCAGTGGGAAATTATCTGCATCAAACGACTTAAAGAGAAGCATTTCTTTTGGCTGATCCTTTGAAGGTTCCTGTTCACTGTCATTGGCTCCATTGCTTTGGGGCCCATGTGTGCTGAGTTAGAACATGACAGGAGCATGTGTTAGAGGAGGGTGGCGTACCTCTTGGTAGAACACAGAAAGAACAAGGAGAATGTCAGGAGACGAGGAAAACCTTCAAGAGTGTGACCACAGTGACTTCCGCTAGTGAAGCTCCACCTCCTGCATTGCATGAAGCTGTGAGTTTATCCATGATAAAGCCACTGGTGGAGTCAGTGCCTCCATGATCCACTCTTCTCCCTTAGTGCCACCAGCTGGAGGTCAAGCCTTGAACACATGAGCCTTTTGAAGAGACTCTGAAAGTGCCTGTATTAGAATTTAGGAATTCAATATAAACAGAGCATTCGTGCTTTCAGACCACATTCCCAAACCTTGACATTTGCTAAACACTTAAAAGTACAGCATTGGCCAGAAAGAGACTCCAGTTCCTCCAGCCCTCAGCCCATCCCCATCTCAAAAGATTCATTCAGGGCAGCATTGCTATCTGATACTTGTGTGGCACAGGGATGCGTCTGGGAGGAGCATCTCTCCTCAGTACAGCTTTGGCCAGTTCTTGTGATAAATCCTACCCTCCAGGCTACCCTCTCCCCTCACTGCCTGAGACTCAGCCAAGCCCTAGCTCACCCTGCCAGGGACATTGAGGTGTAAGTAATTCTTGGGGCACAGGCTTTGTATGGAACAGCCAGGAATGGAAGATGAGAACAGGGGTGGGAGAGGGAGGGATGGAAGGAGGGAAGAAATAAGAGAAGAGAAGAAAGGAGAAGAGGAGAGGAGAGGAGAGGAGAGGAGAGGAGAGGAGAGGAGAGGAGAGGAGAAGAGAAGAGAAGAGAAGAGAAGAGAAGAGAAGAGAAGAGAAGA
>NW_021604747.1:374902-393983 GCF_004785775.1 Grammomys surdaster | reverse complement strand
GAGAAGAGAAGAGAAGAGAAGAGAAGAGAAGAGAAGAGAAGAGAAGAGAAGAGAAGAGAAGAGAAGAGAAGAGAAGAGAAGTATCTGAATCCTAGAGATGGTGACAAACAGTGGAAGGACATATTTGGAGACTCAGGGCAGTGGTGTCCTCGGCAGAGGAGGTACCTAGTTTGGAGAGTGTCTCTGACAAGGTATCAGGTGGAAAACAGAAGTTGTTTGGCCGCATCCCAGCCACACTATACCTTCCTAACTTACAATCAAAGTCTTGGGCTTTGCTGAAGAAGAATGCTGTCAATGTTCTCATGCTGCCTTCAGCAGGGAGGCAGGAGTAAGTGTCATGGCCCTCCACCATCAACCTCCTCTGCTCCCTGTCAACTTGAAACAACCTAAAGTCATCTGAGAAGTGAAGAGGGGCTCACAATTGAGAAAATACCTCAATAATATTGATCTGTAGGGCAGTTTCTTATCAGTGATTGATATGGGAGGGACAAGCCCACCATGGGTGGTGCCATCCCTAGGCAGGTAATCCAGGGCTGTATAACAAAGCAGGCTAAGAAAGCCAGTGGGTAGTGTTTTTCATGGTCTCAGCTTCTGTTCCTGCCTCCAGATTCCTGCCTTGAGTTCATCCCCAGACTTCCCTCAGTGATGGTAGACCTGGGGGCTATGAGATAAACTAACCCCTTTCCTCCCTCAAGACATTGGCTTATGCTTTTAGATGGAGCCTGGGACCAGAGACAGAGAAGAATAAAGATATTCAGCAAATTAACTATGGAGATAAAGGTCAAAACCACAGAGCACAAAGCTTCCGAGATCAGCCCAAATGTCAGTGACCCAGCCCATCCCTAGGGCAATGGGTTGCCTCATCATCAGGGGAGAAGTGTACCTACCTCAATGTCCAGTGTGGGATGGGGTGGGAGGGGGGAAGCAAGCTCAATTGTTTTTTTGTTTTTTGCTCTTTTAAATGTGGGAACGTTTATAAAACACAATGTCTTGTCTAAAAAATAATTATACCGAAGTTCTTATGCAAACATCCTCAAAGGCAAGTGAGAAAATATGACTGGCTTTTGGCTTTTGTGAGGTTATCAGTGACAACTACACTGCTTTATCTACTTCACAAACTACTCTTTCCCACAAGGGGGCGCTTTGATCCACTTACCTCACAGCTCCTCCCACTATGAGACACTTTGTCCCACGTGCCTCACAACTCCTCCCACCAGAGGATGCTGACCTCACATACCTCACCACGCCTTCTCCTGGAGGACACTGGGGTCCCCCTACTTTACAGGCCTCCTATACTAGGGGACACTCTTCCCTACCTACCTCACAGCTCCCCACTTCTCAGGTAGAGGCATCTTTAAACTTTCATAGTAGAATTACTTTGGTCGCATCTCCAAAGCTACCTATATCCAGTTGGAATAGTATTTGAAAGGATAATTGTTGAGGCAGGCATGAGTAACTTAAATTTGAGTGAGAAATTTACTCAGCACAGTTTTTTGTTTGTTTGTTTGTTTGTTTGTTTGTTTCATGAGTCATGGGTTGAAAAATATGTCAGGTTTCAAAATTCACAATGATTTAAGTGGGAATCAAGCCTATATGTGCATGTGTCATATAAACACAGAGGATTGTGAGGGGTACCCAATGGTCACTGCCAGAAAAGCCCAGTCCTAAGCCATTATCCAGTCACGAGCTAGTGTAGATATTCATTCCATACCCAGCATTCCCTAAATTCCCAGGAGGGGCTCAGGGTGTGAAATTCTGCGCTAGAATCTGGAGTGACTTGCAATAGTAGAGATGGCTAGGTTAGACAGGGTCCAGCCAGAGATGTGCAGAGCACCTAACACTAGTTCATTCTAAGATGGGAGTGAGTCCTTGACCTTTGATTCTGACCTAGCCAGAAACGGGGTCATTGCAACCCAAGGCTGAGAAGTTCAAGACGCAAGTGAATGTGCTTGTGGACCTTCATATATGTAGGCTCAGAGCCTAGAGAGTTTGGTAGAGAGTCTAATGCACCTTGTTTTTGTGGGGCTTTGCAGGGGGTTTGGAGGACCTGGTTTCTGGCTTCTACTCTTCCTGTGCCTACCTTAGCTTTGTCCCTGCTACAGCTGAGGACAAAGGGCTTAGAGGCAGGCTTCTTTCAGAAACGGACCAGGTAGCTAGCAGACTCAATTAATCTATCAGCGAATCTTAATTAAATTCCTACTATGTTCCGTATAAGATGCCTGGGTGGAAGAATAAGAGGACAGCATCGTCCTCTGAAAGGGCCCACTGTCTGCCTGGGTACAAAATGACACACAGCACACTATCCTCAGCTCTTGACCTTGTGCCTGCCTCCACTGAATGTGATTTAAGAGAGATAAGTGCAGGCCAGGGCGTCAGAGGCAGACTTCAAGGGCATGGGAAGATTGCAGTAAGGCAGCTGCAGGCTAGGTCTGCTTTATGGGATACTGAGAGCAGACAGCTAGACAAGGACTCCCGAGGTCCGGGGTACTCTTCAGAGGGCAGCAAACGACACCAAAACTTGAAAGGAGCACTAACTCTGTATGAAAGCAAGGTACTTCTGCATGATTTGGCATCATATCTGCAACATGAAATGAATTATCTCATTGTATTAGCTCTTTGCTTCCTGGGCCTCAGATATACCTTATGAGGTGTATGAGTTTGAAAGAGCTGCACTTTCTAAGTCATTCAGGAGTGACACTGGGTCTGTGGAAAGGCTAAGATGGATTTCTAAAAAAATGTGCACGTGTGTGTTTGTATGTCTGTGTACAGCACAGTGTTTATCTGTGTATATGTGTGTGTGTGTGTACAGCATAGCATGCATGTGTGTATATATAACACAGAGTGTATATATGTGTTTATGTGAGTGTGTGTACAGCACAGTGTGTATGTATGTGTTTGTGTGTGTTTGTGCGTGTCTGTGTGTGTGCATGTGTACAGGTCAGAGTACAACCTTAGGTGTAGGTTCTCACCTTCCACCTTGTTTGAGGCAGGACCTCTTGACTGCTGTTGCATACACCAGGCTACCTGGCCTGCAAGCTTCCGGGGAATTCGGTCTCTGCCTATCATCTTGATGCAGGTGCACTGGAATTACAGACTTGTGTTTATTATGACCTTTGGATAAACCATTTTGGGTGGGTCCTGGGTTTCCACTCAGATCCTCACACTTATATGACAAATGCTTTGCGCACTAGACCATCTCTCCAGTCCCAATGATAATGTTTAATTTCTGGACTGGGCCATCAGTTCTGGAGGCCCCCCTCCCTCCTTCCTGTTGATTTGTTCTTACTGTTGCACAGGCTAGTTTCTTTTTCTTCTTCTTCTTTTTTTTTTTTTCGAGACAGGGTTTCTCTGTGTAGCCCTGGCTGTCCTGGAACTCACTCTGTAGACCAGACTAGCCTCGAACTCTCGAACTCAGAAATCTGCCTGCCTCTGCCTCCCAAGTGCTGGGATTAAAGGTGTGCGCCACCACCGCCCGACCAGGCTAGTTTCTAACTCCTGGCCTCAGCCTCCTTAGCAGCAGTAACTATAGGCAACCTACTCAGCATCTCTGTACTTCTAGAGGGAGAGAGAAAGAAGGGTGGTTGGGGGTAAGGGGGTGGACAGGGAGACACAGAAGTGGGGGAAGAGAGAGAAAACTGAAAAAGAATTGAATGTCTTCTTGGTGCTGGGGATCAAAGCCAGGGTTTCCAATATGCTAGGCAGGTGTTCCACCACCACACTACATCCCTAGCCTGAGGACTTACCTCATTTAAATGATGCCAACCAGAGAACATATCTCATTTAAATGATGTCTGTCTGGGGTCTGTGAAGATAATCTTTCTGTGTAGATCTCAGTTGAGAGCCTGTCTGTATTCCTCTGGATCCTGAATGTGTTAAGGGCTGACAGAAAGCTACCTCTAACAAGAAGCTGGAAAGTAAGCATCGATTTCTTCATCTCCTTCCTTTTATTGGATATTTTCTTTATTTCCATTTCAAATGTTATCTCCTTTCCAGGTCTCCCCTCCAGAACCCCGTATTCCATGCCCCCTCCCTCTCCCTCTTTGAGAGTACTTCCCTCTACCCACCCACTCCTGCCTTTCCACCTTGGCATTTCCCTACACTGGGGCATCGAATCCCCTCAGGCCCAAGGGCCACTCCTCCCACTTATGTCCAACAAGGCCATCCTCTGCCATATATGCAGCCATGGGTCCCTACATGTATACTCTTTGGTTGGTGGTCCAGTCTGAGGGAGCTCGGAGGGTCTGGCCAGTTGACACTGTTGCTCCCCCGACATGGGACTGCAAGCCCCCTCAGCTCCTGCAGTCCCTTCTCCAACTCTTGCATCAGGGATCCCACTCTCAGTCCAACAGTGGTTGGCTGTGAGCATCCACCTCTGTATTTGTCAGGGTCTGGCAGACCCTCTCAGGAGATAACCATATCATGCTCCAATCAGTAAGCACTTCCCAGCATCCCCAATACAGTCCTAGTTTGGCTACTGTGTATGGGATGTATCCCCATATGAGGCAGACTCTGGATGGCCTTTCCTTCAGTCTCTGCTCCACACTTTATCTCCATATTTCCTCCTGTGACTATTTTGTTCCCCCTTCTAAGAAGGACTGAAGCATCCACATTTTGGTCTTCTTTCTTCTTGCGTTTCATATATCTGTGAACTGTATCTTGAGTGTTCTGAACTTTTGGGTTAATATCCACTTATCAGTGAGTGCATACCATGTGTGTTCTTTTGTGACAGAGTTACTTCACTCAGGATGATATTTTCAAGTTCCATCAATTTCCCTGTGAATTTCATGAAGTCATTGTTTTTAATAGCTGAGTAGTACTATATTGTATAAATGTGCCATATTTTCTGTATCCATTAGCTGTTTAGGGACATCTGGTTTCTTTCCAGCTTCTGGCTATTATAAATAAGGCTGCTGTGAATGTAGTGGAGCATGTGTCCTTATTACATGTTGAAGCATCTTCTGAGTATATGCCCAGGAGTGGTAAAGCTGGGTCCTCAGGTAGTATTAAGTCCAATTTTCTGAGGAACTTCCAGACTGATTTCCAGAGTGGTTGTACCAGCTTGAAATTCCACCAGCAATGGGGGAGTGTTACTCCTTCTCCACATCCTCACCAGCATCTGCTATCACCTGAGTTTTTGATCTTAGCCATTCTGACTGGTGTGAGGTGGAATCTCAGGGTCATTTTGATTTACATTTCCCGGATAACTAAGGATGTTGAACATTTCTTTAGGTGCTTCTCAGTCATTTTGTTTTTCTCAGTTGAGAATTCTCTGTTTAGCTCTGAACCCCATTTTTAATGGGCTTATTTAGTTCTCTGGAGTCTAACTTCTTGAGTTCTTTGTATATATTGGATATTAACCCTCTATCGGATGTAGGATTGGTAAAGATCTTTTCCCAATCTGTTGGTTGCTGTTTTGTCCTATTGACAGTGTCCTTTGCCTTATAGAAACTTTGCAATTTTATGAGGTCCCATTTGTCAATTCTTGATCTCAGAGCATAAGCCATTGGTGTTCTGTTCAGGAAAATTTCCCCTGTGCCCATATGTTCCAGGCTTTTCCCCACTTTCTCTTCTAGTAGTTTCAGCCTATCTGGTTTTATGTGGAGGTCCTTGATCCACTTGGACTTGAGCTTTGGACAGGGAGATAAGAATGGATCAATTTATATTCGTCTACGTGCTGACCTCCAGTTGAACCAGCACCTTTTGAAAATGCTGCCTTTTTTTCATTGGTTTTAGCTTCTTTGTCTAGGATGACCATATGTGTGTGGGTTCATTCTGGGTCTTCAGTTCTATTCCATTGATCTACCTGCCTGTCACTGTACCAATACCATGCATTTTTTTTTATCACTATTGCTCTGTAGTACAGCTTGAAGTCATGGATGGTGATTGCCCCAAAAGTTCTTTTACTGTTGAGAATAGTTTATGCTATCCTGGTTTTTTTGTTATTCCAAATGAATTTGAGAACTTCTCTTTCTAACTCTATGAGGAATTGAGTTGGAATTTTGATCAGGATTGCACACTTTATCTGTAGATTAATTTTGGCAAGATGGCCACTATTACTATATTAATCCTGCCAATCCATGAGCATCGGAGATCTTTCCATCTTCTGAGGTCTTCTTCGATTTCCTTCTTCAGATTTCTTTCTTTTGAAGTTCTTGTAGTACAGATTTTTCACTTGTTTGGTTAGAGTCACACCAAGATAATTTATGTTGTTTGTGACTATTGTGAAGGGTGTTGTTTCCCTAATTTCTTTCTTAGCCTGTTTAACCTTTGAGTAGAGGAAGGCTACTGATTTGTTTGAGTTAATTTTATATCCAGACACTTTGATGAAGTATTTTTTTATCAGCTTTAGGAGTTCACTGGTGGAATTTTGGGGATTACTTAAGCATACTATCATATCATCTGTAAATAAAGATATTTTGACTTCTTCCTTTTCCGTTTGCATCTTTTTGACCACCTTTTGTTATCTAATTGCTCTAGCTAGAACTTCAAGTACTATATTGAGTAGATAAGGAGAGAGTGGGCAGCCTTGTCTAGTCCCTGATTTTAGTGGCATTACTTCAAGTTTCTCTTCATTTAGTTTGATGTTGTCTACTGGTTTGATGTATATTGCTTTTACTATGTTTATGTATGGGCCTTGAATTCCTTATCCTTCCAAGACTTTTACCACAAAGGGGTTTTGAATTTGAATTTTGTCAAATGCTTTTTCAGCATCTAGTGAGATGATCAAGTGGTTTTTTTTTCCTTTGAGTTTGTTTATATAGTGGATTACATTGATTTCCAAATATTGAACCATCCCTGCATTCCTGGGATGAAGCCTACTTGATCGTGGTGAATGATTGTTTTGATGTGCTCTTGGATTCAGTTTGAGAGAATTTTATTTAATATTTCTGCATCAAAGTTCATAAGGGATATTGGTCTGAAGTTCTCTTTCTTTGTTGGGTCTTTGTATGGCTTTGGTACCAGTGTAACTGTGGCTTCATAGAACGAATTGGGTAGTGTTCCTTCCGTTTCTCTTTTGTGGAATAGTTTGAAGAGTATTGGTATTAGGTCTTCTTTGAATGTCTGATAGAATTCTGCACTAAACCCCTCTGGTCATGGGCTTTTTTTTGGTTGGGAGACTTTTAATGACTGCTTCTATTTCTTTAGGGGATATGGGACTGTTTAGACGCTTTATCTGATCTTGATTTAACTTTGGTATTTGGTATCTGTCTAAAAAATTGTCCATTTCATCCAGATTTTCCAGTTTTGTTGAGTATAGAATTTTGTAGTAGGATCTAATGATTTTTTTAATTTCCTCAATTTCTGTTGTTATGTCTTCCTTTTCATTTCTAATTTTGTTAATTTGGATTCTGTCTCTGTGCTGTCTAGTTACTCTGGCTTTTATCTATCTTGTTGATTATCTCAAAGAAACAGCTCTTGGTTTTGTTGATTCTTTGCATAGTTCTTTTTGTTTCTACTTGATTGATTTCAGTCCTGAGTTTGATTATTTTCTACCTTCTACTCCTCTTGGATGTATTTGCTTCATTTTGTTCTAGAGCTTTCAGGTGTGCTGTCAAGCTGCTAGTTGTATGCTCTTTTCAGTTTCTTTTTGTAGACACTTAGAGCTATGAGTTTTCCTCTTAGCACTGCTTTCATTATGTCTCATAAATTCGGGTATGATAGGTGTTCATTTTCATTAAATTCTAAAAAGTTTTTAATTTTTTATTTCTTCCTTACCAAGTTATCATTGAGTAGGGCATTGTTCAGCTTCCATGTCTATGTGGGCTTTCTGTTGTTTTTATTGTTATTGAAAACCAGCCTTAGTATGTGGTGATCTGATAGGATGCATGGGATTACTTCCATCTTCTTGTATCTGTTGAGATCTGCTTTGTGACCAATTATGTGGTCAGTTTTGGAGAAGGTACCATGAAGTGTTGAAAGGAAGGTATATTCTTTTGTTTTAGGATGAAATGTTCTATAGATATCTGTTAAAACTATTTGGTCAATCATTTCTGTTAGCTTTCCTGTGCCTGTGTTTAGTTTCTGTTTCCATGATCTTCCCACTGATGAGAGTGTGGTTGAAGTTTTCCACTATTATTCTATGAGATGCAATGTGTGCTTTGAGCTTTAGTGAAGTTCTTCTATGAGTGTGGGTGCCCTTGCATTTGGAGCATAGGTGTTCAGAATTGAGAGTTCATCTTGTTAGATTTTTGCTTGACAAGTATGAAGTGTCCTTCCCTATTTTTTTTATAACTTTTGGTTGAAAGTCAATTTTATTCAATATTAGAATGGCTACTCCAGCATGTTTCTGGGGACCATTTGCTTGGAAAATTGTTTTCCAGCCCTTTACTCTGAAGTAGTGTCTGTCTTTGACACTGAGGTGCATTTCCCGTATGCAGCAAAATTCTGGGTCCTGTTTATGTACCCAGTCTGTTAGTCTATATCTTTTTATTGAGGAATTGAGTCTGTTGATGTTAAGAAATATTAAGGAATATTGATTGTTGTTTCCTGTTATTTTTGTTGTTACAGGTAGAAATACGTTTGTGTGGCTATTTTCTTTTGAGTTTGCTGAAGGAAGATTATTTTCTTGCTTTGTCTAGGTTGTAGCTTCCCTCCTTGTAATGGAGTTTTTCATCTATTATCCTTTGTAGGTCTGGATTTGTGGAGATATATTGTAAATTTGGGTTAGCCATGAAATATCTTGGTTTCTCTATCTATGGTAATTGAGAGTTTTGCTGGGTATAGTAGCCTGGACTGGCATTTGTGTTCTCTTAGGGTCTGTATGACATCTGCCCAGGATCTTCTAGCTTTTGTAGTCTCTGATGAGAAGTCTGGTGTAATTCTGATAGGTCTGACTTTATATGTTACTTGCCTTTTTTTCTCATACTGCTTTTAATATTCTTTCGTTGTTTTGTGCATTTGGTGTTTTGATTATTATGTGATGAGAGGAATTTCTTTTCTGGTCCAGTTTATTTGGAGTTCTGTAGGCTTCTTGCATGTTTATGGGCATCTCTTTCTTTAGGTTATGGAAATTTTCTTCTATAATTTTGTTGAAGATATTTACTGGCCCTTTAAGTTGGGAATTTTCCTTCTCTTCTATACCTATTATCCTTAAGTTTGGTCTTCTCATTGTGTCCTGGATTTCCTGGATGTTTTGGGTTAGGAGCTTTTGCATTTTCTTTGACAGTTGTGTCAATATTTTCTATGGTATCTTCTGCACCTGAGATTCTCTCTTCTATCTTTTGTATTCTATTGGTGATGCTTGCATTTATGACTCCTGATCTCTTTCCTAGGTTTTCTATTTCTAGGGTTGTCTCCATTTGTGATTTCTTTATTGTTTCTGTTTCCATTTTTACATCCTAGGTGATTTTGTTCAATTCCTTCACCTGTTTGGTTGTGTTTTCCTGTAATTCTTTAAGGGATTTTTTTTAGTTTCCTCTTTAACGGCTTCTACCTGTTTATCTGTGTTCTCCTGTATTTGTTTAAGGGAGTTATTTATGTTCTTCTTAAAGTCCTATATCATCATCATAAGATGTGACTTTAAATCAGTCTTGCTTTTTCTGGTGTGTTTGGGGTACCCTGGGCTCACTGTGGTGGGGGAATTGAGTTCTGATGATGCCAAGTAGTCTTGGTTTCTGTTGCTTATGTTCTTGCTCTTACCTCTTGCCATTTGGATATCTCTGGTGTTAACTGGTCTTGCTGTCTCTGACTATGGCTTCTCTCTCCTGTAAGCTTGTGTGTCAGTACTCCTTGGAGACTAGTTCTTTCTGGGAGAAATTTGGGTATGGAGAGCTGTGGCACAGGGTCAGCTCCGGGATGCAGATAGAAACTGGAAGGTTCCTGTGTCTCTTGTTGGCTCTGGGTGGATCCCTATTGTACCAGGAATTTGAGCAGAAGTGGTGGTCTTCCTTATGCTCACAGTTCTGTCAGCACTCCTGGGAGACCAGCTCTCTTCCAGTGGTATTTGAGTATGGAGCACTGTGGCACAGGATCAGCTCAGGGCGCAGATGGAAACTGGAAGGATCCTGTCCAAGGCTGCTCCTTTGTCTCTATGTCCTGAAGGCTCTGGGAGGGTCCCTTGGAACAGAAGTGGTGGTCTTACCTGTGCTCACAAGTGTGCCAGCACTCCTGGGAGACCAGCTCTCTCCCAGTGGTATTTGGGAATGGAGAACTGTGACACAGGATCAGCTCTGGGCACAAATGAAAACCGATAAGTGGACAGGGATTTCTAAACGATGATTTTCCATGGAGAGATTAAGACAAAGACAGGGTCAAGAATTTCACTTAAAAGTAAGAAGACTAAGAGAGAATTAAATAAAGGTCCTTTTCTTTGCTCCGTTTTGTAAAGAGTAGAACGTGCTATGAGTTCATCAGGAGTGAAGGATGTACCGACTGCTAAGGGTGGAGCGTGGGTGGAAGGGAAGGCCTGAAGGTGATGGAATAAGATAGCAATGATGAGTAACAGAGAGGGAAAAACCGATTCCTACAACTCTCAGCATCAGTAACAACACTCCTTCATTTCACTGTTAATATCTGATGACCAATCAGCTTATTTCTTTATAGTTACTATTTCATTTAACCCTCAACATCTTCTTTGAAAGAGATATTACTATTCTCATTTTCAGTTGAAGAAACTGAATCTCACAGAAATTAAGTGCTTGTTCTAAGTCACACAGCCATACCTGATGCTATCCAGATCCAAGGTTCATTCTGACTACAGGGTGCCTGCTAAGTAATGGACTGTGGACTGGGGGACTAAACAAGATCTGAATTACAGGGGCAACAAAGATGTAGGAGCCTGGATTTCTTGAAGAGGGGGGTGTGTGGAGGTCAAGAAGCGAGCAGACAGAAGAACGAGGGTGTGAATCAGGTGGCTAGGCAGGGGATAGCTCATCTGAGTTATCACTGGCTCCTGTGGCTGTGGACAGCATCCATTGAGTTAAGGATTCGTGGATCCTGGGCCCATGGGATTAGGAGGTGTATGCAGCTTGCTCTACTTGCTGAGCATTCTCCTCTGAGGGTTTCTACTGTTAGATCAGTAAACGCAGAGGTTCCTGAAGGAACTGGGACATCAGGGGTACTGGAGAAGCCAGGGTATAGCAGGTGCTGAAGACTTTGATGTATAGAAGAAAGTGGGGAGGAGATCCCTCAGTTAAGACAATGTAGTGGTTTGACTAAGAATGGTCCTCACAGGCTCATATAGGTGAGTGCTTAGACATCAGGAAGTGGTACTGCTTAAGAGGGATTAAGAAGTGTGGCTTTGTTAGAATAGGTGTGACCTTGTTGGAGATGTGCAGGGGGTAGCTTTGAGGTTTCAGGCGCTCAAGGAAGGCCCAGTGTCTCTCTCTCTCTCTTCTTTCTGCCTGCCAATCCAGATATGGAACTCTCAGCTTCCTCTCCATCACCATGTCTGCCTCTGTGCCACCTTGCTACCCACCATAATGACAATGGACTAAACCTCTGACACTGTAAGCCAGCCCTAATTCAGTGCTTTTTTTTTTTTAATAAGAGTTTGCCCTGGTCATGGTGTCTCTTCACAGCCATAGAACACTGACAAAGACAACCAGCAGCGTGAGGCAGAGTGCATCAAAGGAACGGAGACTTTTACATAGTGTGGAGTGTCCTGATTGAGAAGCAGATCCTGAGAGCAGAAAGACTCCTCGGATCTCTGGACTTTCTGATGAGTGACTTCCCTGAACTAGTGTCTTAAGACATTAGGAAAGAACCAAGTCTCAGGAGAAATAGACCATTTTGAGATACTATTTACTAAAAGGAGAAAAGTGACCCACCCTCCTGCTGTCTGCTGTGTCTGAAGTCCCTAGGGACATAATGATGACAAGAATTTATGGTCCTTGTGGACTTTCATCCTGGAAAAGCCAAGAGCCCTCCGCACCAAAAAGAGACAAGAGAAAAGCACTTCAGTATGAGACATAACTATATAAATAGGGTGTGTGTGTGTGGGTGTGTGTGTGTGTGTGTGTGTGTGAAATGATTCTTGGAGAGCACTAAGAATATCCTCATTTATCCACCATGAGGCTTATATTAAAAATGTAGAGAGACAGGAGGGTAGACTAGGAGAGACAGGGCCAGTGAAGAAGAAGAACAAATGTTAGGAATTTGAATGTGCAAGAGCAGAGCTAGCTGAGGAACCTATGTTGTAGTTGAGAAGTCATCGAGGCAATGTGAGGTTCCAAGAGTGTAGCTTGTCTCAGGCTTCCAGCAGGGCCAGGAAGGGTCACTGGCTCCAGCTGCTGTGGGGATTGAACTTCTTAGCTCAGGAGACCCCTTCTTTCAATACAGACAAACAGAGGCTTTAAATGGAGTGGACTGGTGTTCTCCTCTGGTCAAACTCACTTTTCTTATTCCTAATGTTTCTGCTGCTTCTCCTTGTTGAAGATGCTGGTTTGGCACTTGTGAGCTATCTGGGCCAAGCAAGAACAACTAGCCTACTTGTGGCTAAACTCACTTCACTTACTGCAGTTGAAAATGACTTGATTATTTCAGCTTGTGTAGTTTTTATGAGTTTAGGCTGTCTCTAAGGCCACCTCATGGTTGCTGTATTCTGATACTTAGACCCATCATAAGCCTCTCTTCTTGAGTCAGTCCCATGCTTCTAACCCATAGGGCTCAGCAACACTAAGGGGCCATCCCCTCAGTGATGATGACAAAGGAATAAAACTTCTTCTCGACAGTAGAATCTCTCCTGTTGGCTGTGGGAAGCAAGTAGCCTGTTGGAGAGGCTCACACCACACAGAACTGAGGAAGGTCACTAACCAATGAAAGGACCCAAATCCTGTCATCAACCATGTCATCGACTGTAGAAACACCTTCTCCACTCTACCTTCACAGGAGAAGACAACCAAGCAATGGGTTCGTCCTGTGAAGAGGGAATCCTAGAAGAGGATTCCCTGGCCCACATGAACTGTGAGACATCATGCTGTTTGGGGATTGTGTCACCATGCTGCCACAGATGACTGACCCAATTAAGTACTTAAAATAGATTCACGATTGGTAGGCCATTGCACAGAAACTAACGAGCAAAAACTTGTCACCCTGGGCTGCCTATTTAAATGATGTGAACCCTTCAAGGTGTGGTGTCATGGTATGCCGTAGCATTGTTGTTTGCTAGCATGTGCTCCTGTTCTTAACTGCTCTGATGTTCCCAGGGAGACAGGAATGATAGTGCTCCAGTAATCCTAGCACTGGGGAAGATGAGGATGGATGGTCACAAGTTCAAGGCCAGCCTGAAATACATAGTTTAAAACAAGAAGCCTGGGCAACAGAGCAAGCAATTATCTCAAAATAAATAAATCAACAGATACAAACTGATAGATGATAGACATAGCAATTTTCTGAAATCTGAGTAGAGTTCTATCTTTCCCTATATAGATCCTATACAAGCATGTTTAGGGTCTAGCAACAAGAACCCTAGGACTTTAAAACTTTCATGATGACAGAACAATGAAAGAGAGAGTGACAGGCCACCTGTTGTAGGTTTAGCTGAGCAGCCTCTTGAGCTGGAGGATTGATTGGTGACTCTGTTCCCCATTTTCCCCTCTGTAATTCATTTGCTTTCTGCAACACCTTCGGGTCTTAGCTCACAGCCCTAGCACACTGTGCAGTCAGAACCTTCCTAATCGATGCCCTTTGTTCAGGATAGCCACCCTTTCTTTCTAGGGACTCTACAGGATCTGTGTACAGTCTTCAGAATGTGCAGGAAGAACATGTGGCTCTCAGGTGTATTTGAAACTGTATTTGATAGCAGGTTGCCATAGTGTTGCTGGAGATTTCAAACAACTTTTCATTCTTTCCTTTGATTGAAAATAGATTCGTTTCTCACATAATGTATCTTTATAACAGCTTCCTCTAACTCTACTCCTTCCAGTTCCACCCCCACCCCTCTATCCATATATCCTTCTTTTCTGTCTCTCATTAGAAAAGAGATAATATTAAAATATAACAAAATAATATATAATAAGATTTAAAACACTAGCATTAAAAACTACCACATTAAAGTTCAAACAGTTTTTCTATGGGTTCTGAAAGGACTCAAGAGAAGAACAGTCTACTTATCAGAAACCTGTTAATACAGCCTCTCAGGGAAATCACTGCTGCCACAATCAGTTAAAAATCCCAAGAGTTTCTGGGAAATAAAATTTTGCAAACCCATACTGGATGATCTTCTCATTCTCTGGCTATTCAATTGTGTAGTTGACCCAACTCACACCCCATATGCAAGTTCTGCCAGAGAAGCTACTACAAAGGATCAGATCCCCAAATACTAAGTGTCACTCATAACCTAGGTTGAGGAGAAGGGTGTGGTCCCCAGAGGAATAATGTTCTAGTCATGAGGTGAGCTTTCAGTTTTCATCAAGATGCACCCCCTCCTCCTGCCTGCAGCTACACTTGTTAGTGACCTCTTTTTCCCAGGATCCCCTTCTGTTAGTACACATATATATAGTGCTTTCAAGTTGTAATTGAAAGTCTGAATGACTAAATGGAAAGAAAAACGATCTTCCCCAAGTCATACCTTCATTACTGATTACCTTTAAGGATTATTTTCAAAATGATGCCTTAAGTCCACTTAGACTGTCATATTAAAGTTTCTTCCCATAAAAGTGGCACTGGAAAAATATGCTTTCTGTAGGGAAGTCAGCCAGGACCTCAGCTGCACAGTCCAGATGGTGATCTCTTCCTAGGCCGACAGGGTATACACACAGCAAGAGTCAGCTCAGTCAAGTTTTCTTTATGGAGTTTCTGTATTGGTGTAGTGAGTTCTGTGCACTCAGTGATGTTTTTGAAGCCATGATAAGATAATTTTAGAATTGTATGGAATAGCATGGAGGCCAATTTCTTGTCTGGAATGTGTTTTGAAGAAGGAAAGTGTAGTGAGAATTTTGGTTTCTTTTAAAACAAAAGAATGTTATGTGACTATGTTTTTGTTTTAATCTCAGGTGTGAGACAAGGGACTGCATCAGCATGTTCACTGCAGCTGATTATGATTTGTCCCATGTTCTGGCAGGGGCATGATTTTGCCAGCTGCAGATAGGTTTTGAAAGTGTATGACATTTGGAATTCTGGGGTCTCTTGAAAGGGTGTATAAATGCAAGAACCCCCAAAGGGATGTGGTAGCAACTGCTCCTCTTGCTGTTGGTGGTTGCTCCTTCAGCTGCTGCTAGTTGCTTCTGCAGCTGCTGGTTGCTGCTGCAGCTGCTGGTTGCTGCTGCTGCTGCTGCTGCTGCTACTGCTGCTGCTGCTGCTTGCCACCAGTGTGGTCATGGACTGCATATAGTACCTACTGAGACCACGCATTGTTGGCATTGGAGGGATTGAGCTGGAAAGGTGGGAGATGGTGGCTAGAGAGAAGGAGGATGTAGTTCAGTGCTTCGTGGCTATGGAGACATGTGACAGAGTGTAGGAAGGAGCAGGAACAAATGGTAGTGCCTGGAACAATGTAGATGGAAAAGCATCATGGTGGGTGGCAGAGGTCCATCCTGAGCTAAACCATGTGAGCTAAAATGTAGATGGCATGTGTCTTCAGTGTCATTCTGAGCATGTCTTAAAGCCCCATTCACGAATCACTTAATAATCTAGAAGAGAGTATCTGCTTTGTTTTGCTACTTATTGTTTGAGTAGAGTCCAGGCACTATAAGGGTATATGATCATTTGTAGATTCTGTGCAGGAGAGAAGTAACTTTAAACATTATATTGCCATGGTTTCGTAGAAAACTTGCCGGTATCAGAGCTAACCTGGAGATCCTATACTCTTCTTCAAAATGTATATCAGCAGCCAGGTCCTTGGAATAATCTTTGTTAGAATAGCCCAAGCAAGTACAGCAACCTCCCTTTGCTTTTTCTGTTCACAATGGCTTCTATGAAGACTGATGAGAACGTATCTTCATAGTGTAACTGTAGGGAAAGGTGCTGATAGTAAGGTCTGATTCCCTAATTGGTTCTTGATTTGGTCAATAAAGGAGGTCTGGAGCCAATTGCTGGGTGGGAGGGACAACTGGGACTTCCTGGTCCCAGGAGGAAAAGGGAGATACAGGGAAAGAGAAGGGGCCTTTTGGCCAGGCTTTGGAACGAGTAGCACACAGCTATCATGTAAGATCTCAGGGAAGCTAAAACCAGTGGCCTCTGCCACCAGCAGATAGCCAAGGAGGTAGGAGGAAGCTAGCTGACACAGGGCAGGAGATTCTGTGCCCAGCAATTGTACTTGTAGGCAAATTCTAATGTAATAAAACTGTCTGAGAGCAAAGGTGGGGAGAGGGAGAAACGGGGTTTGTGATGGTGGCTTGGTAGAGCTAAGTCTGAAGGAGCAAAGTTGAAGATGGGAGTGGGTCTGGTGGTAGCCAGTCTCACAGCTAAGCCAGGAGAAACCACTGCAGGTAGAACCAGTATACATGTATACACACCCACAGTGGCTGTCCGTCAGGCCCATGCCATAACTCCTTGTTTTAGCCTTATGCCTCCAATTGCTTTGAAGGATGAGCTCAAAGAGTTGAGAGTCTCTGTGACTGAAATGGTGGGCAGCCTTTCAGGAGGGGGTGGGTCCCTGTGTGGATTCTGAACACAGTTCTGTGCTGGGCGGTCAGCTTTACTCTCTTCAAACATCAAATGGCAGTGTTCTCCAGCTGGAGACATCCTGAACCTGTCACAGCATGTAGGCACGAAGCAAACCACATGAAACGAAGCTCTCTTGAACCCAGGCTAGGCTGGGCCGACCTGCTTGTTTGTTTTTTCATGCTGTTTTCTTTTAATACTTTTCGGTATCAAAGCCCTTTGCTGGATTGCTTTTGGTGCAGCACTGAGAGATTTTGTCTCCAAGCAAAGGTCATTGGATCAGGGTTTTGGATTTAGTGACGGTGGAGGCTATAATTTTTCTTGCTGGCAGCACTGCACTGCTGGAGAAAATTATAAAAGAGACATTGTGCCTCTCTGCTGCATACGCTGAGACCAAGGAAATGGATTGAACGGAAAGTGACGCTTATCCGATTTTGAGTTGTTTTGCCCAAAAGAGGGCAAAACAACTTTCAGGGCCAAGGAGGATCATCAGGACTATGAATCAATAAGGTTTGGGATTTTAACCGTGCTCACTGAATCCTAATGCTGAAGGTTCCCCCCAAGTTCCCACCACCTCATTAGTGTTTTGCATAGAAATGTACTTCAACCGGCTGGGCCGCCACTTAGCAACTTCACCTGGCCTTAAATTCGGACCTTGGCCCCTGCCCTGATGGCCTGGCATGCAGTTCTTATGCATGCTCAGAACCCTGGGCTGGCCTACACACAGCTGGCCTGAGCTGGGTTGGCTCGGGCAAGCTGTGACTGTGAGACTCAAGTGCTATTTTCTGGCAAGAGCCAGGGAGCCCCAAGGAGAGTAGACTGAGGAATTTATTACCTGACTAACTTTAGGTGAACCCCGGGAGACATGACATAGCATGGGCAACAGTACAGAGAATCTGGCCTGGCTTGTTGCCTCATGAAGTGGGCACTGGTATGGAACCCAGGTGTAGATAACCAGACCTAGCCATAGACAGCCAGCAACCCTTAGGATGACTGCCTCCAACAGAGAAAAGTCACCGTGCTTAGGCAGAATGGAAGGGCTCCAAAGCTGTGGCTGACCACCTGCCATTCTGAGCAGCTCCCGAAATAGAGGGACAGTGTCCAGAGTTTGTGTGCACCAGGTTTATAAGCTGGAGATCAGATATGGCACCTGAAGGGCTTTTGAAGCTATGTTCAAGGTTGCTCCTCAACCCCCAACTCTGGGATCAAATGCCATCTACACAGGCCAGGGAAATTCTCATGCCAGCAGCTGAGAAGCAATTCCAAAGCTGCCAGCCAGGCCTGGAGGCTCTTTGCAGGTGCCAAGGACTAGAAAATTGCTCTTTCCTAACGGAACACTGCCTTTTCGTCCCCATGCCAATTCAGCGCTAATACTTCCCTATGATAAAAATTAGGCTGTGGGGACTCTGTGCCCTCACTGCACGGCTGCCGTGCACTTCTATATTACATGGAGAAATGGAAGAAGCTTAGACTTGGATCTCAGTACACGGATGGTAACAGTGTCCCTTTACTTTGTCAGGCCTGTGGTAAGCCAGAGTCTTGGACTGTGTGCTGGTGTCATACGTAATCTGTGACAGGTTTTAAAAGAGAAAGAATTCATGATAGCGATCAATGTGGACTTCTCTAGAGCATCAAAAACTGGTGCTGTCTGGTTTTGGCTGTAGGGTTGTGACTTGGATCCCAAGTCAGATACCAGGTCTGAAGTACTCAAACTCTGAAGGGCAGAGTTGCTAATCAGCAATGCCCACATTGGCCTACCCCTGAGAAGGCAACGCATCTGGGCACGTCTGGTAGTTGTTTGCCTTTAGATCTGATGCCACCAAGAGTGATTGAAGAAAGTGCTGGGCTCACTCCATAGAGGAGTGAGCCACACTTCCATGTTTCTTTAGTAGTCTGTCAAATATGTTTATGGAGGACATCCATGTGATCTTGTCACTCTCACATGCAAGAGAGAGCAAAGGCCCCCACGCCTTGTCCAGGATCTGAGGCCGAGCTTTGGGAAAGCCCAGGCTGGTCAGTTCACACAGATACCTCCATAGACCAACTTTCCTCCCTCTGTTACCTCACTTCCATTTATTTCCATGTCCAAGGAAATTTTCAGAACACTCAGGAGATGGGTGTTTCTCATTTTACATGCTAGAAAAACTATAGCCAGAGGAACGCCTAAAACTCTGTTGAAACAGCAAGTGGTAATAAAGATGGGCCCTCGTTTCAGATTTTCCAGCCTTATTATCACATCTTCTTCCCTCCATAATTAGACGTTTTCAAGCCGAGGAATAAAAATAATAGAGTTGCTAAGTGATGGAGAGTGAGCGGCTCCAGAAGGGACAAGCAGAAAGATGAGGCTGTGGATGGAGGGGTGTGACAAGAGAGCTTATCCAATGTGCGCAGACACTGACACCCTCCTAGGAAGGAGGGAAGGAAGAGAGAGAAAGAGATTGACAGAGAGAGAAAGAGAGAGGGATTAAGAGAGAGTGCAAGCAAGAGACAGTGAGAGAAAGCGAGAGAGCGAGAGAGAGCGCGAGAGAGAGCGAGAGAG
>NW_021604747.1:367465-374892 GCF_004785775.1 Grammomys surdaster | reverse complement strand
AGAGAGAGAGAGAGAGAGAGAGAGAGAGAGAGAGAGAGAGAGAGAGACTGTTTCTTGGGTAGCTGGGTGACTTCAGTGTTACATAGAAGTCTTCCCTGTACATGTGGAGGCCTTTGGAGCAATGATCTTGCTGAGTTCTTCTCTGCTCCATATTTTAATTTTTCATTTGGGTGCTTCGATTGAATAGAGTATCCACACATATGTTAATCTCTTCTAGCTCTTACCTAGAGAAGAGAAAGAAATATGTTGTAAGTACAAACTGCTGCTTATATCGTCAGGGCCTTGCCTGGTAAGTGCACTTATATACGCTTATATTGCCTGCTAAGTACAATCCATGCCCCCTCCCAATTTATCTACAGTGAGTTTCTCCTACGTAGGAAGGACAAAAATTATGGGAATGGGACACCATGCCTGACGTGACCTTTTAGAGCATCTATTCAGCTTGTCACAGCTCCGTCCCACTTTCCTGAGTGACTTGTTTAACTTTTGGGAGTTATCAGATGTGCTGTGGTGTAGATAATATTTGAACAAGAAGGAGATTATTAAGTTGCCAACTAAAAAGAAATTTGAATGATAGCCCATTACTGTGTTTAAACACCCCTAGCATTAGCTTACTTGGAAACCTCTTCACATGAAGTAATCATTTAAAAACAACACTCTTTGTTCTGCAGGAGGTGCCCAGCTCCCGCCTGACAGCCAGCACTTAGGGGAGTGTGGAGACTCCAGACAGCCTTATCAATTGGCAGACTGGGCACTAAGAGTCAGGTGCACTGGCTCTGCCTGGAAACCGCAGGCTCCTGCCCTCAATGGACACTGGCTCCAGTTAAGTGCTTATGGTGTTAGGAGAATCTGAGAACAACGTGGGCACCATTAGCCAAGGCAGTGCTAGCTTTTGGGTGCTTATGGCCTGGACTCCATTTTGTTTTGCTTTTTGTTTGTTTGTTTGTTTGTTTGCAAAAGGATAATGAGTGCTGGCTAACACATCTGATTTCTTTTCTCAAACCCAATTAGTTGGAAGAGGCTGAGAGGAGGGGATACCCAGCAACAGTACAGAGAATGTGTGGTGTGTGCATAATAGATAGCCTGGAAGAGCTAGGGGAAGGCTGTGGGTGAGTGTGTCGCTTTTGTAGATTACAAAGAAGGTGATTTTTAATCACCTGCAAGAACAAGGCATGGAAACTTAATTATTCCTTTCTTCAATTAGCTTAGGAAGAAAACAGCAGTCTTCCATTAAATGAGACATCATTTCAAATCAGCAAGCTCCTGTTTTTGTCTTGGTGTGTGTGTGTGTGTGTGTGTGTGTGTGTGTGTGTGTGTGTGTGTATGTATGTGGGTGCTTGCGTTTGGTTCTGAGACTGGATATTACTCCATAGTCCAGGCTGGCCTTGAATTCAAGATCCTCTTGCCTTGGCTTCTGGAGTCCTGGGATTACAGGCTTATACCTCCACACTTATCTGGTCTTTCTAACTTACTGTGACCTTCATGAGAATACCAGGGATTAAGAGTTACCATGGTTATGGTGTTGTTTTTTTTTTTCACAGCAATAAAACGCTAACTACGACAAACTCTGAGCCAAAATAAACCCTTTCTCCTTTAAGGTATTTGTCAGGGTATTTTATCATAGCTCCAGAAAACATCACAAAGATATCACGCCTCACTCCCCCATACACCAAAAAAAAAAAAAAAAAAGCCACCCAGGAATGAGACTTACTTGCCATTACTTTATCCTGATCCCCAGAGCATGTTCTGGAACCAAAGAGCCTTCGTGGGATATTATGAGACCCTGAAGCTGGGGCACCAAGCTTCACTCTACACACACACACACACACACACACACACACACACACACACACACACACTGGGAAATGGAGACAGAGCTCAATTGTGTCAGCAAGCTTCTCTGCCTGTGCTATACCCAGTTCATGATATGGCCTCCAAAGAATTACTTTCCTTGGGCTATCTGGGGAATGTCCCCCAATTAAGTTTGCTTGGTCACAGCTTACCTCTCCTATACGATGGGGAGAGATCCTAGGGGTACCAGTTCCCTTGGCCCTAACTCCTGGGTAGGGAACAAAGGATTATAAGGGTCAATTTATACTTCAGCCATATGGATATCTGGCATGGGCCAAGATGGCTAATGCTTGGACACTTGGGGTTCTATGAGTCCTAGCAAATGGTTGACAGAGAATATCTGGGGACTGTTCCCCATAGTAAGTGGTGATATAATGTTATATAATTGTTTTGGTCAGAAGTACAGTTTTGTGTGATTTTTCTATAAGCATGGCCTTGAAGTGAGAGCTGAGGGCCTTTGCTTCAATTTCACGAGCCTGCTTGTGTGTGTCTGACTGGAGGCCTGTGAGTCTACCCTCCATGCAGGTTGTGTGCCCATATGCATGTGTGCCTGTGCCTGTGTGTGAATGTTAGATGCCTATAAGCATATGGGCAGCCTAGGAGCCTTCACTGGAGTGAATAAATTATGTCTTATTTCCATAGAACTTTCAAAATCTCTTCAAATGCCTAGCTTGCAGTGACCCTCCTTCTTTCTTGATGTCAGAGCTTAGACCTCACACCCCATTGCTGACAGTATCTCCCTTTGGGCAGAGAAAAGATGCTACAATGCAAACATTCCTAGTGGCCTTTTAGCATTGACTCCACACCAGAACCACAGGAAGTAATTATATTCCTCTCATTTCTCTGTGACTTTATATAACCCCCCAAAGATAGAACGTGAGAATTTGCCTCTACTCCCATGTCCTAACTAGTCCAATTGGAATAAGTGTGTGACACTTAAATTTTGCACTTATTTTTGGTGAGCCCATCTAATCAATTTCCTTTTCTGTTCTTTCAAGAGTTACACACAGTATTGGAGAGGCATCTTTTGGATGTCTGCCCCCAAGAGCCATCTCCATGTGATTAATTCCACAAACATTGCTGACAGCCTACTCAGGCATGTAGCCAGTACTGTGCTTGCCACTGGGGATAAAGTCATGAGCAAGGCCATGTCTGTACTTCCTTTATATATGTAGTTTGCCCACATCGGAAAGCAGTGAGGATGACAGATAAAACAGTCATAGGCCCTGATCTAAGGTGAAGAAGAAGGAAGTAGAGAGAGGTGGTTAATCCAAGCATTTAATTAAGACCCACTGGGCACTAAAGGCCCAGCTGGGGAGCTGACACTCAACCTGAGATCTCCGGGGAGTGACAGACTGAGCCACCTCCATCTTCCATCATCTCATTTCTGAAATCCAGAAAGGATTTTTGCCACATTTTCTCAACTTTCTCAATTCCACCTCTTAAAACAAAATCTCAACCCTGCTTCTTAAAATAACAACAACAAAAATACCACCCAAACCAACAAAAATGGGGTCTTGCTATGTAGCCCTCCCTTGTCTCAAACTTGCCAAGCTTCAGCTTCCCAAGTGCTGGAATTATAGGAGTCTGGCACCACATCCAGCTTTCTATACACAGGAGTTTTAAATACTCGAAGGCCGCTGCTCCTAAGTCACACACCGGCTCCTCCTAGATGGCTTCTAATGCAGGGCCCAAAACTGACACACACATCTTTCCAAAGAGCCATTTCTGGAAGACATAAGTCATCTTTGTGCCGAGGCAGTGTGTTGCACCACGGCAAACATCATTCTTTACTTCATACTTCCCTTCCTCTTCACCACCCTTACATTCTGTCACTCCCGTCAGGATTTAAGGGCCACTGAAAGCCCCTAAGTCACTACAGAGCACTTTCCTACTGAGAAATGATCTACCAGGGATTGATCCCAAAAGGATAAGTCATAGAAGTCAGAATTTCTCAGCTACCCATTTTTCTGACTAGGAGAAAGTTCTAGAAATTAGAGCTCTCATGGTGAACTCTATTTAACTAGATCAGCTTGTGGTGGGGAAGGGTGTTCTAGAGTCATAGATAAGACCCTTGGGCCAAATTTTACAAGCAAAAATCTCTCTAGGAGCTTTGCTTTGAGCTTCAGTAGACATATTTTTATCAAGACAACATAGGCAGCAAAGAGCCAATAAAAACTATATTACTGGGGCGTCTTCTTTTATTGCTATTAGGGCATTTATTCCATGGAAATTGTTACCTTTAGGGTAATTATGCACACACCCTGACATAATGGAGACCACACCCATGTATGAAATATCATCATTTTGTATGTATGCTTTCAAAGGGCCAAGTAAATTTGTGTCTGAAGAACCGGATACGTTAGTGCATGTTAACATTATTTGACTTTTACAGAGGGAAAAGAGGTACATCTTCTGTGTTTCAATATTGAGCAAGAGGAAATGATACAGCTAATTTTGTAGCAATATTGACCAGCACTATTCATTTTCCATACTTCTCTGACAAATCAAAAACATTATGGGATACTGGTTTCCATTGAGTGTGCCCTTCCTCCATTCCTAGACTCAGGACTGTGAAGGGTATCTTGGCAGAAGTGTACCTGCAAAGAGATCCTTACGTTTTGCTTTCTGCAATTAAGGCCTTCCAGATAAGGGTTGTGACTATTCTGGGGCCAGCTCCCCAGTGGGAGGGGTTTGTGCTGCCTTCAGTGACCTGGCCATTTGATTTGATCTTCAGCTCTTCAGCTCTCTCAGGCCACAGAATACCAGTCCTCCTTCTTGCGACACACATGGAGTCGGGTTTAATGGTTTGTCCTGAGGCCCTATCTGAGACTGGAATCAAAGCTGACATTCAAAACAAAGAACACCATCATCATCCCTGCAGAACAAGGAAAGCCATTAAAAGCTGAAGCAGGACTTGTGTCGCCACAGAGGCCAGACAGGTTTTTTTGGTTGCTTTTGTCAGACAACACACTCACAGCTTGATAATTGGGGCATGGTTTACTGGCTTGGGGACACGCAGTGCTGAGTCATCTCGCCCAGCATTAAAAACCCTGAGGCAACCCTGTGCTTGCTTCTACTTAGGGTCCCTTCTGTTGAAAGCCCCTGGGCATCCTCCCATAGGTGTACTGCAGCGTCTGTCACACCTGTAAAAGGTTACACGTTGGTATAACAGGAGAGTGGGGACTGGAGACCCAAACATGAAGACTAACATGTGAAAGCAGCCAGTTGGCAAGGGAAAACTGAGCCCTTGACCACTTAGACTTCCTACAGCAAACAGGGTATGCTCAGGCCAGGTCCCAGAGGAACGCTGAAAAGCCTTCCCAACCTGGACTGCTTTTACCCAACGGAGCATGGGTGAGAAAGGCCCACCATACACAAACTTGGAGAGGAAGGTGTTATACAAATGTCCTCTAAGAAGGATCAGGAGCTACAGGGCTCTCCTCTCAGCTCACTAGCCAGCTCCCATTCTTGGGATCACTTTTCCTTGCTTAAGAATCTGTCTCTGTCTCTAACCACCTACCCCCGGTGTAGTCATGCTAAACCAGGCTCAGGTCCTTGTTCCTAAGCCTGTTTTCCTGGATAGTGTGGGACTTCTCACTCTCTGAAGGCTCATTCCTCCATTCCCTGTTCGCTGAGCACCCTAGCAAAAGGCCTGGCCTTCTCTTTCCCTTATCTCCATCACCCTCCACCATGCAGCTGCCACCTTGCCTGCCCTACCATTTTTCTCTCAAACACTAAGAAAATTATTTTTAAGCTTCTTCCTGAGAACATTTTTTAAACTTCTTTATTAATAAAACTTTATTATTATGACATAATATAATAATGTCATTAGTATTATTTTAAAGCGTTATTAATGAGACCCCAAAAGGGACAGACCTCGGTTTCCCTAGTAACCATGAGAATATAACCAGCACTCTGGTTTCCTTTGTGGATGATGTCTGGAAGCAATTGAATTTGGTTCTTAGTCCTCTGGATGTCCAGTTGTTATACATATGAGCTCAAACCTTACATATGTTTCAATACCAAAAGCTACTTTTTTCATCACCTCCCTCCTTCCTTCTTTCCCTCCCTCCTTCCCTCCTGTTTTCTCTTTCCTCACCTTCCTTTTTCTACCCCATCAGTCCATCCATCCATCCATCCATCCATCGATCCATCCATCCATCCTTCAATCCATCTTTCCTCTTCCCTTCCTCCCTACCTCCTGTCTTCTCTCCTCTTTTCTCTCCCTCCCTCCTCCCTCCTTCCCTCTTGCCCCAACTCTCTCTCCCTCCCTCTTTCCTTGTTTTTCTGCCCCTTCCCCTTTCTCTGCCTCCCTCCCTCTCTCCATCCTGCCTTCCCTCTCTCCCTTCTTCCTTCCCTCCCTCTTTCCCTGCCTCCTTCTCTCTCCCTCCTTCCCTCCCTTTCTCTGTTCTTCCCTCTCTCCCTCCCACCTTCTTTCCCTGCCTTCCTCCTTCTTTCCCTCCCTCCCTCTTTCCCTTCCTCCCTTACATTTTCATTGCTTCTTTTTCTCCATTCTCCTTTTGAAAAAAAAATTTGAAAAAGAATCTCTTTTTTAATTTAAAGATTTCATTTAATGTAAATATAGGTGTTTTGCTCTCATGAATGACTGTGCACCACACATGCATGCCTTGTGCACACAAACGCCAGAAGAGGGCATTGGACCCTCTACCCTCTGAACTGTAGCCACAGAGGGTTGTGAGCTTCTCTATAAGTGCTGGGGGTTGAACCCAGGTCCTCTGGAAGGTCAGCCTTACACCCACCCACCCCCACACCCCCACACCCTCAAATGCACCTGCCAAGACCCCTACAGTCTTAATTTTTAATCACTGTATTTACAGATGAGAACATAGAGATTCAATAAATTCAAACACTTCTAAATGTCTTAAGCTTTGATCCCTGCTACACTTGAGACTTGAAGCCAGATTGTCTCATTTTGTTTCCAGGTTTCTATTCTTTCTAAAGGTCCAGTTACGATGTATGGAACCAGGTTATATATGTTAAAATCTAAAGGAAGAGTCAGGTCAGAAGTGTGGCTCAATGGATACAAACATTCATTCATAAGATATGTTTTTGATGTTTATCAAAATGAAGAGTGCTGCTGGCTCTCTGGAGGTTCTGATTTTGTATCGTTTTTGAGGAAAGACAAGCTATTTATTTTGACAAATAACTCAGAGACATTGTGTTTAAGAGACCTGGGATCATAATTTGAGAAACACACAAATGGGGGCATTATTTGTTAGTATCTCCTATTGTCCTACCTCTAAGGGGCAATCATAGCACATACCCAGAACAACAGCTTGATTGTGAGCATGAGACTGGGGTGAGGAAAGATAGAAGTCCCTATCTTGGGGCTGAGGTCAGGGCAGTTCAGCCTCAGACAGCCACCATGTGGGACTTCACCTCCTAGCACCAGTGCTTAGAGCTGTGAGTAAAGACCAATGAGCAATTTTCCTGATTTTCCAGTATCCAATGAGCAGTCAGCAAACTGAGGCCTATCCAGGATGAGACTTTCTTAAGCTTTGTAGAGGACTAATTTCTCTCTCTCTCTCTCTCTCTCTCTCTCTCTCTCTCTC
>NW_021604747.1:364641-367365 GCF_004785775.1 Grammomys surdaster | reverse complement strand
TTAGACTGTGGTTCCCAGTTTGACTCATCAGAGCCCCCAACACAGAAGTCTTGCTCAGATACACTCTGCCGGCCTAAAAACCCCTAAATGCTACTAGCCTCCATGATCTACTGAGGGTCCCGAATTTTTTTTTTTTTTTGTCAACAGTTCCCGGTGGGGATGCCAATGCTGCTGCCCTGAAACAAGGAGGACAGGGTCACCCATGTGACTTCAGCTCTAAATCAAACCTCGGACTTTGGAATTCCTTAGCTATGATAAAACACAAGCCCTATGCCTCAGTTAACCATTTATTGACCTCTGTGAACTGTGCCCACGGCTAAAACCAGGTAGGAATTTCCCTTAATGGTTCTAAGTATGCTCGATGATTATTTTTTTTTTTAAGAGTAAAGGTCAGTAAATGGATAGATCCACATTTTTTGATGGACACTATGTTCCTTGTTGTTTGCCACTTCAGAGGTCTCTAGGGGTGTTTCCTTGAAAGATTATCTGAGGGAAAGACTTTTCCCCAAACTGAATGACTCCTTCTATAGACACAGATGTAGGAGGTCCAAAGAGAAAGCTGCTGGTTTTCCCTGTCTGCCTTTAACCTTACGATTAAGTACATCTAACCTGCTACAGCTATGGCTGTTGCCATTGCCACCATCTTCACTGATGTTAGAATACAAACTTTTCAGCCTCCAACCTCATGAATTAAGCAGCTCCCAGGTTCTCAGACTCTCCAATGCACAGATAATCACTGCTGGGATACCTAGACCGTAACATGTGAGCCTATCTATTAAGTCTCCTTTGTGATTACGTATTCATTTCTTCAGGTTCTGTTCCTCTAGAAGACTCTGGCTGGCACAGCATTGGGTTTGTTTGCTGTAACTCTTTAATAGGCATCACTTACTTTGTTTTTAAAAGACAGAAATCATCCTGGTTCAAAGTGGAATAATAAAGATGATGGTGTCTCAGTTTGTAGTACGTTATGACTCAGCAGTTAAAACTCCAATTCTGGATTTCAGTTTGACTTGCTTGAGACTCCAACATAATCACCAGCATGAGCTTCTATCTATGCCTTGGCCCTTACCTCCATTGGTGGAATTACTGAGTCACCTTCTGAGATACTTGAGATCCAATGCCCACCATTAACCAATCTCCATGGCCAGGAGAGCTTGAAGCACATGCTCTCCCAGGCTGCAGGGGGCTGAGAGTAAGCAAAAAAATAGAACTTAGTGAAAGAAGTAGTGAAAAATAGAACTGGTGAGAGAAGAGAAGCAAATCGGAAAAATGCAAAGAAAGGAGTACAATAAAAAGAGCGGCCATGGGTGGGTCATCAGAGCGAATGCGGATGTGGGAAGACCACAAAGGGGTGACTGGACATGAAGAATCAGAAACACCTTCAAAGACATCCTTAGAAAGACTTCATTCTTTTATATTTATTGTGGATGGAAAAGTGTAGTTTTGCACAAATTGTGAGTTATTTGGTTGAAATGTGTCATGGCTGAGCATAGGAAAATGGGTTATCCCTGTAGAGTTAGGTCCAGTCGAGCCAATTCTCTTTTGCCTTCCCTGTATTAGACACTGAACTTCTCACTTCCTAGTGTCAGTTTAACTTCAAATCTAGGTTTCAATTCCTAGATTACAACTTGAGGCTTGAGACATCACTGCTCACTATCCTTGTGACAGTCTTCAGCACGTGGAGTTGGTTCGACAATCTAAAAGTCTCCTTCTAAAAACGCATGTGAGCATTGGCCTCATTTGACCTTATGTTTGAATGCCCTGGGCATTCAACTATGACCAACCACACCTGAGAAACTGAGAGGACTAGCCTTGAAACCATCTAGTTCATGTTGGGGTTCTGATTCTGCATGGGGTCAAGTCAGTTGAGACCTGAGAAATTCTACTGAGTATTGAGAGCTTGAAGCCTTTGTCACCTGGCCAGCAGGTAGCTAGCCAGCTTAGTCTCCAATTAGAAGAGACTCTGAGAAAGCCAAAAAAAAAAAGAAAAAAAAAAAGATGTCGAGAAACTGTGCCTTCCTTCACATGGTTCAGCCCATGGTCACAGGCCCCTCCTTCCTACAGCCACACAGCAGCCCATCAGCTGCTTTTAATCTCCAGGGTTAAATGAAATCAGAGAAACTTGCATCACCTGACATCTGATATTCATTTGCAAATATTTATTTCCTTGCCGAACATTATAAACCGTAAGGAAGCAAGGACTCCCAATCCACCAGTGTGTGCCTGGGTAGCACGCAGATGCTCAGTCAGTGGTGAGCATTTGATATTCTCGTACATACATAGGCAAGCGAGGGAGTGAATTACAGGGAAAATCTGAGCTAAATAATGTGGCAGGAACTGAATGGTGAAAACGAACAAAGCTGAGAGCATGATGGGGGCAGAGCTTCGTGGGATGCTTGGACGAGAGAGTGTGTGGCAAAGTAGACTAGAGTTCTGTGAGCAGATTCAGATGGGAACATCATTGAGACAGTACTGTTGTTCCTGAGACTTCATCTGCGTATAATACCTAAGTCACTGTCACCAATAGCCTGACAAAAGCAACTTAAGGGAGAAAAACGTTGATTTTGGTTCCTGGTTCAGAGGTATTATCTATCACATGAAGAAGCCAAGATGGCAAGAATTAGCCACCTTGCATCTGCAGTCAGAAAGCAGGGGGGAATGAATGCTGGTGCTCAGTGCTCTCTCTCTCTCTCTCTCTCTCTCTCTCTCTCTCTCTCTCTCTCT
>NW_021604747.1:343795-364631 GCF_004785775.1 Grammomys surdaster | reverse complement strand
CTCTCTCTCTCTCTCTCTCTCTCTCTCTCTCTCTCTCTCTCTCTCTCCAGTCCAGGACTCAGGAAATGGCCCTATTTGGTTTTAGTGTGAGTTTTCTCACTTACTGTTAATCTCACTGACATCATTCCTCACAGATACATGCAGAGGCTAAAACAATCGCTCACTTATGTTCCTGAAGGCTTGTCTACTAGATTTATTCCAGATCTCTGTTGACAATTTAGATTAGCCATACAGTGGCTATTAAATGCTGGTAACATTTAGGTGACTTAAATAGCCTTGTAAATGCATGTTCACTATGTGCCAAGCAAAGTACTTTCTATGTATCTTCTTCTCCTCCCAAACACCACTTCAGGGGATGAATCCTGGGGTCTTCCTAAATATTAGGTAAGTGTTCTACCACTGAGATACTTCCTACACACACCAGTCCTGTATGCCTTGTTCTAATTAAGCCTTATCACAATCCTGAAAAGTATTCATTCTTCCTATTTTATAGATAAAGCAGCTAGGGCTCAGACAGGTGAAATAATCTTCCAAATTAATCGGTGAAAAGCCTGAACTCAAAACTCTGTTCCTTGACTCCTAAGCCTGGTCTGTCTCTTCTATCCAACATGTAGAGTCCTTGTGCTTAGCATAATATAAGCAGCCTCCACTTGCTAAATAGCATCTGCAGACACAAATACTGCTGAGCATTGTCTCTGTGAACACACACATTTAACTAGATCCCTAATGTTACACAGTTAATGATTCCATTTCCCCACTTTTAATGTTACAAATAACTCAATAGAGACAGCCTTGGCACATAAAAAATGGTTCATGCTTCTCTAATTATTTCCTTAGGGTAAAATCCTGAAAGTGTTCTTACTTCAAAGACTGTAAATGTATTGAAGGCTTTGATAGGTGCTGACAGAATGCCTGAGGGGAAGTTCATACACGCTTAGGCTCCTTGTCCTATGTGGGATTGGTCCTTCTCATCCCACTTGCCAACACTACAATCCTTGACAGTCTGGCAGCAGGTGAACACCACGGTGTCATTCCTTAATTTGCATTACATTGATTGATGCGTTTGAAAGCCTTAAAAACATGTTTATTGGTTGTAGGGTTTTTTGATTGTTAGCACACATGTATAATGGTTTGAATATGAAAAATTCCCTTATAGGCTTAAATATTAAAAGTTCACCTTCCTGTCCTCCAGTAGTACTAATTTAGGATGTCCTGCAAACTCTGGGAGAACACAGCTGGAGGAGATAGACAGCTAGAGTTGGGTGCCTCATAGCATCCTATTCCTTTCTTGTCCTGCCTGGGGAAAACAGTCATTTTACCATGCTGTGAGCTTTAAGGGCTACAGAAATGACAACTCTGGCAAAATATGCTTCTTTGGCACACCATCTTTCCACCATGGAGCTATCCCCAAATGTACAGGCCAAGAGACCATGATCTGAGCCCTCTGAAACCATGAACCAAAATAGGTTACTAAGTACTGTCAAAATGCCCCAGGTGAAGTTCTCATATAGGTAAGTTCCTCATCCTATATAGGAATATCTGTTTTCATATGATTTGCCAACACTACAAGTCAGTAAACCTTGTCAGGTTTAGGCAGTGGGTCTAAAACAGTGCAGCATTCTTTAATTTGCATTACATTGATTGATGGTGAATTTTGAAAGCTTTAAAGACATAATAAGATGGGTCCTTTCATCCAATCTCTCAATCCATATTAACAACCTTTACTGGGGAAAACAACATCCTTAAATTGTTCTTTCAACTTCAGGAAGCTTTACTACCTGTCAGGGAGTCTCCTCTCTTCACCAGTATTATTGCTTATATAATTTTGGGGCTGGGGCTGATGACACTTATAAGTTTCAGGGACTCTCTGAGCCTTGTAAGTTGTTCCTCCTGAGCCTGGTAAAGTTAGCTTACTTCCTAAGTCTTAAGGAGCTTCTCTCTGCATAGAATATTTAAATTCATTGTAATTCCAACACAATACACTGATACAACTTTTCCTCCACTATTTTCTGTCCAGGATCCAAAAAGTATGCTGTTTAGAAATGAGCAGTAAGAAAAAGGCCACTTTTATGGCCTTCAAGAGATTGTATGACAGCTTATAAGTTTCCAACTTTAAAAACAAGCCAATATATAATCAGTTTCTTTTAAAATAATCTTTATAAAGGAACTTCCTGTCCTGTAACCCATCTAAACTATGCATTCAGCTTGGGAACAAACATATACCTTGCACACACACTTCAACCAAAGCTAAGAAGCCTGGTAACCCACCCGGGGTAGGTTCAGGCTCTCTGAACAGCATTTGTTTGGATCAGCTCTCATACTTGAACTGGATTTTATTATTATTTGGTTTAAACTAAAAGTTTGTAAATGTTGTGTTAAAAATATCTCAGAAGATCTGAACCATTTGTAGAATAAACTGCTCACGATTTACTAAGCAATCACAGATAGCATAGAGGTAAGGTGCCATTTTGATTAACTATTAACTTTTGCAAGGAAGGGAAGAGGGCTTCCTACGTCAGCATCTCAATATTTCCTCTATACACGCGTCTATTTCATGCTGCTGTTTTTCTGTCCTTGATATGAATCCCACTGAGTGATCCTCTAATTAAGTCTTATGCACAGAAATCTTCATTCCTGTGATTACACTGTAGTTTTTCAATGTAAACAATGTAAACATTGTGCTTCCTTTGGTTTTTGTTTCTAAAAAAACAAACAAACAAATCTTCCTGTTTTGTTTTGTTGTTATTTTTGGGAGGAACAAATGTAAATTACATTTTAAACTAGCCTTCTCTTTGTTAACAATGTAAAAATTACATTCCTGGTTGCTTCCTGATACTTTGAATTTTATATTGTTCAAGCTCCCATCAATGACTGCATGCCCAGCTTTATAGAGTAGGCACCATTGTCTGCCTGGTTTGGAGGACCCCAATTCACTGGGAATAAACCAACAAAACAATTTTATGAAATGTAAACCTTTCTGACAGAAGGAGGTTTGCTCTGGGTGGGTATCTGTCAGCTCCATTCTCTGCAGTTTGGATCTGTGCACAGACGGGGTTGGTGTGACATTGTGGTGCAGTCTCTCAGACCTTCACCATGCTCAGACACAAGAGAGTGGACATTCAGGGAGACTTGGTTAGTGTGGAGTCAGGCATCTCAGATAACTGATGTGCTCAAGAAGAACAAATGGTGGGTGGGTCAGGGACAGGGTCCACAGTGTTTTACCAAAGATTCCAGAAGGGTTAGTAGCTGCATTCCCCCAATATTTCATGGACACGTTCTCATAAAATTTAATCATATCCTCACAAAAAGCTTAAATTTAAACTATATAAAAATATGGAGGAAGCTTTTAAAAAGTACTCTTATGTTTTTGATTTCTGGGTCTCTCTCCCTCTCCGTGTATGTGTGTGTGTGTGTACACGTGCATGCGCACACACCACTCATATGTGTGAGTGCATGCTTATGAGCACTTGCCCTGTGTACATGTGCAGAGGCAAATCAAAAGTGACCTTTGAGTCACTTCAATCCGGCTCAGCTGAGAGTTGTGACTGACTGGGCTTGTATTTGATCTGTGCAGTCAGGAAACACTGAGAGCCAGCTGGGAATGGAGTGCCTTCTTAAGCTAGAGATGCTGGACTCTGGGGAAGGAGGCAGGGCAGAATGTGGTCCAGATGTGGCTCATTTGAGCATCATTTTTCCTCATAACCTACTTTACCACTGAGCTCTGCTCCCGGATCCCCATTTGACACACCTCATCTTGTATTCCTTGTATAACGGGATCTCTGTGATGTTCACCCTACTCTCAATGATCAGATGATCAAGATCTCAATGATCTTCAGGTTATCTTGACATCTTCCCCAGCCTCAAGGTGACCGATATCAGTGACTCAAGATGTTCTCAAAGCCCTTGGTAGGATAGTTACAGCCAGTGAGGTCCAGTAGGGGTACATGTCATTTATTTTACCATCACTGTAGCCAAACACTCGGTACAAACAACTTAAAAGGAGGAGTCATTCTTGCTCATGGTTTCAGGGTTCAGGCTGCTGTGAACCCTGCACTCAGAACAAACCTCCTTCTGTCAGCAGAGAACCGCTGCTTCTCCTCTTGTCTTTCCCCCACCCACAGATAGCTCCCCTCAGTCTGATGATTATTCTCTCTGGAACACCCAGAGCTGAGCTCACAGTCTCCTAGGGGATTGTGAACCCAGACAAGTTGAGCATGAGATTTAACCAAACCAGATATGTTATTGAAGGGCACCTGGGAGCAAACTCAGTGTACAATGACTAGAGAGCCATCTTACACCACCTCAGGGCCTGAACAATGCTGTAAGGATACCAAAGACTAGGCAGACACAGTTTAATGTTGACACACCCAAACTTTGTTTTGTGAAAAGAAGTTTGGAGTTTCTCTGACCTTCAACTGTAGGCCTCCTGTGTTTACGTGTAGTGTGGACTCTGTCAATAAGTAGACCCAAAGCAATCTCATTATGTGCTTTTTTTTCATGAAAGAAAAAAAATGCTCAAATACATGTGGTAACATGGGACTTTTTGGTGATTTCATTATCAATGGAAAATAGCCCCATGCCTATTTCACTCAGATACTCAAGTCATTTCAAAGAAGGAAAATTCCTTTGTTTTGATTCCAAATAAATTTTGAGTTCAAATGTTCAATTTATATTTCCTGTTCAACGATGGGTTCACTAGCATCCTGTGACTCAGCCTGGCTCACCAAACTCATTCACTTTATTAAAATGACAGTGAGACCTTTGTGACATCTGATGGCATCATCATATATTTCAAAAATGAGATTGATATAATGATCTATTTCATAAGTGATATTTCCCCGTACAGTCCAAAGATATTCTTTCTCACTTGGGGTTTACACCATCGCCGTTGTATGACTGAACCGCGACCTTCCACAGCTAAGCACTAGAATGAGCAAATTAAATGAAGTGATTAATTTTATAGGTAAAAGGCAGCTGAAGACTGGAGTGGCTTCTGATTCAGCCGATGAAGTCTATGTTTGCCCAATCTTCATGTAACTACAGACAACTATGAAAGTTTGAAATACAAGAACTTGGCTATAATAAAACTGGTCATTCCTGTGCCATTAATGAAGTTTTGCAAGATGTTATCAACAAATGACTAGCTGAACTCGTTTCGTTAGGTTTTTATCAAAGCCAGCACCCTATGATGATCCTGACTTTATGTCAGATCTGTCAGCATAAAAGCTACATTTCTGCTTTAACGTTTTCATGTCGTAAAAGTAATGTAGTAATCCTTCCTCATATTTGACTGGTTGACCATTTTGTAAATAAAGTGCTATAGTTCGCAACCTTCAATTTCTCAAGCATCCCTCAGCCCAGCATTGGCGTGAGTACATCAATGTTGTTGCTGGCTCGTTCTCAGCATCACTGAGATGTGTAGGCAGATGTTCCATTATAGACAGAATAAAGTTTAACAATATTCTCAGATGAGAGGCTTCCCCCTCACTTGGTTTAGAAGCACTTTAATGCCCAGACTTACAGTAACCTGCATGACACTGGATGTTCTTCTCGGTTGTATGGAAAGCTCTCTGGGGTTTGGCACTTGCTGAAGCTCAAATGTGTTTTTTTTCCTCAAAGTTCAGGAGTTGGAAAGCTGGTCCCCGGGGCAATGATATATAGAAGTGTCATGGAAATTCTTAGAAGTAGGACCTAGGAAGCCATCTTTTATGTGTGTGCATATGGTAAAAGTGCATGCCTTTAAGCCCATGTGTACATGTGTGTATGTGCATGTCGAGGCCAGAGGTTGATACCTAGTATCTTTCTCAATCACTTTCTGCTTCATTAACTGAAGCAAGGTCTCTCACTGAACCCAGAGTTAGCTAATTTGGCTCGGCTGGCTAACCACCTTCCCCTTGGCCTCCTCTGACTCTGCCTGTAGAGCAGTTGGATTGCAGGAAGGCCTTTAAGCCAACCTGGCCAATGACACTTGCCATGAGGTGACATAGCCAAAAGGGACCTTTCTCATAAGCTACACACTGATTTTTGGATGTTTGGCCTCCAAAATTGTTAGCTAAATACCTATATCTTCTCTTCATGAGGCTACACTGCCTTGAGTATCTCCTTGTAGCGGCACAAAATGTACAAACACAGCTCCTAGGATTGCCTTGTTGATCACTGTGTGTGGGAATCTAGGTTGTGGTCTGGCTCAATTGAAATAGTCAATCCATATTCATTAAAAATCAAATTAGAAATGAAGTGTATCTAGGGTTTTGCATTAAAATCGCTGATCATGCCAATTCACTTTCTAACATATCAAATCATATTAATTTGTTGGTTTTCTAGAGTAACAACTGGGTCATGATACCCAACAATAAATGGAAACCTGGAAAGTTTAAGGTCAGAAGCTGACAGTGCTAAAAGGTGTGTATGTGCTGGTTCCACATAGCTTATTTACCAAGATAGACCAGGTCCCTGATGTTGCTAAGGTAACAGCCCTATTGATAGCCTACATGCTATCTGTAGTGAACATGATAGCCTGCAATATGTAACTCTGCACCTCCATGAACAGGCTGCCCCACTATCAGAGAGCAACCAGACTCCAGACTCACTACCTTCGCTCAGCCTGGCTGGACACCAGGTGTGTAGAGTCTGGAGATAACATGGGCAAAGGCTGTATCTGGCTGGGAAATGTTGGCTCCAGCATCACTGATGGCCAGTCTAAGCTTCTAGAGGCTTTATCTCTCCTTCCTGCACTCTTATCTTGAAGGTTATACAATGAATATAAGAGACGAAGGACTTTGCTGAGGGTCACATAGTAGGATCAAGGTTATCAACTCAAGGCAATGGCACACTTTGTCCTGGAACCCATCCCAGACTTCCCACTGTGAAGGCCTAAGAGACAATGAGCCTGGACCCTTCCGGTCAGCAAAATCTGCCATTTCAGACAGTGTTCAAGTGGAGGGCCTTCTCTTGGCATGGATACTCTGAGAGGTGACTCTTCCACTGCTCAGCCTCTGTGTTTGAGGGAAGCAGGTTCCCCTGGAGGCATGGCCTCAGAAGTCATGGTGCCTCTGGCTGGATGCTGAGGACCACTCCAGTGCTTCTCTGGCTCTCCCAAGATTCCTAGTGCCTAGCATCTTTCCAAAGCATTGACATTTGGGTACAGCATGTTCTCTACCTGGCTGATTTCTGTCCAGCTTCATTGCCTGATTCATAGCTTTTGCCTATGCCCAATTCTGAGTTACTGTCTTCCTTACTTCTTCATACTCTCTGAACACTTCAAGCCTTGCTTCTGATGGACTGCCTTTACCCTCACAGTGACCTAAACCTCTGTAAAACACCAGGCTCACCCTTTACTGGAATGTATTTCTCTAATACTGGCTTTGGCGTTTTCTCATGCATTATGAACTCAGATCCATATGGACATGAGGTTGATGTGTCCATGTGTGTTTATTAGTGCAATACTGGTTATTCAACTGGTCTTTCTGGAGGCTGGGAAGCACAAAGTTGTAGTACCTGTATCCTATGTCTATAGCAGGCTTCCTGCCACCATTTCAAGTGGATAAGCAAGACTGCCTAGCTAGTGCTCCTAAGTTCTTTCTATTATAATTTTGTTTTAAAGTGTGTGTGTGTGTGTGTGTGTGTGTGTGTGTGTGTGTGAGAGAGAGAGAGAGAGAGAGAGAGAGAGAGACTAGAGGTGTTGAGCACTTTTGAGCTAGTGTTACAGGAAGTTGTGAGCTGCCAGATGTGGGTGCTGGGAACCAAACTTGGGTCCTCTACCTGAACAGCACATGCTCTTAGCCTCTGATCCATCTCTCCAAACCCCTGATTTCTTTTACAATCCTGTTCTTAGGAGGTAATTATCACATTGGGTCTTGGGTAACAACATGTGGATGTGATGGGCACATATATTTAAAGCATACCATTGAAAATGCCTTATGTTTACATTTTCTCTCCAATTCACAAAGCACCTCTATTCACAGATATCCCCGGTATCTTAGAGTCCTGGCATCAGAATGCTCTTCCAGGGGTGTTAGCAGTGCCTTGAAGACCAATGCTGGACATGAGAGTGTTTTAAAATCTTTTCATTTATTAATACCATTCAGAACACCAGATTCATCATGTCTTCAACTTTTAGGAGCCAGTGTCTTCCTGGCAGTCCACATGGTTTTTATGAGTTACTAGGTTCTGAAACAAGTCAGTCCATATGTATCCGGGAGGATGGTGAGCTGGTGCCCTGGTAAGCCTCTGCTATGCCCCCTAGTGCTCACCAATGGTCACCTGTGTGGCTTTTCCTCATTGCTAGATGTCTTGGCCTGAACCAAATCCAAATTTGGACCACAAATTATCAATGGAATTCAAATACATAAAAACAGATGTTAGAGTATCGTAGTTCTTCCATCGGTAGCTTGGAAAATATGAGTGAATGTCAATCATCTCTCTTGTGGTGAAACGCTTATTACTTTATGCTTATCTGGAGGGGGGAATTCTAATATTGTAATTGATCAAGGGACAATGAGATCATAATGTTATGGTTCCTACTGAGCACAATAGGTCTTGATGGTTCAAAACGGGAAATGATTTGGCAACTCATTATTTCTGTTCCTGCTTTCCTCCTTTAGTCGCAGCTCTCCAGAGGGCTGCTTGCTCCTTCTACAAATGGAAGAATCTCTATTTTTTTACCAAAACCAATGGCCAGTTAACATCATTGAGAAAAATGCTGAGCTTCTGTCTTTTAACTTGGTGGAAGGCCCTTAACAGTAGTAGTAGGGGACAGAACCTGAAGATCACTGTGAGATAGTTTCTTACAGACTTGTTCAATCATAGGAGATTAGAGTCCTGGCAGATGCAGAGACAAGGCACTGTGGGGTTTTAATATGTTTAGTGTGTGTGTGTGTGTGTGTGTGTATGTGTGTGTGTGTGTTGTACAAGCTCATGTGCACATGTACATATGTGCATATACACACGTGTTTATGGAGGCTGCTGGATTTCTTCTTGGTTATTTTTCACTTTTGGAGACACAGTATCTCACAGAACTGTAGCTCATTACTTCAGCTACTTTGCCTGGCTACTGAACTCTGAAAATCTGGCTGTGTCTGCCCTCCGTTCCAATGCTGGGCTCATAGCCATGGACAGCCACACACAATGTTTATGTGCATGCTGAATACTTGAACTCAGGTCTTCCTGCCGTGCAGCAAGCACCATATCCACTACATCCTCTTCCCAGGTTTAACATGCTTCTTTTGTTATGTGGGAAAGGGGAAGAATTGAACACACGTATTTGAAAGAACCAGCAGACTGCTTCTGGGTTATGGCTTCAGATAAGTGGGACAGAACAGTTGACATCCTGGCAGCCAGGAAGTACCACCAGGCTTCCTCGCTGCTGCTCTCTTTAATCCCTTTCAGGCCCCCAGCAGGTGAGGTGGAGCCATCCACTCAGAGTAGATCCTCCCCCCTCAGTCAGTGCTCTCTGGAAACAATCTCAGACCCAGAGATTTTCTTCACTAACTCCAAGGCCTTTCTCAATCCAATCAAGTTGACCATCAAAATCAACCATTGTGCTTATCCACAGACTCTAGAAAGCCTTTAGCTGGACCCAAGTTCTTGCTGCCCTGCAGGAAGCACTGTGCTGTATTCAGGGATGCTTAAGCTTCCGTGCACACATACACAATCTCTGGCTGTTTGAGGCACCATTATTCGGCCTATACTCTAGCATGTCCTGAACCCTAGCATGGGCTGCAGTATGAATTCCTGCATAGGAGTACAAAGGGTGATTTTAACAGCTACTTGGTGATACAAACCACCACCCAAACTCAGTACTTCCAAGTTCTGTCAAAAGAGAAAGAAAGAAAGAAAGAAAGAAAGAAAGAAAGAAAGAAAGAAAGAAAGAAAGAGAGAGAAAGGGAGGGAGGGAGGGAGGGAGGGAGGGAGAGAGAGAGAGAGAGAGAGAGAGAGAGAGAGAGAGAGGAGGAAAGAAATCACACGGAGAGTTTTTTGAAGCATAGATATTTGTGTCCACTCCTAAACAGCTCTGTTAGAACTGACAGAAGGTACTAGCTTTCAAGAGTATCACCATTTAAGCATGAGAAAGGCTGGAGCTCAGGCTTGCCCTGCAGCTGTGGCACCAGGCTGGACCCTGAACTATCCTGGTTGACCCCCATGCACAAGCACTGTTGGAAGAGCTGCCTCCATCCCCCTACCCAATACCCAGACCACAGGCCTGTCTGCTAGTCACAGAAATGCCCAGGTCAGAGGCAGTACCTGGCTGTAGGCTTTTGTTATGCTGTAGCTGCTAAATTATGCTGATCTGCTGTTGAACTGGGCAGCCGCTAATGAGAGGCAGGTGGGTAAGAACCATCTCCAGTGAGACACTCTCTCACATGCCTAGCTGGGACTCTGCTTAGCTGCTACATCCGTACCCAGCCAGGTCATCTCCTATCTATCCACATTCAGTTAACTCACTGTCTGTTGTCTGCATATTCCGTGTGACGCAGTCCCAGGCACTGGGAGGTAGGTTCACAGATGCAGTAGGCAGAGGTGGAAGTTACCATGGAACTGTGCCATGCACACTGACCTGATGAGAGAGACGATGACAAGGGCTAAGGGATTCTATGTGTGCGTGCACACATATGCACAGTTTAAGAGACACAGAACCATCACATTAAAGGGGAGGTCTAGTTTAATAAAATCAAAGCATGTGCAGGATCTGCATAAATGGGATGGGGACAATGATGACTTATTTCATTGACTAAATATGGAAGCGACAGTAAGCTAGAAGCTGCCAAGTGTTCTTCAGTTTTAAACTTCCATGAGCTTTTCTTTTATTGGCACACCGAGACACATGAGGACATGTCAAAGAACTTTAAGATGCCACTCCAGGGTGCTTGGAATGGTGCGAATTTCCCCCTTTTTTTTCTTTGTCCCCTATCATCCCCATTCCTTCCTTCCTCATATTTGGTGTGTGTGTGTGTGTGTGTGTGTGTGTGTGTGTTGGTGTAAGTCTGTGTCTGTGCCTGTCTGTGTGTTATTGTGAGTTGAACTCAGAGCATCCTGTGAGCTTGGTAAGTGCTCTATTACTGATCAACATCCTCAGTGTCCCCCCCCCACTTTATATTTTTATTTTAAACAGGGTATCCTTAAGTCTGCCTAGGCTGACCTTGAACTTTCTACAGGTCAGGCAAGCCTTAACTGGTCATCCTCCTGCCTCGGCCTCAGGTGTGTGCCATCAGGCCATGTTGAAGTGGCACATTTCTTGTGTACTTTCTGAATCTGCTTCCTGTATCACCACCTGCCTATTTCTCCCCTTATTTCCCCAGCACAGCAGCCAGCAGTGGCCTGCCACTTACAAGCTGCACTGGACAAACCTGGTGACTTCCAGGGAAAGAGTGTGTCTCTGCAGAAGTAACAAGCTCTCTTCAGCTACCATGCTTTTGGCTATGAGTCCAAAAGATCCACTTGACAAGTACTGCCTGGGGAGAAGGCACAGTCTACAACAGGCCGAGCAGCCTCTTAGCCTGGTGCAGAGAAGAAAATGGCTTAAAGTCCGGAATAGTCCTAATAGTGAACGTCCAAAATTCAGTCTAAGGGCTGAGACAGGAGGATCACAAGTTCAAGGCTAAGCTTGGCCACATCCTTGGAAAGTGATTCCTAAATCAGTATGGAAAAGAGTCCTTGCTTCCTGTGCTGGCTGGAAGCCAGGAGTGCAAAGAACTTCAAAGGCGAAGGAAGTTGGAAGTGGGTCACCAGAAGCCCTGAAGCTTCAGCATTCTTGTTGCTGGTGACTGGTGCAGTTAGCACCACTCTGCACGAGAGACGAACCAGTTTACCTGGATGCTGTATTAGTAGAACTCTGGCAGGGTTCCACCCACAGCGGCAGTCCAAGCACTGCGCAGAGCAATCTACATTTGTCAATGAATGCAGGATCACTTTTCCTTGTTGATTCTGGGGTGAGTATGAGAGGATATAGCCCCCTCCGTGCCTTTCCTTATTGCACACTGATCTGAGGTGAACTGGGTAGTAAGGTGGCCTTCAGGGGAGGGTGATGGGAAGAGTTCTGAAAAGCTCCTGCTGTAGCTTCAACCAGAGTTGTCACCCACAGGCTTGTGTGTTGAAAACGTGCTCTCCAACGGGTGGTGCTGTTTTGAAGGCTGTGGGTGTTGGAGAGGTGGGGCTTAGCTGGCAGCAGTGGGTTATGAGGACCTGGCCTCTGAGGGTTAACATAACCTTCAGTTCCCAAGACTCTCTGCTTCCTAGTGCCCAGTAAAGCGCTCTCTGTTACATGATCGCATCTCAGTGTCTTCCCTGCCTTGAGCCGTTGAAATTTCTCTGAATCCACAAGCCAAAAATATCTTCTCCCTTAGGATGCTGCTGTCAGAATTTTGGATTCACTGACCTGAAAGTAACTAGTAAATCTCGAATAGAGAGACACCTTAAAGTTGCTTCTGCCCCTTTCTTAATTCCTTAGTCTCCAGGGTCTCACTGTCCTTCAACCCTCAGGTTTGCACATCTTTCTGGGTGCCATTCCCTCTAGCTCTACAGCATTTATTGAACATTTCCAACCATCCTGGGAAGTATAAGAGGAGCTAGTTTTGAACACACAGTCCCACAGCTAGGAGTCTAGGATAGGTCTGAAATTCAAGCTGGAAAATCACGCAGTCCAACCTTCCGTTACAGTCCATGATGGAGTGGCTCTTCACAATCCCTAATAACATGCTTGTTGTTGGCTATATTAGTTTGGAACATTGGATGAGATGATAATCATAGATTCATAGGTAAATGTAGCCAAAATCAAGTGAACACAAGTGTAGGGTTGCTGTGTATTGTAGTTAGCGTGATCAATGTCCCCCATAGAGTCCTGTATTTGAACATTTTGTTCCAAGTTGGTGGCATTGTTTGGGAAGGTTATGAAAACTTTGAGAAGTTAAGAAAGTACATCAGATGGAACAGGCTTTGAGGTTTTATATAGCCTTGGCTACTCCATGCTTTGTTCCTGCTTCCAGTGTGGAAGAAAGTGTGATAACCCAGTGTCCTTATTAGGGTCTCCACTGCTGAAAATAGACACCATGACCAAGGCAACTCTTAGAAGGAACAACACTTAATTGGGGGTGGTTTACAGATTCAAATGTTCTATCCATTATCATCATGGCATTAGGAAGCATGGCATCATCCAGGCAGAAGTGTTGGCGAAGGAACCAAGAGTTCTATATCTTAATCAGATGGTGAAGACTGTTTCACAGGCAGCTAGGAGAAGGATCTCAAAACCCACCCCCACAGTGACACACTTCCTCCAACAAGGCCACACCTACTCCAACAAGGCCACACCTCCTAATAGTGTCACTCCCTGGGGCAAGCATATTCAATCCACCACACCTGGCTTCCTGTTCCTGCTGTCAATCCTTCGCCTCCATGATGGACTCCAGCCCTTTGGAACCACAAGCCAAAATAACCTCTGTTCTCCTCTAAGTTGATTTGGTCACAGTACTTTAACACAGCCACAGAAAAGTGACTGACAAGTGACTATGATTTATATCTTAATTATGAAGGAATATCTACAGGGTTTAAGCTAAGCCTCTGATTGGTGGTTTTTTGAAGTATTGGAACCTCTAAGAGGAGGAGCCTAAGAGGATGTCTTCTATGTTCCTTCAACAGAGACTGTGCAGCCCCAGCCCCTTCTTTCTCCCTTTCACTATGAGTTGAACTGCCAGGCCCTGCCACAGGTGGCCTCTCGAATTGTTGTCTTACCGAGGCAATAAGGACAGCTGTTCACAGACTGAAGCCACTTCAACAGTGAACTGAGTGATACCTTTCCTCTTTAAAAGTCAATTCCGTTTGTAGGCACTTGTTGCTGTACATAAACTCTGACTACTACCGGGATTGTCATCAGGATTTGGACATGTCATGCCTATTTTTTCTTACATTAGAAAAGGGAACTGGATGATTCAAAAACTTTTACAAATGTGTGGGTGAAAATCACCTCTGCAGACCTGTGATGGAGCTCAGAGGTAAAGCATTTATTTAGTGCCCATGATACTTTGGGTTCTATCGTCCTATGCCCAACATTAAAATACAATTGTACATCATCAAGAAAAAACCAAACAAACAAACAAACAAGCATTCCTGAGGATTTTTAGTTATGGACATCCTTTTCCTGTTCACCCTCAATCCTTGTGGTTTGTATAACAAGTTATATCAGCTATATTTATTTTTTTGTCACTGTAATAAGACAACATAAGGGAGGAGAGATCTATTTTAGCTCACAGTTTTGGGGGTTTTCATTCCAGCATGAAAGGGAGGTGTGGTACCGCATCTCACATCCCAGCAGTGGGAGTGTGTGGTGGCTGTTCACATCACAGTAAAGCAGGGAAAAGAGAATACAACATGAGCCCAGGGTCAGCTGTGACCTTCAAAGATCCCATGTTCATTGTTCATGTCTGCCAGCCAGGCACTCTATCCCAAAGGTCCTCAGCCTCCTAAAAATAGCATTACCAACCAGGGAACAAGCATTTAAAACATAAGCCTATGGGTACGTTTTAGGGTCAAACCAACACAGGCATGGGCCTTTAGTGAGGAAGCAGCACGGCTACTTTAGAAAGACAGGCAAGCTGTGAGTGAGCACTGTATAAACCACACATGAGAGTCAATGTGGGAAGAAAGAAGTATTACCAAGATCCAGGCTCCCATAAATAAGACTAAGACTCAAAATATACTTACAAATATTTTGGGCTGTATAGCTAGGCTTTTCTCTGACAAAAATCTTAATTTTAAATAACTCATTTATTGTGCCCCGTGGTTACCTGTGCTCAGGTACCAGAAGTCTATCTCCTCACATCTTCCAGGGGAGACCTTCCTGCCCCTGGATCTATCCTAGAATTCATTCTGCCTCCCGGATGGCCCATCTTCTATTCTCCCTTTTCTTATAGGCCATAGATTTTTTAAAAATTGATAGGTGATATATCCCTATATTACACAATATATTCTCTCTCTATTCTTCCTGACAGAAACTTGGTGAATCTTACTTGCTTTGTTTGTGTCAAAAACAACTGCAAATGGTAAATTAAAGGGCAAAAATTGCCTTTAAATAAGAAAATTCCTTGATGTTTGCTAAGATTGTAGAGCCATGGTTATTTATAGTATCACAAACAAGTTGAAGTTTCACTAAAGCACCGCAATGCTAAACTGAAGGAAGACAGGCTGAAGTGGGTAACTCTGTGCAGGAAATGGGAGGGGCATCACTACACGTGTCTCTCCTGGCTTTGGGCGTTTCCTCTTTCCAAGGTCTCAGCCATACTGCAGACATCTTTTCCTGATTTTTTATTACCCATAAACCACTTCAGCTCCCAACTATTCTTAAGAGAGTCCAAAATGCCACAGCCCCCTGAGCCTTAACAGAGCAGGAGCTCAGAAGTCCACTTGTCCCCCTGATGGAATGAATGCCCCATGGCTACCTTAATAAACATCTCTAATCCTTTCTCGGGTTCTTCTTGTCCCATCTCAAGCATCAGGGTCTCAACTTGTCTTCCCTGTTTATTTCTTTCTGTTAGAAACAAACTGGAAAAAAAAAAACAAAATAAAACCAAAAACCGGTATCGTGGATGAGTGTGACCATGGAAACCGAGCCAATCCAAGAATGTGTGCAGTTCGATCAAGTTGAAATGTGAATGCCTTAATTGTAATTGGCTGACAGGTAACCGTGGTAACTGAGCCTGCGCGCGCGCGCGCGCGTGTGTGTGTGTGTGTGTGTGTGTGTGTGTGTGTGTGTGTGTAAGCGATAAGGTTCACTCCTCAATTCTGACTGGTTGAAAGTACCTTAAAAACTCCAGTGTGGCCCACGCAAAATTGCCTGTTTCCCGGAGTCTTACGGAGATGTCATCATTATGAGAAGACTCAGGCTCACCGATCCAGACCGCTCGTCGTCGCCGAAGGAGAAAGCCCGCATCGCAGACCGAGTTCCCGACAGTCCACAAAGCTGTCCGGTGGACCGAGTTCCAGCCTGACCCAAAAGGCAGAAGGACATGTTGCAAACCTTACCTGCCACTGCAAACATCGGGCCAGACCGGAGGTTAGTGAAGAGTTTGTGTGTGTGTGTGTGTGTGTGTGTGTGTGTGTGTGTGTGTGAATGGATGCTGTCCCATCTATTTGTTTGTCTGTTGCCACTTATAAATAAATAAGCTGTTCCTCCGAGTTTTGAGGTTTTCTTCCCACCTCTGTCTGCAGTCACGATTTGTGAGACTTTCCTTACATCATGGCTCACCAGATACCCTCACACAAGGCTCCCCTATCCCACCCCACCCCTGCCCTCCACATTTGCCTTCTAGATCATTGGCCCCCACTGGAACAAAAGCTGCACCAGGGACATTTGTGTACACACATACAATAATAATGATGATAAAATAGAATGTAAAGATAATTATAATTATTGAAGCCTGGGTTTTGGTCGTCATGCTATGCATGTTGTATTTTAAGAAAGCAGTTAATAAGACAAGTCAGATAAAAGCTATCAGCAAGACTGACTAGCAGACAGAAAGAGTTGTATGTTAATAATGTGACACCTGACCCCTTGGCACCTCAGAATACACCCAAAGGTTCTTTCCATGGTGGAAGAGGTCTCTGGCACAGCTTTGTGGTGAGGATCATAGAAGACTATGTGAGAACCAGAACTGGAGCCCAGTCAGAGGCTAATGTTCCATGCCCCTGGCTTGATAGAGCCGAACTTGGACAAAGTATTTAATATTTACAACAAAGTCCGAGGAGACAGCCAATTTTATGTCTCCATATGCCTGGGTGAGGAAAAAATAAAACACAGAAAATTACCTATATTGTGTGCAGGATGTGTCCACAGTCCCAGAGCTAAGAGGACAGGGATCAAGATATAGCAGTTCCATCCGGTTTGGCCTTTGTACTTGTTAGGGTCCAAGTTGATGCACAGTCTTCTGGAGCTGAGTAGGGACAAAGTCCTTCAGTTTCACAACAGTACTACCTTGAAAGCTGTGTTCTGTATTGTTATTTTAAAGCCCCAAAGTTTTGGTGGCATTAGGGAATTCTTGTCAAGGTCAGCTCCAGCACCCGGACTGTTCTGGGCGGGGTGTTTTTCCAATGAGCCTTTTGTTTAGATAGCTATCTGCTATGTCCTCAAAGAAACAGTTCTTTTCAAATGAAATTCCACGTCTCCCATTCTTTGGTCACTAGTGAACTGAGGGGGTTGGAAGAGGGATGCAGGTGGATCCTGGGACTGAGAACCTGCAGTGAGGCCTGGAAGCCTGGCTCCTGTTTTCCTTGCAGGCAACCCCCTGAAAGAGCATCTGAGACAAGATAAAAGACAGACATCAAGCCACCTGGCTCCAGGAGCTCTGGCACTGAGGGGAAAGGAAAATTCAACCAAGATTATCCTGAAGTTCTCGGATGCAGCTACTCCAGGTTCTGATGAGTCAACGGAGAACGCTTGTTCTAGGAGTTTCAAGGACCGGTTTGGGTCAATGTCACTGTCACCAGTGGCTAGGATGGAGAGCAGTATGCCAGAAAGGAAGAGAGGTCTCCAAAGAGGAACTTTGGAACACTTGTACCCCACTCCCCATGGGAGGAATTAACATTCCTCAGTCAGAGAACACTTGATGGATTAACAGTCAAACATTCCTCAGACCACATGGAAGGGAACCCACCTGCGGGTGGGGAAAGCCCAGAACACATAGACTCATTCCCATATTCCACAGAATAAAGTACCAACCCTTGCCACCTACAGACAAGGGAGGTCCTTGCCGCCTCATTCCCTAGAGACCAATCAGTTTAAAAAGTCACATTTTTCTGCCAATCACATTGTGCCTAATGGCTGCTGTCCTAAGGACTGTATAAAAGCTCACTGAACGAGCGACATGGGGTCACCACTCCTTTTGGGGTGCAGGGTGGCCCCAGCATGCTGGAACACTAATAAAAATCCTTCTTGCATTTTGCAGCGACCTCTCGTGTCTGCGTGGTTCTCTCAGGGGCTCTCCAGTAAACTAAGGCTCTGCTCACTAGAGTCTTACAGTCTCCATTCCGTCCCAGGTTGTTTGACGGCCTTTTGAGTACTGGACCACATCCTCCCATCCTCACTGCTCTTAGATAGGATGCTCCTAGATGCTCTTAGTCTTAGATAGGGCATGCCACAGCAATTAACGGTTTGATTCTTCTTCCTCTTCTCCTCTTCCTCCTTCTCCTCTTCTTGCTCTTCTCTTCGTTCCTTCCTCCTCCTCTTCCTCCTCCTTCTCCTCCTCTCCCTCCTCCTCCCCCTCCTTTTCTTCCTCCTTCTACTTCATTTGGAAACAGGGCCTCACTATGTACCCCAGGCTAGCCTTGAAATCAAGGCAACTCTCATGTCTCTTTTCCAGGTGCTGGAGTTGCATGCATGCAACACTACACTATTAGGCTTTGCTTTTGTTGAAAAATATCTGAGCCAAGACAATAAGTGCTCCTTCCTTTCCACTGCCCACTGTCTTCTAGTGTGTCCTCCTGTTAACTTCCTTTGTTGTTTAGAATGAATGGGGAGGGGTTGGAGAAATGGCTCAGAAGTTAAGGGTGCTTACTGCTCTATCAGAGGACCAACGTTCCAGTTCCAGCATCCATATCGGACAGATCATAATGACTGTAACTCCATCTCCAATGGACCCAGTACCCCTTTCTGGCCTTTATGGATACATACATACATACATACATACATACATACATACATATCTAAAATAACTTTCAAGTGAGGACAGTCTTACGGCTGGCTTTATTTTCTAGATTCTCTTCAGAGACCCTCATAGGCAGCTGTATTTGCATTTAGACCCCCAAAGGCCTGTGCTATAAGAAGATTCCGACAATGTTAACAGTCCCCAGCTTCTGTTATTGCCTCCTCTTCCCATTTCCCATCCAAGCAAGATCCTAGATAAAACCAAACCAGACCACAGAAAGCCTCTGACTACCTCAGTTCTTTTATGTTCCTTGTCCATACTCTGCCCACTGCACAGGATGCTCATGCTCTGGCAAAGATCCTGGATGCTAACATGGCCATATGTCTTTGTTTGCTCAGCACATACTGCTCTGCAATAATTATTAATAGCACCAATGTTTGCTGTCATGTGTACCTTTGTTGAAAAATAAGTTATTTGGTTTCTATAGCAATACCCTCCTGATAGCCGAATCTGAACACTTCTCTTCTTTCTTCACATTTCTTGGCCACTCTGCAGCATTTGACAGTGTCAGTCAATCCCATTGTCCTCTCCTGGCCAGCAGGACACCATTGTCTCCTGAGTCTCTGTTGCATATTTTGTTTTAATGATATTTTCTTTCTTTCCTGCCTGTGTTGTGCCCTGAGAGTCTTGTCACAGACTCTTGGTGCTTCATATGTGCTCCTGGGAGTGATCACCCAGCCCCAGGTCCCCAGTTTCAATCTGTCAGCTGAAGAGTCTCTCTCTGTCTCTCTCTCTGTCTCTTTCTGTGTGTCTGTCTCCATTTCTCCCTCTCCCTCTCCCTCTCCCTCTCTCTCTCTCTCTCTCTCTCTCTCTCTCTCTCTCTCTCTCTCTGCCTCTCTCCCTCTCCCTCTCCCTCTCCATCTCTCTCTTTATCTCTCTCTCTCTCTTTATCTCTCTCTCTCTCTTTATCTCTCTCTCTCTCTCTCTCTCTCTCTCTCTCTCTCTCTCTCTTTCTCTCTCTCCACATCCATTTTCTAAGTCTTCAGTTCCTCATTCTCCCAAGGAGTGTGGCACCAGCCCTAAAGGCTCTTCTTCCTCCTGTAGGACTTTCGGGTCTAAATGTAGGACTTTCGGGTCTCGGTTTGAACTTAAAATTGAAAGAATCCCACTGTCCCAGGACACATCCCAGGAGTGGTACATTCCTTAGTCAGAGGACACTTGCTGGATTAACATTCAGAGGAGGAAGGGAGAGGCTGATGATTAACATTCCTCAGACCTTGGGGGAGGGAATCCACCTGCGGGTGAGGAAGGCCCAGAGCACCCAGACAGACAAGGGAGGTCCTTGCCACCTCATTCCCCAAAGACCAATCAATTTAAAAGTCACACTGTTCTGCCAATCATATTATGCCTATGTCACTGTTTCTCTATTCTATCCCTTAAACTGTATAAAAACTATTCTTAGCTCCAACTTGGGATTCTCTTCTCGCTTGCATGCAAGAGAACCCCAGTATACTGGAATCATTAAACCTCATGTTGATTACAGCGAGTCCCGTCTATGAGTTTCTGTGGGAGCGCGTCCCCTGGTTTTGGATCTTAGAATCCAACATTCCTTCCCATGAGACATGGTTAACAGTATACATTTTGATCAGTGTTATTGCTATGGCCTTACTGTGTCCAGTCTCCCACAAGCTGTTCAGTCACATGCTAGATAACTCTCAGAGCTGTGGATTATGAGTATATCTAAAGCCACTGCACTCTAGAGGACATTTTTGCATCAGTAGTTAACAAAGCAGACTTCAGTCTGAGAGGTCACACCCATAAGAAAAACTTAGCGTATGTGATAACGGCTTGAGTGTCAGAGAAGGCTTCAGTAAACAGTGACAGTAAAGGTGTGACAGGGCTGGGAGATGGCTCAGCCAATGAACTGTTTGCCTTATAAGCACAAAGAAAGGAGTTCAATCCCCAGAACCTGCATAAAAGAGTCAGGTACAAAGTCAGTGGTAAGCAGTGCACTGTTCTTGCAGATGACCTGAGTTTGGTTCTCAGCACTCACTCACGCTGAGCATTTCACAAGGGATGTGCTGTCCTCTTCTGGACCCCATAGGCACAACACTCACACATCCAAGCACAGAAGACTCGTCTGTACATAATTTAAAGTAAAATTTTAAAAACATAAGCCAGGCACAGTGACTACAAGTTGATTTTCATCA
>NW_021604747.1:318101-343395 GCF_004785775.1 Grammomys surdaster | reverse complement strand
CCACCTGCGGGTGAGGAAGGCCCAGAGCACCCAGACAGACAAGGGAGGTCCTTGCCACCTCATTCCCCAAAGACCAATCAATTTAAAAGTCACACTGTTCTGCCAATCATATTATGCCTATGTCACTGTTTCTCTATTCTACCCCTTAAACTGTATAAAAACTATTCTTAGCTCCAACTTGGGGTTCTCTTCTCGCTTGCATGCAAGAGAACCCCAGTATACTGGAATCATTAAACCTCATGTTGATTACAGCGAGTCCCGTCCATGAGTTTCTGTGGGAGCGCGTCCCCTGGTTTTGGATCTTAGAATCCAACATTCCTTCCCATGAGACATGGTTAACAGTATACATTTTGATCAGTGTTATTGCTATGGCCTTACTGTGTCCAGTCTCCCACAAGCTGTTCAGTCACATGCTAGATAACTCTCAGAGCTGTGGATTATGAGTATATCTAAAGCCACTGCACTCTAGAGGACATTTTTGCATCAGTAGTTAACAAAGCAGACTTCAGTCTGAGAGGTCACACCCATAAGAAAAACTTAGCGTATGTGATAACGGCTTGAGTGTCAGAGAAGGCTTCAGTAAACAGTGACAGTAAAGGTGTGACAGGGCTGGGAGATGGCTCAGCCAATGAACTGTTTGCTTTATAAGCACAAAGAAAGGAGTTCAATCCCCAGAACCTGCATAAAAGAGTCAGGTACAAAGTCAGTGGTAAGCAGTGCACTGTTCTTGCAGATGACCTGAGTTTGGTTCTCAGCACTCACTCACGCTGAGCATTTCACAAGGGATGTGCTGTCCTCTTCTGGACCCCATAGGCACAGCACTCACACATCCAAGCACAGAAGACTCGTCTGTACATAATTTAAAGTAAAATTTTAAAAACATAAGCCAGGCACAGTGACTACAAGTTGATTTTCATCACTGGAAAGCTGCAGACAGGTAGATGCCTGGGGCTTGCTGGCTAGCTGTCCTAGACTAATTGGTGAGTTCTAGGCCAGAGAGAGACAACATCAAGGAAAGGGTTAGCTGATGCCTGATGAATGATACCTAAGCTTGTTCCCTGGCTTCCACATCCTCATTAACACACAAACACATGAAGCAAGCATGTGTGCACATGCATACACACACACCATGATATTGGCAACTGAAGCAGTGATTGCAGGTGGTGCTAAAGACATTGGTAAAGCAGTAATCCATGAAAACCTGAACTCAATCGGACAAGAGATACTTTTGAAGTATTAAAAGCAGGAAATGATTCGTTGTGTGAATAAAAACCTACAAGAAAGAATAGGCAACCTGGACTTTAAAAGCCCAACAGTCATGGACATCAAATGCTCTCAGCTTTTAGTGTACAGGTGGCCCCACAGACAGACAGACAAATTCCCAATGCTCTCATACCTGGCGGAGAGATGCTAAACGTGAAAAGAGCAGCCTAGGCCCACAACCCCAGACACTGAAGGAGCAGGAAGTTAGTCTCCGGCTGGAGTCCAGATCCAATGGTGGAGCGTCCTTCACCCTCACAGTAGGGCCTGGGAGGCAGCACCAGGTGAGAGTGTTCACAATCCTGCCACCTAGAGCTCCCAAGTCTCTCCCCTGTCTCCCTCTCTTCCCCTTTCTAGAGGAAGCACTTGCTTCTGCATTCTGACCCCATATTCATCACTGAATGTTGGTCGTGGCAGATTAACTGTTTAGTTCAGAGGTCTCCGAATCAAGAAACACATTTAGCTGGTTGTGATGGCTCAGGACTATAATCCCAACACTCTAGAAATGAGACTGAACCCAGCCAGGACTAGTGTGAGTTCCAGGCTAGCCTGGGCTATAGAATGAGACTGTTTCCCCAAAACAGAACAAAGCAAAACAAAATCAGCCAAAGAGTGAGCCACATTTGGCTCCAAGGTCAGTGTGAAATGTCGGCCTTGGAGATGTTCTCTAAGACTTCAGGGCATTAATACTCAGGAGTACATTTCACAGACAGGAGGAAGATATTAACATGAACTTCATTATAAGCTCAATCTTAACTCTGCTTCCCCCACGCCACTACCACAGCTTTCCATAGAGATGGGCACCTACCTTCGCCTCATCTTTTATTTTGGGCATGGCCATGTGACTGGCTTGGACCACTAAGAATGGGTAGCACTGGCCACACCCATCCTGAGTTCTGACAGTAGAGACTTTGTGCTTTACTTCCTGTCACTCTGCACATCCACCACTGCCCGGACAGGGCAAGTGTCTGGAGATCCAGAGACACACTTAAGGTTGCCTTGGAATCTCTGCTGAATTTAGCTTTCAGCCAAGTTTTCCTTTCCTCATCCATTCTTGCCGTCAAATCCTCCCCAGCTGAGACTTTAAGATAGCTTTCTTCTACAGCATCTACCAAAACACAGATTTGGAAACTGTAGAGAGCGTTGTTGAACAGAGGCATGAGCACTGTGTCCAAAAGCATAGGTGGGCGGCAGTGGCACTCGAATCTCAGCACTCAGGAAGCAGAGGCAGGCAGATCTCTGAATTCGAGGCCAGCCTGGTCTACAGAGTGAGTTCCAGGACACCTAGAGCTACCCGAGAAACCCTATCTCAAAACAAACAAACAAACAAACAAACAAGCAAACGAACAAAAATCAATACACTGTAGAAGATACAAGCATCTTATAAATTCAAGGTCGTTTTTTCCCTCTGCTCCCCCTCGGGGGAGCTTAATTGACAGTCCCTCTCACAAAGGGGTGGTTTAATCAACAGTCTCCTCCCTGGGTGCTTGGCTTAATTGATAGTATCCCTTCACAGCATGCTCAACTGCTAAGGCGCAGCAACGAACAAAGCATACACCTCTCTTGTGGAGCTGACACGAAGAGAAACGCCAAACTGGCAAGGACTGGTTTATACTCTGGCTGGGGCAGCCTTATCCAAACAGTTACTCTTTTTTAAAAATACTTTTTATTTACTCTTTGAAAATGTCATACATGGATACAATGTACCTTAACCCTCTCCACACTCTTCCCTTCCGGCTCTTCCTAGCTACCCCTAGCACAGTTCCTTCTTCCTTCCTTCCTTCCTTCCTTCCTTCCTTCCTTCCTTCTTCCTTCCTTCCTTCTTTCCTTCCTTTCTTCCTTCCTCCCTCCCTCCCCCTCCCCTTCTCTCTCTCTTTTTCTTTCTTTCTTTCTTTCTTTCTTTCTTTCTTTCTTTCTTTCTTTCTTTCTTTCTTTCTTCCTCTCTCTCTCTCTCTCTCTCTTTCTCTCTCTCTCTCCTTCTCTTCTATATAACCCAATAAGTCCAATTAGTGCTACTAATTATACGATTAGCCCCTCTGGAAAAGTAACCCTCCCTCACCCAGTAGCCAATGGCTCCTCTGCTAGGGATGGGTCCTTGGGAACTCCTCCCCATCCATGCTAGAATATTAACTCGTTTGATCTCCTGCAGGTAACCACATCTGGAGCCTGTGTGTGCATGTGCAGCAGCTATGCTGTGTCCAGAAGACAGCACTCCACGGCTGTCCTTCCCTTCCTCTGGCTCTTACATCTTTTCTCCTTGATGTTCCTAGAGCCTGGTTGGTGGGGACCAGGAATAGGCTGATATACGTGGCCAGTTTAGAGTTAGACACTCAGCACTTGGACCAGTTCTATCTCTCCACTGACTGCTGCCCACTGCAAACAGAAGCTTCCCTGACCAAAGCTGAGGGCAGCCTGCCCGGGTTTGGGTGTATAAACATATAAGCACGTGTGTTTAAAAAGCAAGCAGAGATATTTTGCTTTAGGTATGCTATAGGCTTGCTGCAAGCAAAGTGTGGGCATTCTTGGAGATACACTCATTCACACAGGCAACTGAATTTCATACATGTGGGAGGGACTGTGTACACCCTGGCTGATGCTGTTTTGCTCTGGGCACCTGGAAGGCATTTTGGGTTCCTTGGTTGTTTGGTTTCCTCCACTTTCTCTGATTATGTACAAGCTAATTGCTACACATTGCCTAGCAACAGAATTTTGAGCACAATGGTACATAACCTCTTACTATCTTTCAATCCCCCGGATAGGAAAGTGAATCAGGGCGCTTCATGGGAGGCCTCAGAGGTTCTGGAATATCCTGTTTCCCTTGAATTGACCAGATCTCCAGTGGCTGATACTCAAATACAATCTAAACAGATCTCATAAACAGCCACAGCTTCTAAGATACTCTCCTTCATCCAGGATTCAGAAAGGAAGTACGGTGTACTCACTCATGCAACAAACACTGACACAGAGCTTCTTCTGCACAGACTTTGTGCTAAGAGCTGAGGAGAGTAAAGAAAAGAATACAACCCTTGTACTTGGGAGAATTCTGGTCCAGGATAGAGTTGGGTGTGTGAGTACGAGGACAAGCATGAGGAAGAAAGAGACATCCAACAAGACACTAGCTTCAGGTGAGGTAACTGTTCTTCTAATCCAAGTATCAGACAAATTTTGAGAAGCTGGAGTGGCTCAGTGGTTCAGAGTGCTTGCTACTCTTCCAGAGGACCCGAGTTCAGTTCCCAGCACTTACACTAAGCAGCTCACAGCTTCCTCTAACCTCAGCTCCAGAGGACCAATCCTCTGGCCTCCATAGGCATCTGCATAGATACACATATACACGTGTAACTAAAATAAATCTTTTTTTAAAAAACCACCATAATAAGTTGTTTCAAAATGCTAACTTAAAGTTCAGCTTTCCTTAAGGCAGAATTACAGAAATGTGAAGAAAACTTGACAGTGAACTGGGCTATGATAGCCTGAATCCCAGATCCCTCAGTGTAAGTGTGCATGTGCATGCACAGACGTGTGTGTGTGTGTGTGTGTGTGTGTGTGTGTGTCTATAAAGTAGTACTCTAGCCACTCTCTGCCTCAGTTTCCTGACATGGAAAGTCAGGGGGGCAAAAAAAGTATTTGGTGTATTCAGTTATCAAATAGTGTTTGGTTTGGCTTATGCAAACCAAGTGTCCAGATTGTTGTCTAAAATGCTGGATCCCATCCAAAGACAGACAGCATAGCCTTAGCACTAACCTGGCTGCATGGTCAAGGACAATTTTGAAAACATCATATGCTACATATAGACTCTCCTTCAGAATATCTACATTATATCTGGAGGACTACTAACACCCAAATCAGAACTCCTTTTTGACATGCTTTTTGTTACTTTGTTATTAAGGCTCATTCAATGAAACTCATTTTCTGGGGTATATGGCTTTTGTTGTGTTAGTAACTGCTCTAATTTCTTACTGCCGCCTTTAATTGATACTGCACTTATACACACATCATCAAGTGAATTACATGAAAGCAACAGTTTTCTAATAAAAAGGAAGCATACGGGGGCACATCCTTACACATCCTGTAACATTTATGTGTATGAAAATATCCTGTGTACAATAAATGCATACAACAAAAGCTAAATGAAAAGCAGGAAAGTGTCTGCCTGTTAACAATACAGCAGGCTGCAACCTTAGACCTCAGTAGGAAATGTTGCTCGCTCTGTCTACACACCCGGAGTCTCACAGCTACTCTCCTGCAACTTGGCAAGCTTTGTTTTACTAAAGTGTGTTTGTTCACACAGAGTTTGCCTTTCAAGGGGTGTATTCAAATTACACTCGGATTATACTCAGATTACACTCAGTTTGCATTTGGATTACATTCAGATTACACTTGGATTACACTCAGATTACACTCGGATTACACTCAGATTACACTTGGATTACACTCATATTACACTCAGATTACACTTAGATTATACTCAGATTGCATTTGCATTACATTCAGATTATACTCAGATTACACTTGGATTACACTCAGATTGCAGATTTGCTGGAGTTTCTATATTTGATCATTTCAAGGTGGCAGTAACCCTTATAGCAAGTTCATAGACAAAAAATTTAATCGGTGAATCTATAGTCATTCTTTTTTAGTATGCACAGCACGACATCTAAGTCCTGTGCTATATAACATTCTGGAATAGGAACTCTAGCTTGCCATACCAAACCCTTCACAGTTTGATAATGTTCAGATGATACTGACTCCTGAACCAATAAGCAGATGATGTCATTCATAAAGCAGCTGGTTCTGTGTTTTATGTCTTCAATATATTAATCTAAACAATAGCCACATTTTTAAAAATTCTATTATCTTTTTGAGGTCTCCAATGAAAGATTTTACTGACATGATAACTCAGAAGCCTTTGTATAAACTACAGTTGTCAGGAACATGTTTTATTATTCACTCAGACTAATTATGACACAGCGATACACGTTTGAGGAGAGTAAGTCTCATTTTTCCCCTTTAAGACTATAAAAGTAAGGAAACAGCAAAGCCCATACAATTGTATTTAAGATGTGTCTTCCAGGCTGAGACGGCCCAGTGGAGAGAGTGTTCTGCACAAGGATGAATGCCTGTGCACATACAAAAGGATGGATGCCTTGGTGCAAGTCTGTAAGTCCAGAACCAGCAGGACAGAGACAGGTGAATCCCATGGCACCCTGTTAGACAGCCTAGCTGACAGAGTAAGCTCTTGACTCAGTAGAGACTCTGCCTCAAAACAAGGGAGGACAAAAATAGAGGAAGATACAAATCCTCAGCCTTTAGCCTCCACATGTATACTCACGGGTGAGTGAGCCTACACACAGACACACACAGACACACACGCACACACCACATGCATACAACACATGCATGCAACACATATCACATACACATGCACATACCACACACATACATACACACATGACATTCATACACACATACCACATACATACAAATGCCACATACACAGACATCACATACACACAAACATGCATACCATATGACGCACACAAAAGATATATCTAACATCTGATCATAGTGGTGTGTTCCTATAACCTATGCACTTGGGAGATGAAGGATCACCTGTAGTTCAAGGTTAACCTCAGCTATATAGAAGGTTGGATGCTAGTGTGGGCTACACGAAGCCTGTTTTTTAAAAATTAAACAAAATAAGACACATACAAATGTTTCTAAAACGTATGGGTTTTACTTTTGTTTTCCCCAAACTTTCTGTAGTAGTGATAAATATTATAAACTAGGTCTGTTTTCCTCACTCAGCAGGGTGAGATGGCATCCAACAATCAGCTGTCATCTAGATTTTGTTTTACAGGTAGCATTGTGGGTTGAGATAGTTATGAATGTAATGCTCGCTAGAGGCATGGTGACCCCATAGGTCCTGACATGATAATAGTGGGTTACTTCAATGCTCTGTTCTCACATCCTCATAGATCTTTCAAAGTAAAATATGTAAAGAAACCTCAAAGATAAATTATACCTTAGATGAGCTGGACTTAACAGAGATCTAAGAACATTCCAGTTAATAGATAAGGAACACATATGGATCATTTCATAAAAGTGATCAGACATGGAGGCACCTTAACAAATATAAAACAAAATGAAGTCATTCCATATATTTATCAAATCCTAGTGGTAAAAGGCCAGAAATAAACAGCAAGAAAAAAACCTCAGAAACAACAGAGTCACGCATATGGCAAGAGTCTTAGTCAGGAGTTATCTAGATTAGGTTGCCCTGACTATGAGAGTGGGCTGACTTAACTATTATCTTGTCTATTAATTGATGTCAGAGGACCCAGCCTACTGTGGGTGGCAGCATTCTCTATGCAGGAGGCCCTGAATTATATAACAAAGCTATCTGAGCATAAGTCTGCCTACTAGGTAGCAAACAACAACCTTCGTGATTCCTGCTCCATTTCTTTGGCTGTAAAGTGAGTTTCTTGGTCAGAATGTTCAACTGAATAATGCAGGCCTGCCTTCAAGTTCCTGCCTTGTCTTCCATCAGAGATGGACTGTGTGACCTGGAATTATAAGCTAAATGGCCCTTTGCCTTTTCATGCTGGTTTTGATTAGGGTGTTTTAAAATCAAGCAACAGAAGTGAAATTGGAACAATTGGTTTAAGACCTAACACTGGATTCACATCACAGCCAATCCATAATAAATTACAACTGTTATAATTATTATCATAAAGTTTGCCAACCCATCTCTTACTTAATGTTCAGCTGGCATTATTGATGATTGTTTGGGTGTATTGTTTCAGTTGAGGAGGAAACTTATTTTTCTAGATCAATCTGTCTTTCTAATTTTATTCATGCAGTTATTTTTAAGATAGAGGTTTCTCCCATCAGCTGGCTGGTTTTCAAAGTATAGAGCTTATATTTTATAATCCATTTTAAGGGTTTTTTTTTCTTCTAATGGATTTTGTGTGTTTCCAGTCACTGGAATCTGTAAATTATTCTGTAACAAATGTAAGTATCACTTCGTGGTTCTGCCAGCGTATCTTTGAGTCATATTTCTAGAAATAAGTTGAGGCCAAAGGGCTGAATGCCAAACTTTGTAGGTAGAGTGGACTTCCCCTTCAGAGCCGTCCTCTCACTCCTCTCACACGGCAATTAGAGAGTGAGCATTCCTTAGCTTTGCCAATAGAAGGTATTTTGAGAAGCCTGGGGGTTTGTGGGAGCAGTGCATGTGCATGTATGTGCACATGTGCATGAAGGCCACAGGTGGTGTCAGGTGTCTCCTCCGAACACTCTCTGCCTTATCTTCTGTCGGAGACAGGGTCTCTCACTGACCAGTTATCTAGACTGACTGACCTGGGAGTTCTGGGTTTTTTTCTGCTTGTCTCTACACTACCAGTGCTCTATGTTAGATGCTTAAACACATATGACCCCATGGAGGCAAAAAGAGGACACTGGATCCCCTGGAAGTGTAGTTATGGGTAGTTGTGAGCAGCCATATGGATGCTGGGAATCAAACCTGGGCCCTCTGGAGGAGTAGCCAGGGTTCTTAACCACTGAGCCATCCCTCCAGCCATAACATGGGGATTCTTTTTGTCAGCACTGGGTACCAGAACTATAATTCACATTTACCTTGTTTTGAGTAAATCTAGAATTTGCTCCATTTTGGTAAGAAACTTTCATTTCTTTTCCAGTGAACTCTTAATTCCTTTGTCAGCCTTCCTCTGGGTTGTTCATTTCCTTGTCCATTTTCAGAACTTTTCACCATCCAGGGACACTAGCATGCTCTGCAGGGAGTTGCAATGGCTTTCTTAGATTAGTCTGTTTTTCTTTACTTTGCAATGTTATTTTATGTTGCTAATTCTTTGTCTTGTGACGCCTAAGCTCGGTGCTCTTTTTACTGTGACCAGATTTACAGAAGTTCTTTTTTCCTGTGGCTTGACCTTTCCTTGGAGATTTAAACCCAGATATTTTTTCTAATTCTCACACAGTTTCTTGACATTTAGATCTGTGATTCACTTGGATGATATCTGCATGTATGATATAAGGAAAGATCTTGGTTTTTCATCTTTCTGTATGACTGCCCAGTTACCTGTACACACAAAAGTCTTTTGCACACACAGATTTCAAATCTACCATGATCATATGGAAAAGTTTTGATACAGTATATTTGTGTCTATTTCTAGATTTTCTTGCTGATCCCATTGGTAGGAGCTGGCTATCTGCTTGCACCATGTGACTACAGCGGCTTGAGCTTGCACCATCGGCTTGGCCGCAGGTACCTTTCCCCATTGAGCCATCGCACCAGTGCATCCGTTACATCATTGTGGAGATAGTCACCTTGTAAGTTTTATTCCTGAAGGAAAAAAGGCTCTTCTCTTTTCCACTGAGTAACATGTAGGCTTTGGGTGGGGACAATGTATACTTTATCATATTAAGGAAGCTTTCTCAACTCTAAGGTTTTAGCGTGGATGGGTGATAAATTTTTTCAAGTATGTTTTTCAAATGTTATTGAAAATAATTGTATGCCTTTTCAACTGAGCTCTGGTCATGTAATGAATTATACTAAGTCATGCCAAGACTTAGCAGTTCTAAGGAAACAGCCACTTCTGAGTATAAATCCCCTTATCTGTGTCTGGCAGTGAGAGAAACTTGGAAGGGGGAGACATTTTTTAGCTGTTCAGTATCAGCAATCACTCAGATTCTTTGCTAAGTTTCTGGCTTACGTCTTGATGTGTAAGCAAAGAAAACTGTGCAGCTAAGTGTAAGTCTACTTTATGACCGTTGGTAAAACACCATGTCCCCACTGCCGCCTCCTCCTCTTCCTCATCTTCCTTTCTCTCTGGCACATGCACAGTCAGATTTAACTTTTCAAAAGCAGAGGCTTAAGACCTCCATGTCTTAGGAGACCCATAACTATCTAAACTGTCCCTCAGCCAGGGCTGCAGTGCACTCTGAGCCCCGTTTCTCACCAGATAGCACAGACCCAGATACACGGACAGATCCAAATTAGATGCAGGCATGTTGGAGCTCGGAAACACCATCCAATTCCAGAAGTGAGAGATCAGCTTTATTAACCAGCCACCCAGCCTCTCAGGAAAAAGGCGGCAATCAAAACCAGACCTTCCTAGCATTATAAATTTGATTCCTATCAGCAAGAGCAACTATTCTCTGAAAAACCCAAGTTGTTATTGTTATTTTCCCAGCGCCTAATGCCCCACTAGAGAACAGCATCTAAAAACGTCCCTCAAGTTTTCTTCTCAAGAAAGAAACTACAAATAAGTGAGTGTCCTTCACGCTGTCCTCTAATGGATGGGAAATCTGGAAAGAGGATCTGGTGTTGCCATGTGGACACACCATCTCTTATTGCTGGGTGCTGCAGAAAGCCTATTCAGGTGTCCTATTGACATTAAGCCTCACCCTTTGTTCCCTGCCAAGACAGAGTGATGACTGAGTGGGCAAACACCTTACAGATCTCCTTATTCATGCCATGAAATTCATTAAGATGACCTTGGACAGTGGAAGAGCAGCTTTGGAAATTCCCTGTGTTTACAAAGACGCACAGCTGGCACATGCTCACATGTACACATATCCATGAATAATTAGAAGAGGTGACATCAAACCAAGACCAAACTAGATATTTTCCTATCGGTTGTCAACACAAAAGCCCTCCTTTTAGGGGATTTTTTAGTTTTATATGTGTGGGAAGCTCCTCAAGACGCTATAGTTTATTACCTCTGACTGCACTACAATCTCTTGGAGGAAGACAAGAGAACAGATGAAGTTATTAAAGTCTTATCAATTAATGTGACTCTAGCTGGCTTCCTCGGGGCAGGAGACTTTCCTCTATCATCCTGGTACCTGCTACCTGACATGCACCATCTCCATCAGAACCTCCGCCACACCCACCCATATCTACCATCCGATCTTCCATCATCAACATCAGAGCCTCTACCAGAGCCTTGGCTATGGCCATATAGGTACTTCCCTAAGTACCTCAAGTATCTCCATAAGTGTCTCTGCCACCTCCACCAGTACTTTGACCACCTCAGTAACTCCATCTTCTCTATCAGGACTTCTCCCATTTCCCTGAATGCTTCCAGCATGTCCACCAGGACCTCAACTCTCACAACCTACGCTATGGGTTCCTTCTGTTTCTTATGCTACATCTAAAGCAAGGTGAGAAAACAGAGGCACACCATAGTTAAGTAGCACAAAAGAAAAGCTCATTTTAAACACAAAGAAGATGGTCTCAGGTTTAACTGTGGCGTCAAACTTCATCCTCAGAGCATCACCAAGAAGCTATCACAAATGCACCTTATCCCCAGCCTGTAGTCTTTTCTTTCTGGTCTTAATATACTTGTTCACACTGCCCTCGTTCTCAGTGTCACAAGAGTCCAGATGAGAAAGGAAACCAGGTCCCTTAGGAGAACTGTCACAGGCCCATAGTGCTGAGGGAAAGAGTCTCCTGAGGATTCGATTCAAATGGAGTTCGGTTTTGAATTATGTCCATTTAAAGATTTGATTTGAGAGCAGTGGGACTTTGGGATTCATTGGAAGACAGAACCTCCACATGTCTCTTATCTTGAACTCTGTCACTTACTGGCTGTAAAATCTCCCCCAACTATGGTGTGCCTCTGTTTTCTCATCTATGAAATGGGGTTAAGAACAAAACTTACTAACACTGTGGTGATAAATTTTGAGAGTTAATGTGTACAAGGCACTTTGGGAAGAGCCTAGGAATCTGTTAAGTAAATATATCAACTCTGGACCACAGAGCAATAGCCGGTGTTTAATGCAGAGGGGAATTTGAATGATATGTTTAGAATTTAATTTCTCACATAATTTTTGGGAAAGTGAAATAAAAATGAAATGGGTTAATTTCTTTTCTCACTGTTGTGATCAAATAATCTGAAAGAAGCAACTAAAGCAATAAATGGCTTGTTTTGGCTCACAGTATGAGGGGATACAATCTATTATGGTGGGGAAGGCTTGGTAGTAGGCACCTGAGGCAGTTGTTCACACGGACGAATGCTGGTGTTCAGCTCCTTTTCTACTGATATTGAGCTGAGGACTCTGACTTGTGGAATGGTAATGCCACCACATGTGGAGGGAGTCTTCTCATTTCAATTAATGTAAACCAATCCCCTGCAGGGAACATTTCCAAAGGTTTGTTGCTTTGGTGGTTCTAGGTCTTACCAAGTTGACAATCTATTTATTGTCACTCCAAGTCCTTAGATTATATCTTGTGCAAGAGAGGTGGGAAGGGAAATGTGAATAAATGAAATGCAGGGAAATGTAAAGATTGCAGTAGAACTTCTTCCAGTGTGTGAGGTGGACAGACATTTTGATGGACGGTGGGGGGGGGGGAGGGAGTCACACTTAAGGCTACTTGCTTTCAAAGAAGAAGGTCATTTTGTCTGAGCTCAGACACCATTGCCTCTCGTGTTATACTGTGCATCACACTGCATGTAGTCTGAACTTACAGACTGTCCTCATTGCTGGCAAGCTCCCCTCTTACCCCTAGTTTCTTTTTGAGTGGTTTCCAATTCAAGTATGAGTGTTCTGTTATAATGAGCATGTGGATTTGGAAGAGGAAGCAACCCTAGCTGCTTCCTTGTGCTCTGCCTCCAGTAAGCTCCCCTTCGACTCTGCAACAGCTCCTTCTCACTCCTGCCCTTTTGAGTACATTCTTTACACAGTAGTCAAGCCATCTGTCACCGAGCCATACCAGATCACCTTACTACGTAAAACCCTTAGGCATTCTCTACTATCACTAGCATAAGATCCACAGGTTTTTAAAATGCCTATTTCCAAGGGGAGTTAATCCTTTGAGCTCTTTGGTGTTTTTAAGATTTACTCATTTTATTTTATGTGTATGGGTGTTTTGCCCGTGTATATACATGTTCATCACATGTGTGGTTGGTGCCCACTGAGGTCAGAAGAAAGCATTGGATTCCATGGAACTAAAGTTATGAATGGTTGTGATCCACCATGGAGGTTGTGGGAACCAAACCAAGATCCTCTACAAAAGCAACAAAAGCTCATATTTGTTGAGCCTTCTTTTCAGCCCCAGGCCCTTAATTTTAAGGAATAAGGCCTTGGTGATGTTTATCTGTCAACTTGACTGGCTGATGCTCCTCCTCTCAAGTCTTCCATGTACCTTCTTCTGATTTCTTAGTGCCTTCCACATTGTTTGTTTGTTTGTTTGTATTGTTTTTTTTCTGTCCAGAAACCTTTTATCTTCCTATCCAATCCCTACTCACATAAAGGTCTTTTTACAGGAAAACATACACATCACAACAGTCTGTCTAGATCAAGTCTCCTGCTAGATGCTATTACAGGACCCTGTACATCTCAATCAGTACATGACAGTGAACAATGGATATCACGACTTCTCTTCCCCTGCTGGTATAGGTTCCATGTGGACAAAGACCACAGTTAGCTTTATTGGTTGGTATAGAGCCAATAGGTTCCCCAGCCACTGATAAATGAACACTGAACGAATTAATGAACGGGTGTGTCTCATTTTCCAAAACCTTTCTCATGTTCACAAGGTTAAAGCTGAGAAAACCCAATAACTCCAGACCTGATTCTGTCAATCAGTTAATGAAGTCAATCATGTGCTAGGCATGACTAATATGTCCCTTTCCTGTTGTCCCATGGCCACAGTCTTCACTCCCCTATCAGGTGCCATCTAAGAGTTCAGAAAAAGGAGAGAGCATGGAGGACAGTTCAGCAAAGCCAGCAGCCAGGTCTCACTCTCATTTTTCTTATTCTTTTCAGAGACTTGGGAGGCAGCAGCAATGCTGTCTTGATGTTTCTTATCTCTCTATAGTGTGTCTTCTCAGAGAGGAGCTGGTGACAATACCCCATGTACTATCAATAGGAAACCCAGGCTGGTAAGAAACACAATCACAATCTAAGTCTCCGGAGCCTCAGAGGCAAAGCCATCTTGACCGCTGTGACCACCTGGAGTCACATGAAGTACCTGGATTTGGGGAGGTAGCCTGCTCAGGGCTGCTCTCTTGTGTTGACCTCTAATCTGAATTATTATGGGTAAATATTCAAATCAGACCTTGTGCCTGTGATCTGTTCCCAGGGATCCACTGCCTCCTTAGAAATTGAAATTGGAATTTGCATATTTAAAATTGGGAGCTTCTGTCCTGATGTTTGTCTCTTTGCCAGTTTTATTTCCATTGCTGTGATAGAGTGCTCTGACAAAAAGCAACTTAGAGCAGAAAGGTTTTATTAGCCTACAGTCCCAAGGATGCAGCCCATCTCAACAGCAAAGTCCAGGCAGCGGGAACTCTAACCAGCTGGTTCTCAGTTAAAAGCAGAGAGAAATGGACACACACATGCCTACTGCACAGTTAGTTTTTGCTATTACTACACAACTCAATGGTGGATCTTCTCACATCAGTTAACATAATCAAGACAGTCCTCTACACATGTGCCCACAGGTCACCCTGATCCAGACAACCCCTCACTGAGAGACTCTTCCCAGGTGATTCTAGACTGTGTCACATTGACAATTAAAACTGACCTTTACATACATACAAATGAGGGGATGATGGGGATAGCATTATGATGCTCTCACTTGAAGTTGAGCCAACACTCAGGAGATTGAGAATTTGGCAAGCTAATCTCTAAAATATCTGATGTCATAGCAAAGAGTGAGGATCCGTCCTAAGCCTTGATCCTCTTTCACCAGCAAGGCCGGTCCGAGGCCATCTTCTCCCACTCTGGATTCTTATAGCCAGCTTCTCGAACTTCCTATTCACTTTTCATAGATGCAAATGTGCTGTCTCATGGGGGCATCCTGAGAGAAGGCATCCTCCCATTCCTGAGTATTTACATTGGTGCCCTCCATCCAAATGAAATTCCCTACAACCCCCACATCAGAACTGTGTGGAAATCAAAGAGACACACAGGTGTGCTTCCTTGTCTCTGACTTCCATTTTGATGGAACCAAAAGGAGAAGATTTTGAGAAACTTGTGGTGGAGTCAAATTATGTGGAACAGTCTGGAACCAAAGTGCACATGATGCACTATCCCTGCTTCATGGACTTTCTTCATTTTCAGTCAAGCTCCTTCTGATGACCTAAAGACCTGTGTAAATATTAAGAGCCTTTCAAATCAGGAATGAGAACTGAGTTTAGGGAGAATTATAAAGGTATTAATTTACCTATAATTGAAATTGGTCTTTCTTGTATGGTATGAATGGGAATTTTCAACTAAGTAAAATATTTGGATAATCTGGAAATTCTGTTGCCAGACTCTTTTAAATAGATGGGAGTCTGTCCATCTGCAGGGAGCATGTCATGCATAGAGCACAGTCTGAGTGAAACAATCGATTTATTTGAAGCAGAAGATCCTATCTAAGCACCGGCTATAGAAAATCAATTTGTAACTTTAGCCACCCGATACATCAGATTCCTACAGAGGTTGAAGAGCTCCATTTTCTATTTCCTCCATAAAATCTCTCTCATGTTCTGGAATGAGGTTTCCCCAAATCTAATATCTCTCCCTCCTGAAACAGCCCCTTTGCAATGATGGTTTGTTCTGATCTACTGTGCTTTCTGGCAAAGGGGAGATTAGGATCAGTGGAGAACCGGTCACCAAGAATGAATGGCAGCTGCTCTCCAGGCAACTCTGAGAAAGTTTTCAAAATCAGAGAAGAATTTAATACAGGAATCTTTTTTTCCCCTCAGCCTAATCAAATTTACATGTCCCGCACTGGCTGGAATTTATACTGTGGATTGTAACCTACAGGTGACTTGTAGATCAGGAGAGTGTTCCTGAAACACAAAAGACTTTGTTTTTTTCTATTCTATTTGGTTTTTTCTATTGATAATTCCAAGTGTCTTATCAGAGCCCTGCTCTTCTCAATTAAAACAAACAAAACACTGTTTATTCCCACTATCACTGAAAAGAAAGTCAGCACTCGGCCTGGGTGGTTCTTCTGTTGCACACATCGCTGAGGGAGGATGATTGGAGGAGGATGGGTGGGTCATCAGCTGGCAGCTGGCTACACTGGAGGGTTGGAGATGGCTTTATGTGTGCCTAAAAGACTGTCAGAGAGTCAGGAAGAGCCTCCCTCGTGGACCTCTCTCCTTCTCCTTTGGTGTTCTGGTCTCTCTCCATAAGAGACTCCATCTATCAGGCAGTAGCTGAATTTCTCATGTGGCAGGTCAGGGCTGCAAGGAACAAATCAAAAGCTTACCAGCCTTTTTAGTCTGGGCTCCAGGGTTCAGAGTACATATTGCTCTTGTAGAGGACCTAAGTTTAGTTCCCAGTACCCAATCCAGTGACTCACAACTACCTGTAACTCAGGCTTTGGGAATCCAGTTCCCTCTTCTGGACTGTGTGGTCATTGTTACTCACATACACAATGACATACACATAAATACATAATTAAAAATAAAATAAATCTTTAAAAAATCACTGGGACCTGAGCATTGCTACAGTGTCACCCCCCACTTATTCTATGAAGTCTTAAAGCCTGGCTCAGACACAAGAGAAGGAAACAGGCTGCACCTCTCACGGGATAATGCACAGACAGATGGCTTCCCCATCTCTGCTGTCACCACGAGTGATCATAACTGCTCTTGCATTTGGCAGAAAAGTCCTGAGATGGACCTCTAAACTACATTTTGCAGATAGGAAGTTTATGCTTGATAGCCTCATATTCTTTTGGAATAAAAAATATGTAGAGATCATTCCTTGTCTTTCAGTCTCACTTCCTTAATTGCATTAAGAAGGCTCACAAAGTCCACTAAAAAGGAAAATCCAATTTCTATATGTGCATGTGGTGGGTTCAGGCTGAGACTACCTTTCACCACTCCCTAATGGGACAGTTGCCTTAAGTTCAAGCCAATTTTCCACTGTGGATATAAAGAGAAAAAACCAACCTACAGTTTGTAGCCTTCCAACACAGAGTAGGAAAGCCTGATATGTTATTGCTCTATCAACTAGTTGCCAAGCCATGGATGGCCTGTAAGGGCTTGAGTTGTGATCTAAGTTTAGCACTTTCCCACCCCTTCTTTGACACACTTTCACTGTTTGTGACTATTGTAGCTGCTACGAGTCATCAGAAGTCTTTCTTCTAACTCCAGCATAAGTCCCAGACCATCAAGAAAAACTTCAAACAAGATCTCTGAAGCAGAGGTAAGTCCCATTTCTATTCTGCATTATAATATCATTAGGTTCTTATGTCAGAGGTCTTTAGACACTGGTCTTCACCATGTTGTCTTGAACACATGTTGGACCCCATGGCCCAGCAGAGCTAGGAATTAATCATATATCAAAAAGATTCATATCTCTATGCTGATTTTGTAATAGCTTTAAGTGTTTCTATATGATTACATTCTTGACCAAAATAATAAAGGGAGTGTGGGAGGAATAAAGGAGAAAAAGTAAAGGAAAACTTTTGACCCAATCATGGATCTCCATTGTTCTTAGAGAATGTACTGGTGGCTCAACTGGTAAAGCAACTGCTATGCAAGTATAAGGACCTGCATTTGAGTTCCCAGAACCCACTGAAGACTGTAGAACATATGTGCTCCCAGCTCTCCTACAGTGAGATGAGAGACTGAGAAGTAATCTGCAGAAACAAGGGCATCAGCCAGCTTGGGATGCAATGGTGCAAGAAGGAGATCCCGTCTCAGACAAGATGGAAGACAAGGACTGATGCTCAGGATTGTCCTTTAGCTAGCTATGCATGTGCTATGACATATACAAACTCAGACTCACAGTTCACAGAAGAGAGAGAGAGAGAGAGAGAGAGAGAATATCAGAATGAACTACCTCTGAACTAGGACTACAATGGGAATGTAACATCAACATGAAATATGTCACTTGGTTTACAAAATTTAAAGGAACTCATGCCAGGAGTGTACTATGTCAGGAGCAATCCACACACTGATCAAGACACATGAGTTTAGTTTCTGTTTATTTAGATTCCACATATGAGCAATCAAATTTGGATTTGGTTCATCACCAGTAGTTGCTGTGGTGATCACTATAGTCACTGTAATGTTTCTAAGAAGCAGAGATGGAGCTTTGACCTCAAGGGGAGTGAAGGAGTGATTTTCATAGGGTGTAATGGTGACAACTTCAGGGGTAATATGAAAGTAATGCTGTACTGACACATAACCAGCCAGCCCCAAAGCCCCTCGCTAAGTCAAACTTATCATAGCCATGGAATTTCTAACTCACCCTCACCAGGCCCCTCTGTGTTTTCTGTGATTTTTGCTCCCAGGGATAACAGTCAATATTTAAATAGTGATCTACCAGTGTATCTGTGTTAACTCATTGGATTCTTGAAGCACCATATTACAGGCTGGGCTTAACACTGTTAAGTAGATTTTCCAGTCAGATATAACTGCAAATGGGGGTGGGGAGTGTGATACCCAGGCTCCAAGATGATACCTAGTGTCTCCATGTCCTGGTTCCCACAGTCTCCTGTTGTCTCATTACACACTATGTGGTGGGTGGTGGATGGTGGGTGGTGGGTGGTAGGTGGTGGGTGGTGGGTGGTGGATGGTGGGAGGTAGGTAGCAGTGGTGATGTGGATAGATCTGCTCAAAAGCCTGTGTGGGTGAACTGCTATGGGAGACAATCTCCTGTTCCCTGTGAGTTCACATCTTCACTGCATCTTCCTGAGAGACTGGTGATACCACGTTGAAAATGGTTGTTCTGGGACAATCTGTTACCCATCAACAGATCATTAATGCAGCTTCCAACTTGAGTGAACTTTTGATAGTGTCTACACATAATGGCCATGCTGCATTAGCTGTTCTACACTTCTCTTTTAACTGTTTTTTTTTTCAGTTATTCATAACCTTTTCAGACATATTCTTTCATTGTCACAGGAAAAAAGTGGATCATGGTGGGAGTAGGATGGTCACTATTGATTTTTCCTTTGTCTTACTAGTCAACTGTGCCCCACCACAGCTGGGTGTCTGGCATCTGATGTTGTTCTAGTCCTGAGGAACCTATGATCTACTTCAAGAGACAATACTGTCAGCAATGTAAAGGGACCAGCACCCAGGGCAGATAGAAACAAATTGAAGAGAGAAACAAGCAAGGGTATCTATCCATGGTGGCAGAAGAAGTCTGGGCTTGGGGAAAAATGAGTATTGGCTGACCGCTGAACAGTGACCGGAATCTAATACGTGCCAGCAAGAGAGAGTGGAGAGAACGTAATGCTGGTGAAGGCAGGCAATGGAGTCAGCAGAGACAGAAGCGAAAGTCAAAGCAAAGAATGTCCTGGAATAATGGCATGACTGAGCAAAGACTAGTCTTTCTGAAGCATCAGATTACTGGAGCAGGTCAGAAGGAAGCAAGAGGATTGCTGCTGTGACTAGCACCATGATTTCTAGAGCCAGTGACTAGGCTCTGCCCTGTGCCTGCTCCTTCACAACCTACAATGTCTGACATGGTCACTTGGCTTCCTAGACTCTCAGTTTCCTCAGCAATAAACTCGTTTCCTTGAAGGGCTGCGATGAGGAACTTTTACTCATTGACTAACAAGTTTTGAGCACCAAGTTCACTTGCATGGGTCTGTGCTCTTGGGCTATATCTGTCAGTAAAAGCATCCCAACATATGGACTGGAAAGATGTCTCTGTCTGTGAGTGCTTGTCCCAGGAGCACAAAAGAAGAAAGTTCAGATCCCCAGAAACCACATTTACAAGAAAAAAGAAAGAGAGAAAGAGAAAGAGAGAGAGAGTGAGAGAGCGAGAGAGCGAGAGAGGGCAAGAGAGAGCGAGAGTGAGAGCGAGAGCGAGAGAGCGAGAGAGCGAGAGAGCGAGAGAGCGAGAGAGCGAGAGAGAGAGAGAGAGAGAGAGAGAGGGAGGGAGGGAGGGAGGGAGGAAGAAAGGAAGAGTCTGGCGCAGCAATATAATTCAAGCACAGGAAGTCATAGGCAAGTGCATCTTCAGAGCTCACTGGCCAGTCGGTTGAGTCAGTCAGTGAACTGTGGGTTCAGTGGGAGTCCTCTCTCAAAAAAAGTTAACAATGATAGTGGTAGACACTTGAAATGGACTTTTGATCTCCACACACATGTGCTTGCACATACACACACACAATTTTCAAAATACACCAACACACCTCTGGAGTACTCCCAAATATGCTATTTAGCATATACAAACACAGAGCAGAGGCTGAAACCAAGTTACTAGTATTTAGCATGTTGAATGAACTTTATCAGTTCTTAGAATTAAGTAGAGACTGGGATTGTGTGGCAAAGATTGTTCACAATAGCACATTTTCTGAATGAGGTAAGTGCATTTTTTGTCACTCGCGGCACTTGATACGGAGAAGGAATTAAATCAGCATTTTTTGTATGAAAATGTTCATCTTGCCATTGTTTTTAATAGCAACAACATATCAATTACCTAATGTCCATCAAGTAATAAATGCATTAAAAACTGTAGCATGGCCATACAATGGAATATTATTTAGTCATAAGAAGAAACTAAGTCTTGATGCATGCTATAGAGTAGATAAACCTTGAAAACACGATGTTAAACGAAAGAAGCCAGTCTAAAACAAAAACAAAATCCACATTGTATGACTCTGTTTCTAGAAAATGCCTTCAGCAAGCCGATCCACACAGACAGGAGTGGTCTTGCACTACCTAGAGCTGAGATGAGGGCTTTGAGGAGAAAGATGGGGTGGTGGGATGGTTATCATCCCTCCTGGCAAAGCAGAGGCTGTAAAGCTTGAGCAATGAGTCACACAGATGGCAGTCAACATAAAGATGTCAGCACAGACCAGAGTCCTTTAGAAGTCTTCCTACCCGAGACAGAACACTTCAGCATGTTGTAGAAAATATTTAAACTCAATCAGAGATTTCTACCCTGCCTTTAAGCATTCAGTTCCCAGACGAAAGATATTCCACATTTATATTTATACTAAGCCTTAATCAGCACTAGAGCTGGTCAGATATCTACCCTCTAAGCTATTAGAATATATTCCCCCATCAATAATACCAAGTTATAATTTGCCATGTTTTGTCTGGGCAACTGTTGACTCCAATTGGCCAGATCTCATGGCTATGCTTTCATGACTCACCTATCCCATGACTTACCTTCCTCTCTCCACCTTCTGTCTCCCTTTGTGGTTCTCCTCAGACCCCAAGCCCGGGAATCCCAAACCCCACCTATGTCTCTTCTTCCCAACTATTAGCTTCCAGCATGTTTATTTAATCAATAGGGGATAACTTGGGCAAGGGGGTGTTGTATAGCATCATTTCTGTACATGCAGATTCTCTCCTTCCTGGGAGCAACCAAGCCTTGGGGGCTAGAATTTAGTATTACAATACAAGCAAAAGACCAAACCTCAACATCAGCACATTCCTGCCTTGATTTTACTAAAAAACCAACCTCATGCTTTAACCATGAATGACACTCGGAAGCTCAACCAGCTTCTCATTTGATAGCTCTGTCCCAAGTAGAATATACCAGTGCACCACTGCCAAGTTTCTAAAGTCAGCTCTCGAGGAAATGTTGTTTTCAAAGAAAGCATCCCTGTTCTAGCAATGACGCCACAGGAAGAAGGATGAAGTAGAGGAAGTGGCAGGGAGACCCCTGTGCAGGAACAGAGACAACCTGTGTGGATTCAGATAGAGTTAACACTAATACGCTTACTAATATTTATTTTTATCCAAGAAATTGAACATGAATGTTACTCAGAAATCCACTCTTTCTTTCTCCTTCCCTCCCTTCTTCCTCATTCCCTCTCAGCCCCTCTCATTCCTACTCTTACCCCTCCTTCTGTGGTACTCCATTCTGCCTTTCTGCCATGGGGAGTGGGGTGGGGAGCAGGGGGAAGCAGTTTGCTGTCTAAATATTGCAGCCATGCCAGCCTGAAGAAGGCAGAGCAGAGGTCCCATTGGGGAGTCTGCAGCCAGTGTTTCCCTTGGGGCATCAGATGCTGTTGCATGTACCCTGAAAAGAGCAGGGTCTGGTCCATTTGAGATCAAGTGCCGAGTATTGGAAGGCTCCATGATTTTCCTCTCCCAACCTGACAGGACAGTGAAAGCCTGGATCCATTCCAGGTCACCCAAAGAGTCTCATTCTTGGATGCTATTAAATCCCAGGGAGGTCCTGTACAATGGATCTCCTGAGGAATCACTGAGCTCAGTACCAGCTGTACAGAGAAGGAACCCAAGGCTCACACAGGAATGCTGTCCATATCAGAGTATGACCCAACCACCAGAGTTCATCTGCCTCAGGGGTTGGGACGACAGTCCTCTGGAACAGTTCCAGCTAACAGTCTGAGGGAATTCTATGCACAGGAATTTCTCCTGCAACTACTGACATCTCATTGTAAAGATGGCTCATTTACAGACAAGGACCTAGAGGTTCAAAGGAGCCAAGAAACTGCTCAACATCTCCTAGCCCTACTTCCTCTCACTGAAGTTCCCCCTGCCCTCCACAGGGCAACTAGGTATCGTCTGGTTACTATCTGGATGATAGCTCAGGCCCTTCCTGCAGCCCACAGAACATAGGGTATCCACTTGGTGGGGCTTAGGTTCACCTGTAGCATAGTGGCCTCTGGGAGAAATTCACTTGCACAGTAGCTTCTTTTTCTTTCCCTTTTTTATTTGTCTCTTTGTTTATGGAGGCATGTCTGACTGCACTGTACAGGCTGGCCTTGAACTTGCAGTCCTCCTGCCTCAGTCTCCCAGGTTCTTGAGGTCACTGGCAAATTTGGCAACCTTTCAACAGCTGCTCGAACAGCCTTTTCCTCCAACAAAGAAAGACTCAAAGCAGCCTCTGTCCTCCTGGGACAAAGGAATGTGTATCAGAGAGGCTTGCCAGGGGAAAATAAAACAAACAAACAAACAAACAGACAAACAGTCAAAACACATGAAATGGACTCCATAGGGGGAGGAGCTGATACTGAAATCTGGTTCCCTAATTGTTTCTTGATCATGTCAATAAAGATGGCAAAAGATAATTGCTGGGCAAAGGGGGGGGGGAATTTCCAGGTCTTAGAAGGAAGAGAAGGGGACACAGAAAAGATTAGAGACTTGGACCAAGCAGTGGAGTGGATAGGAAGCAGCAGACATGTAGGTCTCTTGGGGCACCTATAGCATGTAGCCTCTGCCTATAGCACGTAGCCTTGGCCACTGGTGGAGGCCAAGGAGGATGGAAAAGGCTACTGTTAGATTAGGATAGGAAACTCTTTGTCCAGCCATTTAGTTATGTGTCTAGTTTTAAAATAATAAGGGTATCGCGTGTTTTCCTTCCATGAAGACTCAGGTGGGCCAGAGAAAGGGTACAGTCTGGGTGGTTGTTAGAGTTTGGTGAAGCTAGCTGAGAAGGGTTGGAGGAGCGATCACAGCTACCAGGGGTCGGAGAACCAGCGTGACCATTGGTGGAACTATGTCCGGAGTGGGACCAGTGGCAGTGAGTTCTTGAAGCCGAGCTGAGAGGACAGCTCCTAGAAGGTGACAGCGTGGCTTTTTAAAATTACAAGCAATAAGACTCACCATTTTTCTAATTTATCTGAATTTGCTTCTTTTGCCCTTACTTCCCTTTTGATTCTAAGAGCTGCCTTTATTTTTGTGAATTGCCAGCAGGTCCCTCCAGTCTTTCTTTGAATCTGGGCCCTTCCTGGTGTGATTCCAACATTTTTTTTTAGAATTAAATTTTTTTATTTTGAAAAGTTAGTGTGTGTGTGTGCATGCGTGTATGTGTAAGTGCAAGAATCTTAGGAGGCCAGAAGAGGGTGTCAGAGCTGAGAACTAAATTCATGTCCATTGCAAAACTAACAAGCACTCTTAACTATTGATCCATCTCTCCAGCTCTAAATACCTCCCAGAGACTACACACACACACACACACACACACAGTGTGAGCACAGCTGTGTGTACAGAGGACAGCCTCAGTTGTCAGTCCTTGCCTTTTACTCTGTTGAAGTCAGTGTCTCTTTATTCGCGTTAGCATGTGAGAGCCTAGCTTGCCACTGACCTTCCAGGGCTCCTCCTGTCTCTGCCGCCCATCTCACCACAGCGGTGCCATTGCAGGTGTGTGCTTGAGCAAGTCCAGCTGTATACGGATGCAGGCTATTCAGACTCAGTCCTCATGCTTGAGTGGCAAGTGCCTTTCCCTAGAGCTTCTTCCTGGTCCATAAATGTCCTTTCAGATTAAGCCAGAGTCAGTTTCTGTTGCTTGCAAAGAGTCCAGACATACTGTATATCAAATATTTAAGTATAATTCATTGATTTATACTTGCCCAGAATCCATTTAAGTATAAAATTAGATAATACAAGTCTCACAATTTTTATGAGGAAAAAGACAAAGGACAGGGAACCACAAGAACCTTGTTAGTTTTGCTTTTGTGATTTATTATTTTTTTTAATGTAAGGAGGGTATTGAGGACAATTGTACACTTCTCTATCTGTCCATAATACTAATATTTTTGTCATAGACACCCCTTATGGCTAACATATGTCTGTGCCTCAAATCTTTGTCTAAGAAATAAATATGTAGTCACGACAGCAAGTGTTTAAAGTCTCCTTGCTCTTTACTCATTTCTTACATTCAACACAACAAACACATTTAATTTTCTTATTTTCAAAATTGGGCAAATCCTCTGTGGGAAGTTTGGTGTTATTAGGGCACCAGGATAGAATGTGTCTCAGGAGACCCCACAGACCAGAGACATCCCTAGTGAGGAGCATGGCTTATGGCCCCATGATGAGATCAGAGCAGAGGCTGGGTCAGTGTCTTCAGTACCTGAGCATGCTCCTCTGGTCCCTCAAATAAGTAGGCTGCCTGTAGATAGTTTTTTGTGAGCAGACACAATTACTCTAGTCTGGATCTGAAATGTTTCTCCATATGCTAAAGGCTCAGTCCCAAAAGGGGTGCCATTGGAGATGCTGGAAACGTTGGAACAAGTGGTTTTATAGGAGGTCCTTAAGTCACTGTGATAAATCATTGAAGAGATTGGGTTCCTAGGTCCCTAGGTGTCTCTCTCTCTCTCTCTCTCTCTCTCTCTCTCTCTCTCTCTCTCTCT
>NW_021604747.1:312965-318091 GCF_004785775.1 Grammomys surdaster | reverse complement strand
TCTCTCTCTCTCTCTCTCTCTCTCTCTCTCTCTCTCTCTCTCTCTCTCTCTCCTCTTTTTCCTCCTCCTCCTCCTTCTTCTTCCACGACATGAGTTATGAGTTATTTTACTCTTCCTCAGGATCCCACCAAGATGAACTGCCTCATCTTAGGCCTAAAGTAACATGCCAACCGATCTCCAAACCTATTAGGCAACCAAAATGTTTCCTCTTTATAAAGGTTTTGGAGTCCAGGATTCTGTTACAGTTGAGAAGACTAACTGACACAGCCATGTGAAACATACATACAAAATTTCACAGCATCCCTAGATTCACCCATGCAGCCAGCCAGCTCTTAACACAGACTAGGACTGGATCCAGTTCAAAATAGGGCTGAAATATACACATGTGTGGACCTCTGCAGTCAAGAATTGTGACACCATACCCACCACATCTATTTCCTAAGGAAAATTTCCTCTGAAGCTGCATAAATAGGTGATGGTGGCCAGGAGTGGGGTTTTATCTGGACAGCATGGAGGAGAAGTACCAGAGCAAGTGGCGTTGGCTCTTCTCGAATATGTCACATACGGTGGTGATACATTTGCAGCCCTCCATGTAGAAATATGGACTAACTGCTAGGTAGGCTCCGTACTCACTACTGTAAACGCAAGTCAAATGAATGAAAGCATCACTTTTCAAATGAATGTATTATCTTTACCTTATTTGCTTTGTGTCAGTGTAGATGGTGTGCATATAAATGAACACAAACATATGTATGTGTGTGACACACACATCACAACACTTGTGTGGAGGTCGAAGGACAACTTGAAGGAGTCAGTTCTTCATCACATAGGTTCCAGGGATCAACCTCAGGTCACCAGACTTGGCAACAAGTGCTTTCTTTCATCCACTGAGCCATCTTTCTGGCTCAGCAGTTTACAGTTTAAACCCTCCCTCCCCCAACCCAAACCTCAACACTTTCATGGCTAACATATGCTATTTTAACTAAGTGTGGTACCCTTCTGAACACTTGCAGGTTTGGCTTTGTGAAGTAATAGGATGGCGGCTGAATTCAAAGGTGAAAGGCAGTGCCTTTCAGGCATGCTCTGTTGCACTGTGGGCGTGGCCTACCAACTCTCCAAACCCAGGCCCTTCACAACTTCTCCTGCAGCTTTTTCTTTGTTAGTAACACTTAGCACCGGAAAAGGCTTTCCAGCAAACCAAATATAATTAAGTGTGCTTTTCCAGGATATAATGTTGCAATAAAGAGGCGAATCATACAACCATTTTCCCCAAACCATTTAGCGGTCTCCAGGGAAACATGGTTTCTTTTCAAAGTAAACTATATTTCAATTCATAGAATGGTTTTATTACCCAAATTGGACTAAGCAGTTGACAGTTTTGGAGTTGACTCCTCTATTGCCAGCTAATAACAGTCAGCGATTGAAATGTTGCATAGTAGTAGAATAGACTGAGAAGATTCAGGTAAGGTATGTAAGGTTTCTGCCATCATTTCTTTCAACCCATCTCATCTTCCCAGTTACTCTCTGAAACATAGATATGATCGACATATTTCAGTTGACCTTATGATGTGACGCACATTCCAGCTTGCCAGTAAACAGCAATGTTCACCCAGTGAAACAGAACATAGTGATATTTTTGTTCTGTTTTATAGATGCATTCTAGAACATGGGCCCCCAAGGGACAGAGTAAAGCACACTATAACTCTAAAAGTCTGTTTCTTTTATGTTGGATTTGTAAATGATGGATAGTTTTTCTCTTTCTTTGAGCTCTTTGCTTTATCTCCATCATGTGACTCTATCAGAAACATTCAGGGGCGCTTCCTGGGATGAAAAACACCACCGTGGAGATCAGACACTGACTCCCTGCTCCTACACAGTTCCACATAGTGCAGAGAGGGAACCCAGGGCTTTGCACATTCTAAGGTGAGTACTTGACTGTCGAGCCACAGCCCAGCCTATGGCCCTGTTCTAAAGAGGCAGACAACACAAATAACAAAAGGAGATGTGGCCCTGAATAGGTAACCATCACTGTGAATCAGAAGCTTTCTGTGAGGGTCATATTCACTTCCATGGCTGAATTCACCCAGGTAGGGATAGGACAACTGTGATGGTTCACATATGCTCGGCCCAGGGAGTAGCACTATTAGAAGGTGGGGCCTTGTTGGAAGAAGTGTGTTATTGTGGGGGTGGGCTTGGAGACCCTCCTCCTAGCTACCTGAAGATGCTCAGTCTATTTCTGGTTTCTTTCAGATGAAGATGTAGAACTCTCAGCTCCTCCTGCACCATGCCTGCCTGGATGCTGTCATGTTCCAGCCTTGATGATAATGAACTGAACTTCTGAACCTGTAAGCCAGCCCCAATTAAATGTTGTCCTTTATAAGATTTGCCTTGTCCATGGTATCTGTTCACAGCAGTAAAACCCTAACTAAGATAACGACTAAGCTGACCCACAAAAAGGCCCTTTATGCCGAGAAGGCAGCCATTAGAAGGATGCTCATGTTTTCCTAGGAGAACACAGCTTGCCTACCTTCTTGGGTGACATGTGCTGTCCTCATCCAAGTTGAGTGATAGTCACTTCTCTCATTTTTTTCTTTTTCATCTTGTTTTTTTTTTCTCCTCCACATCTGCCTTTTCTGAACTTTCCCTTTGCGCACTTCAGCTATTGTGCCTTAGTACTTAGGCACGGAACAAGTTGTGGTTGAACTAAGTGACTCTGCCTTTAAACACTATGAAGTCATTAGACACAGGTTCTCCAGAAATGGAATATCTTGACTAGAGGAAACAAACGTGTCCGTAAGAATTGTGTTTGTGAGCCTCTTATGCATAGATGCATAGACAAGTGGACTGTTTATCTGAGAACGTCATCCCTTTCTTTGCTGTCCCAGAGGTGTGAATCCAACCAAGAACCCATAAGCATGACCTTGCTTAAAGATCTCATCACCTGTTAGTGGGTCAATGGTAGTGTGTGTGTGTATGTGTGTGTGTGTGTGTGTGTGTATGTATTTATGTATGTATGTATCCATACACATGTATATGGAAACCAGAGGTCAATGCCAGTCTCTCTTATTAAGTTTCCATTTGTATTTTGCATATAGGGTATTTCACTGAACCTGGAACTCATTGATTTAGGAAGACTCCATAGCCAGCAAGCCCCAGGCTAAAGACCTTACCTCTCCAGCACTGGGATTACAGGCCTGGTTTATTACCACAGGTGCTGGGGAAGGAACTCAGGTCCCCAGGTTTATGTGACAGGCGCTTCACTCACTGAATTTCCTCTTAGCTCTGTCAATGTTGCTCTGGCCAGAAGATACTGTGCCTTCCTTAATAAGAATGTACCTCTTTTTAAACAGTGGGTATGGTGTCCATGCCTTCAATTTGAGCACTTGGAAGGCAAAGGCAGCATGCCAAATTTCTAGAGTTCAAGACCATTCTGGTCTACTTAGTGCATTCCAAGCCAGCACTGCATAATGAGAGATCCTGTCTCAAAAAAAAAATCTCTAAGAAGCAAGCGCTGCTTTGCTCCTAACCTCCTGGAAAGCAGCAGCTTTAACTGTACATAATTCAGATGTGTTTTTCTTCTGGTCCCAATGGATTCAAGCTTCTGTTCTCTAAGTTTCTATAGAATTCAGTATGCACCAAAGAGTATTTGTGACTTCCTAGTAGAGACACCTCTTGCCTGGGCCTCACAGTGCCACTCAGGTCTGCCACAGGGACCTGCACTAAGCTCTCATATTGTTAGCTAAGCAAATCTGGAAAACTCCTTTAAATTTCTACCTAGGGCCAGAAATTCTGTCTCCCTTAATGTTTCTTTTTAAGATGACAATCACTGGCCAACAAGATGCCACCAAGCCTGACAATCTGTTAGAGTCACAGAACCCCCAAAATGGAAGAACTGAATTGATTCATAAATGCTGCCCTCTGACGTCCACACATGAACTGTCACATGTCCCAACACTCACAAATAAATGTCATACTGTGACATCCACATATCCACTGTGACATGTCCCAACACACAAATAAATAAATAAATAAATAAATAAATAAATAAATATTAATTTAAAAAGTTTTAATAGCTGGGCAGTGGGGGCACACGCCTTTAATCCCAGCACTTGGGAGGCAGAGGCAGACGGATTTCTGAGTTCGAGGCCAGCCTGGTCTACAGAGTGAGTTCCAGGACAGCCAGGACTACACAGAGAAACCCTGTCTCAAAAAAAAAAAAAGTTTCAATAATACATCTTTGAACAGCTGGGTAAATATTAGTAACCATAGCAACAAACCATTTCTCTCAGAACCAGAAGTATACAAGGGTCTTCAGATTAAAATATGCGAAGACTACTTTCTTTTAAAATTATGTAAAACACCCCATGGGGAGAACACACAACTGCTTGTGAGAAGGATTCTCAGTCCTGATGTGGCACACCTTGTGAAAGTGGTCAGAGGCAGATGTCTGAGATGTTCTAACAAGGCCATGCAGGAAACAAGTGGGCACTTCACAGGTCAGAGGCTTTCCCATAGCATGCCCAGCCACAGCTGCCTTCCTCCACTACTGTGATAGCACCCACCCCCTCCTTTAGAGTTTCAAAGAGAAGATGAGAGAAAAGGACTAGGAAAATGAGCCTTCAGCAAGTGGAGAGACCCCCCCACCTACACAGTGAAAACAGGAAAACTTCACAAATAAAACTCTAGCTACAGGCTGCAGAGAATCTGTCTGGTTTTCCTTGATTTCTATGGTTGAACACGGGCTGAGGTGGAGACCCTCAGGAGAGTCCTTTAATGGGTAAGGCTTGGCAGGATTTCCACACCAATGGGTCTGAGAAGACTCTTAAGAAGAAAACATCAGCACCCTACATGCAAACATTCTGGTGCCTTCTTTTGACCTCCAAGGCACCTGCACACACACACACACACACAGACACACACACCTCCTTTTAATCTAAAAAAACTAACCAGCACACCTTCCTTTAACTAATAAATGATATCCACAAGCTTATAGGATAAAGAATAAGTATACAAAATAAATGAGATATATCAACAATATATGTAGGAGGAACATAGAAGTAAAAATGGAAAATAATTTATAACTTCTGAAAAACTGAAAACACTTTGGTATAAATCTAACAAAATGC
>NW_021604747.1:306847-312865 GCF_004785775.1 Grammomys surdaster | reverse complement strand
CTCTCTCTCTCTCTCTCTCTCTCTCTCTCTCTCTCTCTCTCTCCCTCCCTCCCTCCCTCCCTCCCTCCCTCCCTCCCTCTGACAATGTGACAAGTACTTTACAAGTAAGCTACATCCCAAGCCTTGGCAATCTTCACATAGAAAAGATGTCAGTTCTTCTCAAGTTAATATACAGAGTTAACTGCTTTCTAATGAAACTTCAGTAAAGTTTTAATAAGTACAGGAAAAATTTCTGTGAAACTTATGTTGACAGAAAGGGAGTAAGTGAGCAGAAACAAATCTGAAACAGCATGAACAAAATTAGTTATCTTAACTTCCAGACAATCTCTACAGCTACAGTAATCAGGTCAGGATACTGTTGGGAGAACAGACAGGCCAGTCAAGAAACCAGAAGAGAATGCCTAGAAATAGCCCAAAGGAGGACTGACAGCAAGGTTTTGATAGAGGTATGAAAGCCATTTAGTATTTGAAAAATAATCTTTCATCAATGATAGTGAATTAGACTGTCATAGTACAAAACAAAACCAGCCCCTCAACTCGACCACTTAGAGCATGGCAAAGGACAGGCAAACATTTTGCTTGAGACAGTGCTACTTCATAGATGGGTCCATAAAACTAGTCACCATCCTGGAGAATGAAAACTGAAACTATAATGAGATATCACTATTTTTCCAACAGACCTAAAACAAACAACAAACAAAACAACAGTGTTTGGTTTCAAATACTAGGACAAGAGATTAAGGTGCATATTTAAAATGTTAAAGTCCACCTGGCCTCCAGGTTTTTCCAGCATGCCTCAGTTCCTACTTTGCATATTCTGCCCCAGCCCCGAACTTTCCAGCCCTGAGGCTGGGCTGCCCTTCCCCCAGAGGCTCTTCCCTATAGAATCCAGACCTTTTGGCTTCCTCATCTCCTTCTCTGTCTTCTCTTCGCTCTCTCTTCCTGCTCCTCTTTCCCCATGGTGACTTCCTTTGCCTCTGTCCATGGGGCCAGTGAGCAGCTTCCCAATAAACCTTCATTTAATCTGATCTAATCTGGCTTGGATTGGCTCACTTCACTAGCCGAGGAAAAAGCTTATCAAAGAGCAACAGCAGCAAATGCTGGCAAAGATTTAGGGAAACTGAGACACTCAGACGCTGTCAGTGGGGACATAAAGGCATACAGGCACTCTGAAAATAGTCCAGCAGTTTCTTGACCTTGGAACATACAGCTACCCTATAGACCAGCATCTGTATTCCTGGGAATTGAACTCAGAGAAGAACCTGAATGCATGAAAAAGATGGCACACCGATGTTTGTAGCCACTTTATGATAGTACAAGACCTACAGCTGTTGACACAGCTTCATGGAAGAGCACTTGATTCACATGCACAAAGCCCTGGGTTCCCTCCCTATTATACACTCACATACACATACATGTATACATGCATACATACATACATACACACATGCATGCCAGCATGCATACACAGAGACAGAGAGACAGAGAGAGAGTGCTTCACTTGACCTTTGGTAAGCATATAGTTAAACATACTGCTTGGAGATAAAAAGGAATGATTTAGAGCTCAGGGTACTGGTACATGTCTTTAATTCCAAGTCTCAGAAGATGGAGAGAAGAGAATTGCCCGTTTCAAGGTAGCTTAGGCTACATAGTAAGTGGCCAGACTAGGAAGCATACTAAGACTTCCCATGAAAAATCAAGTCTGATAAGCAATTGTTGGACAAACAGCCTAGAAAGATGTCCACAGCATTAATCCTAGTGGTAAAAATTCAAGTAGGGACAGTTACAACTACATGACATTCTTAAATTACAAAAATAGAGAACATATCTGTGTTCCTATTGCTGTGGTAAACTACAATGATCAAAAAGCAAATTGGGGAGGAGTTTCTTTCATCTTACACGTCCAGGTAACAGTTCATCAAGGAGGGAAGTTGGGACAGGAACTCAAGGCAGGAATCCAGAGGCAGGAACTGATACAGATGGAGGAGTGTAGAGGCCCTAGAGGTGGGGTGGGTGTGAGGTGGTGTAGAAGGGTGGGGTGGGAATCGGGTGGGGACTTGAACTCAGAAAAGCACTAAGAAAACCAGGAAGGTTAATCCCACGGTTCACTTCCTTATCCGACACCTCAGAGGGATGCTTCTTACTGGGTTCTTCCCCATGGCTTCCTCAGCCTGCTCTTTCACAACACCAGCCCAAGGGTGGCACCGCCCACAGCGAACAGAGCCCTCCCACACCAATCATTAATCAAAAAGATCCACACACCAACCTAGTGTGGGGATCTTTTCAAAGGGCTTTAGCATGGTCAAGTTGATATAAAACTAGCCAGCACAGGAGGCTTCTAGTCGTGTGGCACAGGAAGCAAGTCAGCTGGCACTGAAAAAAATTGGTGTGCCCAGGGCCTGGCTACAGAATAGTTTAAAGGGCATGTCAAACTCAACTACCTCAAAATAGAAGTACAGTCGTAAAAACTCTTTTTCAAGTTTAGAAAAATCCCCCTGTGACGTTTAAGGCACCATCTTATCTCCCAGTTACCTTCAAGACTAGTACCTTCATCCTGGAAACGTGGAGAAACATGGTGCTTTGTCCTCAGGGACACAATACTGTCATACTGCCCTCCTATCAGTGTTCTTTTAAAAGGAACTGTATTTGCTGACTTCAAACTGTGGCCTCACACATCAAAAGATTTTTAGGTGAATTTGGAAACAATGATTTGTACCTGATAATTCTGGAAAGAGCATTTCTAAACCAAACAGGGGGAAGTCAGTTCTCCTCCCAGCAAGTTTCCTTCTAATAGAAAATGCACACATATTAAGTAGTGTTCTCTTAGCGTGGTGGGGCACATTAATTCTTCATTTTATGTACATGGGAACTTACATACCACAGTTTTATACTGAAGCTCTTGCCAAAGTTTCCCTCTTGTCTGAGGGCCAAAGATTTTGGCCGGAGTTTCGTAACAAAATATGCATTGTTTCCACTGGGGCTTATACCAGAAATAATTAGGTAAAATGGAGGCACAGCGGAAACAGCACCACTTTGGGAACTCATTGCTGGTTCACACTGCACTTCACCGCAGCCAGAGTTTGAGAACTGTCACTCACTGGTGGGTTTCCATGAGGAACACCCACTAACACCCGGGAATCCCTGTGGGACTTGATTGGCATAACTTCAGACATTTCCAACCAAGGCTGTTGGATTTTAAAATTGTTAATATGAAATTTCTTTTATTCTTTTTTTATCTGTAGTTATATTTCTGTTTGCCACATGAATACTGATCCTCATAGAGACCAGAGGAGGAAGGAACTCAAGATCTTCTGAAGCTGGAGTTATAGGCAGTTGGAAGCTATCGGATGTGGGTGCTGGGAACTAAACTGGGCTCCTTTAGAAGAGCAGCAAGCATTCTTAATCTGAGCTATATCTCCAGACCCATCAGAATGTTACTATTAAAGGAGGAACTTCATCTCTATGTAGTAATGGACATACAAGGCCCATAGCCTATTTGAAGGTTACACAAAGTCATCATTGTCTTCCTCCTCCTCCTCTTCCTCCTCCTCCTCCTTCTCTTCCTCTTCTTCCTCCTCTTCCTCTTCTTCCTCCTCTTCCTCTCTCTCTCTCTCTCTCTCTCTCTCATTTCATACTGCCTTTCATACTGCCGAGATTCTGCTGACAAGCCCTGTCTTGCTTCCTGCACCCTGCTCTGCCATGATTAGCATATGGGACTGAACTGTCTGTCCCTCAGGGCTCATTCTTCTTCGTATTTATTTACTCTTTAATTCACTATTCCTCTTGGCCTGGATATGTGGGATTCAGTGACATTGCAAAGCACTTTTAGATTACCGAAGGGAAATAGACAAGGAGCCTCCAGTTAGCTGGAGGTTAACAATAATACATCAGTGAAAATAAACAGGGAGTGGTGGGGGAGGTGTGGAAGGGGAATTGACCAAAATAAAGTGTGTATGTAAATGCTACAGGGGAAGTTTTACTTTGTGAGTTGAATAAATAAATTGAGAGATGGAAATACGGGTCAGTGGGTGAAAGTATTTGCTGTATAAACATGAGGACTTGAGTTCAAATCTCAGCATCCATGTCCAAAAAGCCAGGCATGGCCACGTGCACACCTGTAACCCTAGCATCACAGTGGGTGGGCGGCTTGTTGGTTGCCATCCTTGCTCAAGGTTCAGAGTGAGAACCTGTTTCAAAAAGAATAAGATAGTGATAGGGTAAGACACTTGACATACTCTGAGCTCCACAGGCATATATACCATACACACACACACACACACACACACACATATATACACACATATACAGTAAGATTTTTACACTTAAAAATCTATTTCCAGATCTAAAAGTAGATTCCTATAGCATGTCTATATCTGCCAAAATGACTGATCTCCAAATATTCTTTTGACTAGTAAACATCCCCAGCCCTTTCTTGTTAGTTTTGGTCACTGAACATGATGAGATTCTGATTAGGCTCAGCACCCATGAACCAACAGTATTACTATCTAGAATGGAATTATTTGGTATGATGATAAAGTCGTATTCAGAGCAATTGAATTTGCATCTCAGGGAGGTGGAGAAAAGGCTGAGTTGTAACACAGCGGGGGTGGGAGATGGGACTGTGTCTTCTTGAGAAAATATTGGAACTGAGGTTGCAAAGTTGAGGAACAACTACTTTTGTCAAAAGCTCAGGGCAAAGGCAGAACAAAAGGCAAGGGCCATGGTCCTGAGGCAGGAAGAGTTTCACCCGTTCCTCTAAGAGGAATCCCCTACACATACTGCCATTCAAGTCACTAAAGTCAAATCTGCTCAAAGGCAGTGGCTTGTTGTGGAATGAGTCATGCCTCCCTGTCCCTTACACAGTGAGAGTGGCTTTCTGCAGGGAAGGAGGAGACCATCACCAGAACCCAGCTGTGCCGACTCCCTGACACTGGACTGCACGTCTACAAAACATGAAGCCCATGAGGAGATAAATTTTCATTATCTGAGCCCCTGCAATGAATGTCTTGGGATATCCTAAGCAGACCACAGTACATGTGACTCTTGTCAATTTGCTAGTTCTGTAAGTTTGGAGGAAGGATGGGGCCCCTGGGAACACCAGCTTCCTAGTTTTTGAGACTAGTGTAAGAGCAGCAAGGCCACTTCCCATCTACCTAAAACAAACCCCAAACTCTTCAATTTGCCTTCTGAGGTTCCACAAGACCAGAGGCACCTCTCCCCTCCATCCTGTAACTCCCCCAAATGGCTCTCATCACACTTCATCACCACCCTCCAACCCTCTTCTTAGGCAGGCGATTTCTTTCCTTCTTCCTGCCTCAGGACCTTCACTTCACTTCAACATGCAACTACCCTATCATGTCCATAAAGATGAAGACTCCATGACAGCAGCATCTTGTCTCCGCTGCTCAGCCACTAGTATCTAATGACTGAATGACTTCTGAACAGTAACTCCCCATAAGCCCAAACCCTGTGACAAGAGGAATCCTTGTTCACTCAAGGCAGGTAGAAGATAACAATTCATTTCATGAATGCCTAATAAAGAAGCACCTGCCCTGCTTGGTCCCTGGTGTCAGAGTCCTCAGTATCCTCTCTCACCAAGCTCATCACTGTCTGGTCCATGTGAGGCAGAAGGGGAGGGACCCATATGGTTTGGAGGGCATCCACCACTGCATCAGGATGTCAATGTTGGAAGTGGCCTGTGGCCTGAGTCAAGTGCCAGGTAAAGCTGTTTCCCTGTGCTCAGGCATCACTTATTACTACTGACATTTGACTTAGCTTTCTGCCTCAGCACTAGGCCCTGCTGCCTCTAATGGTCCTGATGCCCCTGGTGGGCCTGGAGCCCTGATACTGTATGCTGATGGCTTCCCTTTGGATGCTGACTTCTGTCTAGTGTGGTCTGCCATAAATGAATGAGTGAAAAGAAGAAAAAAGAAGAAAGAAGACAGAATGAATAAATGAATGAGTGAATAAAAGGAAAGAAGGAAGGAAGGAAGGAAGGAAGGAAGGAAGGAAGGAAGG
>NW_021604747.1:306159-306747 GCF_004785775.1 Grammomys surdaster | reverse complement strand
TGTATGTATGTATGTATGTATGTATGTATGCATGTATGCATGTGTGTTTGTATGGCTTCAGCACAAGAAGCAAAAGAGGGGTGTATGGGACAGTTTTTGAGTCCTTGTCTAGATGAGGGACCAGATGAGCAAGAGTGCTGAGTACTCAGGCTGTGATAAAATGTTGTGATTATTTGATCCCAGAAAATAGCTAAAACCACTTCTGTCCTGACCTTCGTGGAAAACAGACCCAGAATTCCAACAACATCATCGGGAATAACTACTGACCTTGACCAAGCAGCAGACAGTGTTTGCTCTGTGTAGAAGGCTTGATGAGCGCTCAGTACATGGGTGGGAAAGCTGATTTTAATATGTTCTCAAGAGGAATTGGTTTGGTTCAGCGGTTTTCTTTCAAAAGTACATTTCTGCTGCACAATATCATCTTAGTATCTATTGTGATGGCATTGCTCATATGTGTGTGTGCATATGTAGGGAGCAAGGGAGGGAAGGAGAGAGGGAGGGAGAGAGCTAGGAAGAGAGGGAGGGAGGGAGGGAGGGGGGAAGAGAGAGAGAGAGAGAGAGAGAGAGAGAGAGAGAGAGAGAGAGAGA
>NW_021604747.1:302440-306149 GCF_004785775.1 Grammomys surdaster | reverse complement strand
AGAGAGAGAGAGAGAGAGAGAGAGAGAGAGAGAGAGAGAGAGAGAGAGAAGCAGAAGTCATCTGTTCATCCCCGCTCAGGAGAAGGCACCATACAGTCTCTTCCAAGCACCACAGCAGCCAATGGGACAAGTTACATCACAGCAATCATAAATGACTTCAAGCCTGGACCCTGTGGACCCTGCCCATGCTCTTAACATTCACTGGCCCCCATAGGGCTGAAGTCTACCAAAACTAAAAGTCTGGTCTGTTTGCTTTCTGTTCTCAGTTTTCAGTTCTTGAGTCCTCATGTGACAGGAGGGTAAAGAAGCAGGACCTGCTGCAGCAAGCCCCCTTCTACCACATCTTGTACATTTCCAGCTAATTTTATTTTAACATCATTTTACTATTTTTGCATGCAGCATTTGATGTTAAGGAGAAACGTATGGTTGGGATTGCATGCATGCTAATTTATGATGTTGATGCCAGGCACTGTTGCACACACCTCAGATGCCAGCCCTGGAGAGGAGAGGGAGTTCGAAACCTGACTAGGCTATCCAGCAAGTCCTTAAGCTCTTTTATCAATGTGCTATTTCCAATCATGAGAGATGAGTTTTCCTGGCCTGATTACCCCAAAGAAGCCCTACCATTCCCCGCTAGTGTGGGATTTCACTTCAGTGTGGGTTTTGGAAGAACACAAGCTTTGAAATGACAGCAACTCCCTCACATAGCAAAGGACTTTTCATCTGAGAAACACAGCAAATCAAAGAAATGCCTGGGTGCTCTGCCTAATGCTGAGGGAAATGCACAGACAGCAAAACCCACACTCCTCAGCACAGCACTGAGCAATGCAGGCTCAGTGTCCAAAGAACTGCACAGGAGACGAGGCTCTGCTCACTCTACTTGACCTTTTGTCTTGCTCTTCTGGGTTTTCATAAAGTGAAGAAAACTCAGTTTCTACCACTTGCAGCCTCAGAGGTGCTGGCACAGGCATGCAGTTGGTTGCCCCCAGAGGAGAAATAACTCTGGCTGTGGGGGAAGAGGGACAACCCAAGTGCAGAATTACCAAGCATGATTTATTCCAGGCTGCTGGGACACACGCTTCATTCCATCTAGCCTGATATCTAGATCCACAGTCATCAGTCAGAGAAGGCCACGGCCACTGCTGGCCTCCCCTTTTTTTGTGAAAAGCTGCCGCTGAAGCTACCACATTGCCTGGTCTCCTCGCAGTTAAATGGTAGCGCCATAAAGAGGAAGAAACTGGCTCACACTTTTTAAATGTTCTTTCAGGATGCTTGAATAGTTTTGAAATTAAAATGTTAAAAAAAAAGTCTGGGGAGATGGCTCAGTGGATAAAGTGCTTGCTAGGAAAACTCAAGGACCTGAGTCGGGATGAATCCCACCTATGTGAGAAGCTAGGCATACACAGCAGCACATACCTGTAACCTCATTGGAAGGGATAGAGACAGGAAGATGAGGGTAAAAATTATTGGCTAGCCAGCCTAGCCAATCAGAAATGTCTGGGTTCCTTAAGAGACACTGTCTCAAAGAAATTAAGATTGAGAGTAGTAGAGGAAGATATCTTAAGTCAGCCTCTGGCTTCTACACCTGCACATACACACACACACATACATGCGCACATATGTACGTGCACACACATGAGCATGCACAAGATGAGCATTCACACACACACACTCATACATACACACATGCACACACACGCACATACACACATGCATACACACAATCATACATACACACATACATTCATACACATGTACATATATACACATACACACACATATATACACACATGAAGCATGCATACACACACGCATACATACACACATGCATACACATACTCATATATACTCAGACACGTGCATACACGTGCACACACACAAACACCTATGCCACATGTACAAATACATAGAAAGCTCTCAGTCTTCATCTACCTAAGGTTCCTCAGAAGGATGTGTTCTCAGGCAGCCATGACAACCCTAATTATAGATGTGCATGGTATCAAGTCCAGAGCTCCCCATTAGTGTTTTGGTGAGAAAGGGAAGAATGTGTGGGGGCCACTTGGCCTTGGCTTTCTCAGTGAGCTTCCAGGACAGTTGGACAGGCTGAGAGTGTTTCCATATTCTAGAGTCCACATGCCCAGAGCCTGAAAGCTCCTACTTTCCTTCCACCTTGTGCTGGTAAGAACCTCTGCCAGATTCAGCTCCTATCTCAGCCATGAACTCCACCGTGATGGTATTGCTCCAGAGTCCCACCATATCCTTATGAAAACCTTAGCTGACATTGTACCTTCATATCTACCTGAAGGGCAGAGAATCCACATGACTGAGCTAGAATGTGAATGGAATGGGAAGCTCACAGACCTGAGAGCTTAGTGAGAGAGCGTGGCTCAGAAATGGCACTCAAAGATCCACATGTTCAAGGCCTGGTACCCTGCTTGGATCTACTGGAGGCTGTAGAGCCTGGATGAGGTTTTAGTTCATAGACTCAAAGGGGACTGGGAGAGCCTGGCCTTTCCTGGCCCTGAATTGAATGGGTTTGCTCCAGCCATGTGCTCCCAACAGAACAGAAGAATCCCCAAGATGGTCTGAAACCTCTAAAGCCTTGAGGCCAAGTGAATCTCCTCTTTCTGGAAGTTTGTTGCCCCCAGTATTCATGAGGGTACATGATGACTAATGTATACTAACTAACTAACTAACTAACTAACTAACTAACTAACACTACAGCAAGTCCTCATCAAATCCCAGAACCTACCCCTAAACTGCAAAGGAATCATTATGAGCAAACAGCTAACATCTTGGCAAGCTCCACTCTCTCACAGAGTGTGCTAACCTTCTAGTGAGGAAAAAAGAGGGACAGACACACTGAAGGGAAAGTTCTGCCAAGGTGTGTGGTTCTTCAAAAGGCCAGGAGTCCTGAAGGGTGTGTTCTAACGACTGTCCTTCCAAAGTTGGCATCTCCTCCTCCTCCTCTTCCTCCTCCTCTTCTTCCTCCTCCTCTTCCTCCTCTTCCTCCCTTTTCTCCTACTGCTGCTGCTCTTCCTCCTTCTTCCTCTCTTCTTTCCACCCCCTCCTTCCCATCTTCCTCTCCTTCCCTTCCCCTTCCTCTCTTCTCCTCCCTCCATATCTCCCTCTTCCCAGGATTGGCATCCTCCCTTCTCCCTCCTTTCCCCAAATCTTCTCCAGGATTCCTCTCTCAGTCCTCTGTCTCTTTTTTTATCTGCTCTTCTTCCTCCTCCTTCTCCTCATCTTCCTTTCCCTTTTTTCCTTCTGGAAGTGAGTGGACTAAACCCAGACCCCTCACACTTTCTAAGCCAGCTTCTGAGCCACATGCAAGCCTGGTACAGATAATTTTACATCCCTCAGGGCATGCAGCCTCTCACCCGCCCAGCTCCATGGACATACCACATCCCACAGTGGCCAGCTCATGATCGGTTTTGATGGAGGCCATTCCTTTCTTAACTTAAAAATATGCTTTTCTAGCTAGGTGAGGTGCATCATAACTAAGGATGATGAGGTAGGGAGTTTACGAGCCGGACACCAGCCTGAACTGCATACCCAGACCCTGTCTCTGAAGCCAAACACACGCGCGCGCAGGCAGGCACGCACGCACGCACGCACGCACGCACACAGGCAGGAAGGCATGCACGCACGCGCGCGCGCAGAGAGAGAGAGAGAGAGAGAGAGAGAGAGAGAGAGAGAGAGAGAGAGA
>NW_021604747.1:283668-302430 GCF_004785775.1 Grammomys surdaster | reverse complement strand
AGAGAGAGAGAGAGAGAGAGAGAGAGAGAGAGAGAGAGAGAGAGAGACAGAGACAGAGAGACAGAGAGAGAGACAGAGAGAGACAGAGAGAGGCAGAGACAGACAGAGACAGAGACAGAGAGAGACTGAGAGACTATCTTTCTTCTTTTAATTCTGCCTTACTCTTCTAATTCTGCCCTCATGGAAGCCCCAAAGGTAGAAAACCTGATTTCCGCTCATGCTATTAAGTCTAGTGTTGATGTGGTTTCAGGGGGGGAAATAAGGAACAGATCAGCAGTATTATCATGGATGGACTCACTGAAAGCCTTGACGGCACTGTTTGCTGCAGGGGACAAACATACATGAATGAGTCCAGCCGGGAAGAGGCCACCAGAGCCAGGCTGCAACTGTATAGATGGAAACCTGGCAGCACTGAGTGTTCAACTAGCCTCAGCAGCTACTCAAGAGGGGAAGGCCCAGAAATACCAAATCTTTTACAAAAAATCATTTTCAAATTTTTCTGCTCTCAGACAGTAGAAACACGTGGCTCACAATGTTAGCATAATTAATGAACTATCTCAGGGTAGGTTTTATGTCACTGCTTGAAGATGAGTGGTCAGATCAGTTACTGATCAATACTATTGTTCTTTATGGGCACAGAGGAAAAACAACAGAGACCCCACAGATGCCAGAGACAGTAGTGTTTCCATGCAGAGGAAGCATCCCAACAGATATAAGCCTTAATTCCTTCTCAGTTAAGACTGTGTGCATGCTGTGCTGGAGATCAACCCCATGGTCTTGCTCCTGCTACGTGAGCATTCAACCACTGAGCAACACCCCTATCCCAGTTCCTCCTTTCTGACTGAGTTCTTGAGGATGTTTGGTATAAACATCACGATGATTCTTTCCATATTTAACCAATTACTCAAACAAAACCACATAAGTGGCAAGAAAGTCCAACCTATTAGCCAGAGCTCTGGATTACCAGGGATTACTACTCCATTCCCTTGAAGGTTCCAATGGATGTGGTTCACTAGCAAGATTATTTGCCTGGCATGCATGAATCCCTGAGTCCATCTCTAGTCTCACAGGCACACTGCAGAGATGGAGGAAGAGGAGGAAGAGAGTAGAAAGAAAAAAGAAGAGAAGAAAAAGAAAAGAAGAGGAGGAAACAAAGGCAGAGGAGTGAGGGAGGAAGGGAAGGAGGAAGAGAGGGAGGAGGAAAGGGGAGAGGAAGAGCTGGTGGTTGATAGTGGTTATTCAGTACAGAAATACAGACAAAGGTAGATTCTGGCTTCTTTTCCGAGCCAAAAAAGCAACTAAGAAAAACTTAGTTTCCATAAAAGAAACTGGCTGAGAGTCTCTGAGATTATACAAGAGAATACATTCTAGAGGCACTTACATTTTTCCTATAACCCATGGAACCCATAAATGAATTTCTTCTAATCCAATATTTTGTGGTAGAATCATTTCCCCAGCCTCTGCAAGGGCACAGAGCCTCCAGGGCTGGAAAGTTGTTTACTATTAACATGGGAGGGGGAGTCCTTATTAAATTTGCAAATGCTGAAATTCTGGCACTTAGTGTTTATGTGTAAATGGCCGCTCCTTCATGGTTTCATTCCTTTTCCCCCTTGAGCAACTTTTCAAGTTCTTTAAGGACAAGTCTGATGGGACTGTCTGTATGCCCAGGGTACACAGAGAATATGCCACTGAGTGGACAGCCCATAAATATTTGTTAAGTGAATAAATTCTTGAGTATGACACATTTACACAATGCTCGTTGAGGGGTTATGCAAATAATTCCAAATGAAATATGGACTTGCAAATTCTTACTGGGTGAGCAAACAAGAGGATTTGGATTGAAAATAGACAACTCCTAAGGTTATACATTCTCAATTTTTTTCAAATTTGGTCTTCTTTTTTTAAAAAAAAAACTAGAAGGCAGGATATTTATTATTTAAGAGAAAAAAATCTATTGTTTTATTCAAATACATGCAGTAGTAAATAAGAAAATACAGGTTTTCTTCTCCCCCCTTCTGCTATAGGGAAGTTCTTTACACACTGCACCTCTAACTTCATCTGACTAAAGCTGCTCAATCCATGTGCTCATGAAGTTAAATACCAAAGTGAATTTATGTTTTAAGACACTCGATGGCTCAATAACAGACCAGATGGCCCTTGAAGATTCAAACACTATTGATCCAGTTAGAGCAATCATGGAGACAAGTCACCGCCGATATCTGAAGATCAGTACAGACAGGAGTGCAAGGAGTGCATAAGTGGCTGAGACCTTCATGCCACATGCCATTTATCCTGGAGACATTATTTGAGCAAGTCCTTTTTAGAGTGAATGCAAAGAGGTAATGGAAACATTGCATGACAGGATCGATAAGAAGAGGTCTCAGAGTCGACCTAAGCAGAGAACATTCTCGGGAAGAAAGAGTCAGTCTGTTCCACAGACCAACCTCAACCAGACTGCACTATGGGGTCTGAAATACAGAAATCCTAGAGTGGGAAGGTAAGTGGCCTCCTGTGGATGCTCTTGCAAAGGTCACAGCATGAAGGCAGCCCAGCATCTTCTCCTATTACTCTTCAATTGTTCTCTTTAACAACCGTTCTGACATCAGGCTTCTCAAGATCATCATAAGGAAGAAGCAATAGTAACAGATTAATGAAGCACAAGTAAAATGTGCATCTTCGGCTTCAAGCATACCTCACAAGAATCTCATGAATACAGATGAAAACTCCAGCTCCAGCCAAATAACAAGGAAAGACATTCTAGAATCCTGAACAACAGATAAGCCTGAGATGAGAGTGTGGATCATTTCATCCTGGTATGCAGTGTACCCTTTACCAAGAAGATAACAGTTATCTTTTAAGATTGTATGAAGCTTAAAGACATTTTGTTTTCTTTTTAAGGATTTGAAAAGTATCTGGCGAGACTCACATGGAGTCTGAGCTGAGGCAACTGTTCACTGCTAAAGCCCCTCTTGTGGGGCATCCTTAACCAAGAGCTTCATATGAAATGAAGCCTCAGCAGCTCCCTTGGAGGGAAGTAAACCTGCTTCATAACAATGGAAAGTGCTCATCAACTAGGCTGGTCAGTTTTCTGTCAACTTGACACAGGCTAGACTCATTTTAGAAGAGGGGATCTTTGTTGAGAAAAATGGCCACACCATATTAGCCTGTGGTACATTTTCATGATTGATGATTGATGTGGGAGGGCAATGCCATCCAGGGCTGGTGGTCCTGGGAGCTACAGGAAATCAGACTCAGTGAGCCACAGTAAGCAATCCAGTCAGCAGTACTTCTCCATGGCCTCTGCATCAGTTCCTGCCTCCAGGTTTCTAACTGCTTGAGTTCCTGCCCTGATAGCTTTCAATAACGATGACGTGAAGTATAAACCTTTTCCTTCCTAAACGGCTTACAGTCATACTGTTTTATGGCAATAGAAATTCTAACTAAAACACAACCAATTTATGTTTCAACAAATCCATAAATGCTGCTAGGTGTGGCACTTGATCATAGGACAAAGTCAACAGTGTGCTTACAGCCTTTGGCTTTCAAAGTGGAAGGAAACCTCAGATGACAATGTAAATTTTCTGAAGCAGATGTTTCCAAATCCTGCCGTGCACAGAATGCCTTTGGTTCCTTACTCAGGACTGTTGCCGGTGACGCCACAGCTCAGCTGATTTGATTACATCTTGTTTCACTCTGGCTTTGCATTTCTCCATCTACAAAGCAGCATGCACAAGTGATCAGTCTGTCCTCGCAAGGCCATTGGCTCAAGCAATAAATCAACCTAGAAGGGAACAGAATCAGGCCTCAGTCTTTTGTCCTTACAAATCTGTACCTGGTACCATAGTGGTCACTTGTATTTCCACCACTTCAGAGAATGAGAAAGGTTGATCTTGTATTTAAGGCTAGCATACACTTAAAAAAAAAATGAGTCTTGACAAGCCTGGGATATATAATGAGATTCTATCTCAAAATTTAAGAAAGAGATAGGAATTACATTTGAGATTTTTTTTTCCTTCTGTTTTCAAAATATTTGTGTGTTTGTGCATGTGTGTGCATGTGTACATGCATGTGTGTTTGTATGTTTGTGTGTGTGTGTGTGTGTGTGTGTGTGTGTGTGTAGCTTATGCTCTACTCTTGAGGCACACTTCCATTATACTTTGCAAATGTTTTTCCACAACATCTTGACAATGAAGGTTATCTGTATTCCAAATTCTTAGGGACTTTCTTTGAAGAATCTTCACAGCAACGTTCTTCAAAATAACCAAAATGCCCACTGACTGACTGACAGATAAGCAAGTGGGTCGTAGTTGCCTTTGTGTCCTGTGCTGCTGCCTTGTCTGCTGATGTGAATGCCCTTCTGGCTCACACAGTCATCCTCTCTATTTAAGTGACTGTCTTAGGGGCTGGAGACACTGCTCAGCCCTGTAATGAAGGCTCTCACAGAGGTCCTAGCTTCAGTTCCCAGCACCCACACTGAGAGGCTAACAACTGTCTGTAACTTCCCTAATACCATCTTCTGGACTCTGAGAGTACCTATACTCGCTTGCACATTCCCAGAAAACACACACACACTTAAAAAGAAAAAAAAAATATTTTGGGAAGACCAGAGCTTGAACCGTGGAGGCAGAAGGATGACAAGTTTGATGTCATTTTTAGCCACACTAGAGACCAGACTAGAATACAAGAGAATCTGTCTCAAAAAATTAATTATTGCACCTTGTATAAAAGCACAATTTTACCATTTTAATATACTAAAAATAAATAGCTGTCTTAGTTACTTTTCCTGTTGTTATGCTCAAATAGCACCGTAAAAATAACGTAAGGGAGAAAGGGTTTATTTTGGCTCACAGTCCATTGTGGTGAAGCCATTTGGAATTACAGTTTGAGAATACAGTCTGTTATGATGATGTCACTTTGAATCTGGAGTCAGGAGACTGGGAATGGTGGGTGCTCAGGCTCAGCTCTTCCTCCCTTTCATGCAGTCTAGCACCCCACCAGGGAATGGTCCCACTCAATTTCAGGGTGAGTCACCACACCTCAACTAACTCAATCTACATACCCCCTCCTAGGTGTACCTGGAGGCTGTCTTTCAGAGCCTGTCAAGTCAAGTTGGTGGTCAACACTGACCCTTGTAATTACAATTATGGTGCTTGGCACCTACCCCACCATGGGTGCTCACTGGCACTGTTCCATGAGTCAGAGTCAGGAGAGATAAGACATATTTATTCTCTGTCTCTCTGTGTGTCTCTGTATCATTCATATCTGCATATATATGCATATATGAATGATGTGTGTCACACCTGGCCCTTAACCATCTCTTTGTTATGGAGAAGGTAGGTAGAGGGACAGACAAGAGGAGCATGTTCTAAGCTCACCACAGTAGACAGGATGAAAGGCAGGGGAGATGTTGAGACAACCCCAGACCTGAATCTGCCTCTGATATTTGTCTTCTCTCTACTTCTTTGAATATGTTTTCTTATGACAATCTTGTATCTTTTGTTTTCTACACAAAGAAGGAGAAAATGTTCTTTTTTTCCTGCTGTGTAATTCAGAATGATTTTTTGTGGGGGGAGGGGGTTGGATTGTTTTGATGTCTCAGAACTCTCAGCCTCACAACAGTCTTGGTAATAGAATATAGTTTTGAGACCAGTGTCAGATCTAAGAAAACCTTTGTCTGATTTCCCCATAAACAATTCTCTTAATGCATAACATGTCATGCTCAACCATGTGAAGAGAGTCCCACAGACTCACTTCTGGCTCCACACAGTTAAGGTTCTCCTCCATTACTCAAGAATGAATGATGCCAGAGCTTCAAGACATGTCTGCACCATGCTGTAACCCAACTGTGACGCGTGGGAGTGTGCTGTGTGATAAGAGTGTTTCCAGCCTGAAGGCCTCACAGTGACTTCACTGCACAGCAGCACACAAAAACATCTCATCAACCCCTAGGAACACCCCAAACTCTGCTTCCCTTAGCTTATGCTAAAAATATCTCTCTCTGCAGCCATACCACTATGAAAGTAGAAACTTGACAGAAATACTTAGTATGAAAGAAAGGAGAAACTTAGATTATTCTTTTTTAAATGGTGTACTTGTATAAAAGTTATTAATAAAACTATCCATATGCATACATATGTGTGTATAAAGAGAGAAGTAGTAGAATCATAGAGGTATATGATTATATATATAATGCCTATATATTTCATATACATATATTACAAACACACATATGCATATATATATATATATATATATATATATATATATATGCATAGGGACAGGTAATTAGGGCTTTAGAAGACACCCATGTAAATGAGCAGATTTGGAAGCTTTGAATTTACTAGCTTCAAGATAAACAGTCCTATGTATCTCTGCCTGCTGTTCTCCCTGGCAATCTGGCTATGTCACGGGACAATCACTGCTTGATTGAAATAACTTAGTCTGCTTTCTCATGGACCCCCCCAACTTTGTTTCCTTGATACTTCCAGAGTGGGGAGCAGATGAAGTCCTGAGTGAATGCGTATTAGTGACATGAACATGACCATGTCAAGGACACCAGTGTCTCATACCCATGAAAATGCCATAGGCTTCCTCTGGTCAGAGTTCTCACTAAGGTTGAGTGTTGATGAGCTGTTTGCCTTTAGCTAACACCACTGTGTGCAGAAAGTATCCAGTACAGCCTCCTCATCCTCTCGGGTGTCCACAGCCTATGAAGACACTATCAACCACATCGCCCTCCTCTGGGACTGGCTCCCTACAGACCTGCTAACAAGATTAGCTAGCCTTCCGGAGTTCCTGGATCTCTGCTGGTGCCTCTCTACCAGAACACATGGCCTACCTTATCCCAATGTTTCTGTATGCCTGTGTGTCTATCTCTGACCTGTGTATATCACAGCATCCAGAATCTGTCATAATAATTCCTTGTGCATTTACCGCTAATTAATCATTTATTAGAGATTAACTAATAATGTAGATGATGGATGGATCAAGGGTGACATGTGACAGGTTGATGGAGTACATTTTTACTGAGGGGCAAGGAAGGAGATGGTATTGGTGTGAGGGCAGGAGAATCACGTTCCGCACTGCCCACTGGGGGGCTTCTGGGTGGTGTAGCGTGGAGGGTGGAGTGATTAACTGATAACTGTTTTAAAGGATATTTGAGATCAGAGTTTCATAGTTCTGGGCACTAGAGAGGTGGGATTGCCTTGTACAGTCGAGCACAAGAATCCGAGAAAGAAGATCTGGAAAGAGGAAGCCATCTGTGCTTTGGGGTCACTGAACTGGAGAATCACCTCCATTCCCATTGTATCTCTGACCTGAGCCTTTGATGACAGCCGACACCGGCAGTATCCTGGAGATGCCACGCCCTGGTCTACTCTCCGTATTTATAGAGCTTTTTAGCACAAAGGCATTTTCATCAAAGCACTTTAAGAGCTGGGCACACCCTGTCACACACACAAGAGCTCCATGAAAGCAACTGCAAGTTCCCAGCAGCCCGAGGCCTGAGCTGGCAAGCAGGAATGCTTTGGAATACACTCCCTGGCCACAGGCAAGGAGCCCAGCTTGAAACTGGTGGGAAGAATGACATCAGGCAGGGCCAGCCAAATCCCTGCTGAGGGGCCCTGACCTGTGTTTCTGAAAGACACCATAGACTCGCCAGTGTTGACCATGTGCCAGACCCTCTTAGGCTCCTTGCGTGTATTATCTCATCTAATCCTAAAATCGTTCCTATTGTACTAGAGAAGCAGCTGAGGTTAGGAGGCAAATCACTGGCCTCAGGACATTCACTAGTAAGAGCTAAAGTCAACCAAGAGTCAGACCCACCTGTCTCAGGTGTCTCATACCGTTTGGATGGTGCCCTAATACATGATCTCAGTATACCAGAGAAGATACAGGTTTTAAGATCACAGGTGCATAAGATGGCTTTAGGTTTATACGTAGTACTTAAAGACCAGCATGGGTATCTCAGTATAATTCAAAACTGGCCAAGAGGTTACCCATCAAAGCTGAAACCTTAGTCGGAGTATCAGTCCTGTCAAGGGTCCCCATGAGCCTCTGCTCAAGTTGTGCTGGGAGTGGCCCGTATTAAAATTTATCTGTATTACAGTTTTTATAGGAGATACTTGCACAAGTTCAGGGACAGGGGACTTACCACCTGATGAGCTTTGGGGAAGTTATTAGGTTCCCAGGAATCTGACCTAATCTGTGACATCAGCATATGACGGCAAGACGGGGGTAGAGCCTAGTTGTAGGAAATGGGCCACTGAGGGCACATCCTAAAAAGACATAGGACATCCTCTCACCTTTTCTATCTCTCTCTGTCTCTCTACTTCCTGGTCCCCATGAGGTTCTAACACACACTCTTGCCACCATGATATTCTGTGTTGCCACTTCAGGCCCAAAGAATGGAGTCAGCTTTCTAACACCAACTCAAATTGTGTTCAGAAGGAAATCTACACTGTTGAATTGTGTGTGTGTGTGTGTGTGTGCTCACGTGTGTGCGCACCTATGTGTGGAGGCCAGAAGTCAACGTCGGGAATCTTCCTTCATGGCTTCTCCATTTCAGCTGGTTGAGACAGGCTCTGTCACGGAACTCACAGACTAGGCCAACCTGAACAGCCAGTGAGCACCAGAGATCTTACCATGCCCATTCCTCAGTGCTAGAACTACCTACCGGTGCCTTCTGCCATGACTGGCATTTATGGGCACTGGGAATCTGAACTCAGCTCCTCACATTTGTGTAGCAAGCAGGTTAGCAGCTTAGCCATCTCCCCAGGCACTTTATTATTTTTTTTTTTAATAATAGCTCTTTAACAGCTAATTTGCAAATTTTCCATAAATTTAATAATTAGGCCTTAGGATTTCACAAGCTGGTTCTGGCATAACACTGAGGCCCTTGCACTAATCCAAGGGCATAAGACTTGCACCATGAGCCAAGTTGTTAGTTGGGACATGATCAAAAGGGATCAGATTTGGGATATATAATGGTGGAACACAGATTTTCTGATAGGTTCCATGTGGAATAGGAGAGAAAGGAACAAAGATGAGGTGACACGTACACTCTTATGTCTGATCCAAGGCTCTGCTCTCCACCTTGATGTCTGATCCAAGGCTCTGCTCTCCACCTTGGTGTCTGATCCAATGCTCTGCTCTCCACCTTGATGTCTGGTTCAAGGCTCTGCTCTCCATGTCTCCCCACAAGGTGCAGGTGGTGAAAATACCAAACTCATCAACTTTCCTTTGCCATGTGCATCTTCCAAACCTTCTCAATACCATGTCCAACCTCCACACTTCAGCTTACACTGTGAAAGAGCTCTGAGGTTGAAGGCTTTGGTCATTTGTCTTTACGGAGCAAACAAACTGACTACACTCTTGCTTTCCAGAAAGCCAGATTTGGAATATTATCACTTTTAGTTTTGAAAAATAGTATACTTGTTTCATTTTCATGGGGAGGGGGCAGGGCAGAAAGGCGTGTAGAGAAGATAAGGGGATAGGAGAGAAGAACGAAGGAGAAGTGTAGAGCATTGGCCTGGCACTGCTTCTTCTCTAATACTAATAGAGTTCCCTAAACACCTGGCTGTTCAGAGACAAGAGAATCCACATGTGACCTCCTCCCCAAATTATTTCTGATTGGTAAATAAAGATGCTAACAGCTAATAGCTGGGCAGAAGAGACGTAGGTGGTAGGATTCTCAGGCTTGAGGGTTGGGTCTGAGGAGAACCGAGAGGGAGAGAGAGGAAGGGGTGGAGGAAGGGAAGAAAGAGGAGGGTAAAAAGAAGCAACCATGGGTTAGTTGAGTCATGAAAAACATGGCCCTGAGGGCTGTTAAGAGCTGCCTAGATACAACATAGTAATCAATAACTCAGGGTTATTGATAAGAAATATATTTTAGTATCATACGGGGTAGATATCTGCACAACTGTTGTGCTGTTTAAGGCTTATTATAAATATAAACATTGTGTGTGGCTTTTATCCAGGAACTAACTGGTCAAAGGCTGGATAGAAACCCCAGATTGGGACTAAAAGTTTTACAACAGAGAGGGATGAAGAAGAAGAGGAAAGAAAATGAAAAGAGAAAGAAGAGGAGGAAGGTAGATATCCCCAGGCTTGAGAGAGCAGAGCAGTGTGCCCAGCCTGAGCACAAAGAGCCCTTCTGCCTCGTTTTCACCCATAATTCAAGTAAATTATAGTGAGTGTACAGTAGACTTTGTACGATACAAATCTAAAGGACAATTAGCTCTGAAAGAGAGCCCTCGGAGTAGGAAGCCTGGCGGGGCAACTGCCTGAGCTGGAGGTACCAAGAGGACAGCAGAGCACAGGACACAGAGCAAGCAGTCAGCACTCCCGAAAGCCTCCTGCCATGGATGAACACGGCCTGGCCCTTTATTTTTTTCTCTGCCTCCATGTGGACCAGCTTGCCTGGGACGTGGGACTCCACATACTATGCCACGCGCCTCTCCTCTTTGAATTGTGATGATTATCAAAGAGACAGGCAGAAATCAAACATCTGTCAGTCTTGCTAAAGGATTACAAGTGGCATGTCGTGATCACAAGCTTTACTAGAGAATTTTGGTAGAGGCTGCTGTAACTGCATACAAAGAAACATCAATATCCTTTTTTTAAAAAAAAAAAATCAAAAAATCCCAATAGGAGTTCTCCCAATAGTGCTGGGTTAGCTCAGAAGTCTGGACACCTCAACACGCCAGCTGCCTCCACAGAAGTCTTTAATCAGCCTGTTCTGAACTCATTGTGACTCAGCACAGTTAATTCTGTACTTGACAAGCCTTACTGAAAATAATTAACAAGGGCTTGCTGTGGTCCTATGGGGAGAGGCAAGCTAAAACGGCACCTTGAGTCAGGCAACATTAGAGGCTTCCTCTCCCTCTAAGCCTCCCTCCTGGCAGTTCACTATGTGGAAAGATGAGGAATCATACAGACTGAGCAGGCCCTGGCCTGCTGGGCAGGGTACATCCGTGGTTAGAGAGCATGGAGGCCTTTCCTGGTGTCCTTCAGGCTCTGTTGTGCTTTGAGCAGCCCTGTGACCCTCATGTCAATATGAGACATCTCATATTGACAGCCTCAAAGGGTTCCTGTGTTAATCAATAGCTACACTCCTCCTCTGCCTTTGACTAAAAGCTAGAGAGACAGGCTGGAGCATATGTGATTACTGGAATTTAATTATATATCACATTGATTTTTAATTAGAACTCTTATGAGGGCCTCATCTATTAACGTACTTCAGCTGGCAAATTGTGTTGCCTGGTCCATCAAGTGATTTGCTTCTTTTGACCTCTGACCTCCTTAATGAGGAGGAAAACCTGCCAGGCAGCTCACTCTAGGAGGATGAAGACCTGGGAAAATGCCCACTTCTCCCTGCCCTATCTACAATCCAAACTGCAGCATCTAAGACACCATCTTGGAGAACCAACAATGAGGGGCTTCTGGCTTGTTAGAATTCAGTCCAGTTAAAGTCCTATCAGGACAGGTCCTTAGTCTCAGAGTTCTGATGTGAAGGTCCCAATCTAGATTTAAAATCAGATCTGCTTTATTCGACCACATTTCCAAGTGGAACAGGGACGCTCCAGGGAGCCCAGGGTGACACCCCCCCTCTTGGTGTCTCAATGCTGAGAGACAAGAGCTTGGCAGGCTGGAGACAAGGTCCAAGCCAGATCCAAACGTCCCATTGGAGGACATGCTTACACAGAAGGCCTTAGACACAGCCTTGACTCCTAGAATTTCTGCCTTTTTTACAAAGTTGCTCTGAGATGTAAAAGCTACCCAAACTGGCTCAACCATCATTACTACTCAGCACTGCTGGCCAAGACACAGGCAACTACATAGCAGCTGATGTCTCAGACATGTAGTAACATGCCTTCATAGATGATGGGGTTACAAGTTATGAGCTGACAGCATCCTAAGCTGAAAATGAATTGAATATCCTCGTCCATGCACCTTCCTAGCCTAGTGACCGAGCACCATAGAATACTAGCTGAGTTCCTCATGATCTCAAGGCTACTCAGGGGCTCCCATCCATTCCTCCTGATAGCTAAGGGAAAGACTGAAACTCAAACTTTGAAATACTCTTTCTACTTTCATATGGCCTTCCCAAGGCTGTGAGGTTGAAAAACCATTAAGTAGAATCATCGTAAGCCAGGAATCATCGGCAATTACGTTAATCACAGCATCAGCTACATTCCAGGCAAGGTGCTTGCTGTATTCACATGACTTGTCTTGATTGGATCTTTGTTTTACAAGCAAGAAAATCTCAACACAGAACATCTAAGCAGCCAATGGAGCTCATACAGTGGGATACCTGGGGCTGGGGTTGCATCCTGCTCTCCTTCTCAGTCAGACCTGCCTGCCACCTCCTTTACACCTGCCAAGAACAAGCAGGGGACACTGCCAGCTCTGCGACAGCACAACCATCTCATTTCCTTTCTCCTACACTGCCCTGCAGCCAAGTTCATCCCACTGGACCACTTTCTTCATGACTAACACTAACCTGAATGAGGTTGCTCTCCCTCCCAGCACCCCAGAATTCTCTTTCTCCCATCTGCTTATCCATTCAACTCTCAGTGTACCTAGGGAGCTTCTAACACATGCCAGCCACTGTGATACATGCTGGCCATCACTGAGTGTGCCTTTAGCCTAGTCAAGGGCGATAACCAGATAAGCACATGGGAAATCTGATAGCTGCAAACAGCATAAGATCATAAGCTCACCTAAGAAAAGATCTAAATGCAAATTATTATAAATATGGCACCTACTGAATGTATGTCACCTTTGTACCACGTAAAGTTGGGGAGTCACTGTGCAGATGCTGAACACCATGGGAAGGACCCTCAAGCTGTTCTTGAGTGGAGGGTCCTAGGCCCTAAGTGTGTTATTGATGATTAACTAAAAATATACAGTCTCTAGAGCCCAACTTCAAGCTCCATTACTTGCTACATTTATATGTGCATATAAGTATATGTTGACATATATATGTATATATATTTACATATATATGTATATATACACATTCACATATATATGTGAATATACATTTACATATATATGTATATATATTTACATACACACACACACACACACATATATATATATATATACATATATATATATATATCCCACACACTCATACATGCTATTTCTCTGATGAGAGTGAGAGTGTTGGTGGCTTTTTCTAGGTGTGTGTGTGTGTGTGTGTATACACTCAGGTAACCACAAATGAAGAGAAATAAGAGGGCATCAGAGCCCCTGAAGCTAGATACAGATGGTTGTGAGCCACCTGGCATGAGTTCTGGGATGTGAGCTCCATAGTCATTGTGTAGCAGCAAGTGTTCTTGAGCCCTGCACCATCTTTCCAGCCCTCCCTCTTGCCATTATCATCTCCCTTGTGTACTTCTCACTCATCTCTGCCAGACTGTTAGGGGCTGCATCTGGTGTCCCCCGAAGGCAAATCTGTTAAAGGTTTGGTCCCAGCATCCAGCATCGTGAGAAAGTAGTGGAAGCATTAGCAGGAAGGGCCGAGTGGGACACTAGGCCATTTGCAGGGGACACTGGGATCCTGGCCCCCCACTGTCTCTTGCTTCCCAGCCATTATAAAGTGAGCAGTTTGCTCTGCCATGAGGTGCTGCCTCAGCAGACTCTGTAGGAGCAGGACCTGTGACCATAGGCTGAAACTGTTGCCAAAGACATCTTTGCTCCTTTTAAGTTGTTTGCCGTGGACATCTTGTGTCAGTAACAGTAGGCTGACTTCCTTCCTTCCCCATGTCAGCATTGGTCTTTTCTCTTGCATATGTCTTAGCACCATAGGCAGTTCGTGTCCTGCACAAGCAGAAGCATCCTATAACGTAAATCCCTCAAACAGAACCAAATCCTGCCTCCTAGCCAGGAGTTCTTCACCCCAAACCTGAGCCTTCATAGTCAACATTGCTGCAGGCCCCCAGCAGACCTGAAGGCCACCACTACTGTTCAGCGGTTTGAAATCACCACTCAGCAGAGAGATCACAAACGGACCATTTCTCTGAAATCAAGTACCAAGCCATCAGCCAATGCCACAGAGAGGCTCGAGATATACCAGCAAGTCTATTGTAATCTCTGAAACTTGGGGATGTCTTATGTGGAAACCTTTACAGGTGGGAGAAAGATAATCAAAAGGAGAGATTCTTCTGGGTTGTTTTTTGGTGTATTCATGAATGTCCTAAGGAGGAGGAAGAAGGGAATTTCAGACAGAAAGGGTCAGAGACAGGGGTGATGGTGATGTATCCACAAACTAAGAAATGACAGAGCTGGAAATAACAATGTACAGATTGTCCCCTGGAACCTCTGCAGGACCCAAGCTTCTTCCCATACCTTAGATTTTGTCCAACTAAAACTGAACTTGTACTTCAGGCCAGAGAACAAAATTTGAACTTATACAAGGAAGTTAATTTGCACGTGTTAATGTAATTGTGTGATACTCTGCTACAGTGGACATTCTAAGTCAATGCACATAACTTGGAATGCAACAGCATCCGTGGGAATAATGTGAGCCAACAACTAAAGCACAGTACGTTAATCCTATCTGGGACTCACAACTGCTGAAACCTAGTTCAGAAATGCCTGATCCTTAATGAGACAAAAACCGTACACAGGTTATAAATGGGAAGGTAGTACCACCAGTTTTTCTAATGCGTCCTTTCTCCCAAAGCGTATTCTAAGGAGATAAATGGAGGGGAGCCTGTCTCCAACTCTTCATTAGTCACGTCTCCAGTCTCCATCCAGCCCCTTCGCCTACCGTCAGAACACATCAGCATGAGCTTATGGGCTGGCTCTTGCAGTGCTGTGCTGGTCCATATTTAACAAATGAAGGTATTGTAGTGTGGGCAGTAGGGCACAGAGGAGCTGGAAGAGAAGGTATGGGCTGGAACTCAAGGTACTGCTCATTGTGCTGGGGAGGACGGTTCACTTGAGCTTCGCCATTGAATAGGAATCATGTGTACTAGCCCATTGATTTTTAAATTAAAAACGTGTAACTAAAGAGTTCGACTCTGATATAGCAGTTGAGTGAAAGCAAATCCATTTAGATAAAAAAGATAGAAATCATGTCCAGAGCTTACAGCAGGGAGCTGGCAAGGACACGTGATGCAATACTGTATCCTTCATGACTATCTTCTACATGAAGTTCCCATCTTCCATGTGCCTTCTCTTGTGAAATGCCTTCAATGTGACTTACTTACAGATGCTGGGGCTGCATTACCACTGTCCTCCCACTCAGAAAAACTATTCTGCCATCTTTTCTTCTGGTTGTAGATTGCAGGGAATTTCTCTGACCTCTGGTATCCATCTTAGAACTTATTTCTCTTTCGGATATTTCAAGCTTTCTTCTCTGAGTAAAACATGATTAAAACTTATTGCTAGTATGGTTAAAACATATACATACATTTTTGTATTTGCTTATATATACTGTATATATTATTTATATACTATAATTACATTATACATGTATATAGTATACCTATACAATGTACTTCCATAGTCTCAAAGGCTTGTGATTGAGCCAGCTGTGACATCACACATCCATCATCCATGCACTTGGGAGATAGAGGCAGGAAGATCTCATGAGTTTGAGACCAGTCTGAACTCCTCAGCAGAGAGGAAGTAGGAGGAGGCTTCTGAATAAATATCAAGGAATTAATTTTTTTCTCCTGGAAGTCTATAAATATTTAGCTCCCTTCCATTCTACTAACTTGCATGTACAATTAAGATTGAAGAGAAGTTACCAGAATCCTGCTGTGGTTTGAATGTGAAATGCCCCCACTGGCTCATGTGTTTGAACACTTGCTCCATAGTCAGTGACACTGTCTCAGGAGATTACAGAAGCTTTGTGATGTGTGTCCTAGGTGGTAGAGGGGGGTTTGGGGGTGTGACTCTGGCTGCTACTCCTAGCTGTTCAGGTACGCTGCTTCTCTATCCATCAAGACAAGACACAGAAGCTATTCTCAGTGCCACAAGCCTCCTCTGGCAGGATGAACTCCAGCCTTTGAAAAGTGACAAGCTTTTCCTCCTCAACGTGTCACACTGATGAGAATAACCACCAATACAATCCCACAAAAACAGCCTGTTCTTAGGTATTTATCCTAGATATTTCTGGAAAGGATATTGGAAAGAAAGCAGCCACCGTGTAGCTCTCTGCAGAGGGGACTATGTTGGTACAGTAAGATCACAAACAATAGTGGGAAGTCACACACACATTTCAAAACCTGTTCAATCTTGGAGATTTTTCCAGTGACAATTGACTATAATGAAAGTTTATTTTTCTTTAAGTTAGACCTAAACTTTTTTGTTGACAGATATAATTGCAAAATCTAATGACTTCTGGAGCCTGGAGGTGGGGGAGGGGCACTAGTTACAACAATAGCAATTTTTTAAGATAAGAGAGCCCTAATTTTTAAATTAACTTGTTTACTGTCTATGAGTATGCATGGGTGAGGACGTGCTAGGGTGCCAACTTATAAATGTCAGCTCTCTATTTGACTTTGTTGATCTTAAAGATCGAACTCAGTTCCTGAACTTGGTAGGAAGCAGCTTTCCCATTCTGCCAGGCCATTAGTTTAGTCTAAGTGTTAATCCCTTTAACATAATATACAGTCCATGAACACATTGCCAGGATAGACAGTAAATACAATTTTAGTACTACCCTCATTAATGTTAGACTTCTGACTGCATTTTTTCCTTTTTTTTCCGCAGATTTCTCTCTTTCCCACACACAAATGTCCTGATGCAACATCAGCAGAGTTTTACGGCAGCCAGGGGTTTCTCCTGAAGGCTGTGAAGGAGACATTCAGAGTCCTTTCATGCCCTCTCTGTGGAGAGCAGAGGCCAATTATAACTCCACTGCATCATTAGATGGGGCTTTAATACACATTACGTGTGTAACTACACTAAACCACAACTAATTTTAATTTTGAGAGTGCTCGCTCTCCCAGACTCATGGAGAGTAATATGCTTGTTTGTTTGCAATTTCAGAAATTTGTCTTTTCACAGGTACACATAGGTCTTACTGTGATTTTCCTCAGTACACAAACATAAGCCACAAATGAGTAATTTCATAACTTTTCCAAAAAGAAGGATGAAGACAAACTGTCCATTCTATGGTAAGCACTAACATCTTTACATCTATGAAGGGAAGCTGACCAGGATGTCCAACCCCCCTGGAGAGCAGCTACACAAGTTCAGCTAAGAAACTTCCTGGCATCATTAGCCCATTAATTAATATCCAAGAAGACATAGGAAGATTTATAAAGGATGTTTGCTCTTAAGTATAATACAGTTACTGGAGGTCACCAACCAAACTTGTAAAATACATACATACATACATACATACATACATACATACATACATACACACCGACCATAAGAAGTAAGAAAGGGAAGACTAGACTATTTCCTTCCGGTTTGTAAGATGACTTTTGTTTACTGTGCTACTGTCTTTTAGCTCACGGACCAAGTAAAAATTATCTGGAGATAAAGGAGGAGTGAGCAGTTCACCAACTGTATTTTGTCACAGGAATTTCCCAGTGCGTGTAACTCGGAGTTCAGGATGTGGTGAGCCCTCCTCTGTGTACGGCAAGAGTTTTTTCACCCATAAAACTGCTATCAGTGTGTAGAATTCCAAATGTTTGGCATCTTTTGCTGGATTCGACTGTGCTCTGCAGAATAACAGTTTGTTTCTGAGGTTTTTATGGAGAATGTAGGAATGCATTAACTTGCTGCATATGGATTCCTAGATAGTGCCCAAGTCTGGAGATCAAAAAGTCAGGACGGGCTCTGCAGGGCTTTGTCTACTTGTTGAGTCGTTGAAATCGATTCATCAAGCACTTACTCTACTTTCCTGAGACTTTCCATTTTGCACTGTGGTGAGGTCACTGTCGTTCATGGATTGTTTGGTTTTCAACAAATTGTTGAGTGTGATTTGTTTGTCTTATTTCTATAAGACATTTTACTTTAAAAAAAATGACAATTTATAAAAGTACAAAAAAATAATTTTTTGTCAGACCATGAAACTTAGAATTTAGTTTGGAAAAAGTTGTCATTGTGACAATAATATATGTAATAATTCATAAAAGAATAAAATTTACTATAAGCCTCAAACAGTAGAAACTGTAAGGTGATGACACACTGGAAGCTTCTCTAATCCACTCCTAGTGCACAGAAATTATTCCTGTACTAAATGTACAGATCGCTTAGAATAATAACAACCATCACAAAAAAAGAAAGAAAGAAATTGACACTCAAAACTGAGAAAACAAGAAATAAAAATATTTTAGAACTTAATAAATAATTGAAAACATGAAAATTAATTTAAATAGTGTCTTAAAACACATAGAAATCAAAATGAGAGTTTGATGAACTATTTCCAAAAATATATATAAATTGGAATAAATCCAAATTAAAACAAAACAAGAAAATCTATTTAAGAAAATTACTGTATCTCATGATAACTATAAAAGGGTCCACTAGGGACTAGTAAACTTAAAATCCACACCAAACTTGAGACACTGAGAACTGACAGAAATCACCAATAGCTTACAGGGAAAAACATTCAATTTCTCATTGTAAAACACATCAGTAGCAGACTTCTCATGAACAACGTTTTGTTTTTTTACTGACAGGATTTCTCTGTGTAGCTTGGCTGTCTTGAAACTATGTAGACCAGGTTGACTCCAAACCTTACTTGCCCCTGCCCCTGCCCCTGCCCCTGCCCCTGCCCCTGCCCCT
>NW_021604747.1:226702-279202 GCF_004785775.1 Grammomys surdaster | reverse complement strand
AGGTTTAGAGTCAGAGCCTAGCCTCTCATGACCACAGGGATTTCCAAGAGCAACTTCCTGGCAGGAATGAGAGGGACACAGCAAGGATACCCCACAACTACCCCACCATCACCACAGTAAAACTAGGAGATCAGCAATATCTAGTTCATAAATTAAGAATTCTGTACTGGATTCCATTAACATAGGATATTTTACTCAGACTTGACCAAAGCCTTACTGCAATCCATCAACCAACTAAAGCTTATTACACTGCTCTGATGACCAGGCTAAGGCAGCCTGACCATTAATTAACTCTGGCTTCTGGCTCAGTTTCTGCAACACTGTCTAGACCATGGGGTCCAGATAAAAGCATGGATTTAGGGCAAGGTAGTCAGGGAGGAAAGAAGGTCATATGCTAGGGTGGTAGAGGAAGAAGCTCAGAGAAGTTCAAGCCCTCCCAGAGAAAACTCTACAAGTGAGGTAGGAAAGATGAGATGTGTACAGAATGCAACACAAACAGCTATGTCTATTGCAGTGGGGATCGGATGGCAAAGCATGAGCATAGGTGATCAGTATGCTAGCTGGCTTTCCACGATCATGAAAAAATAACTGGGACAATCAAATTAAAAAATGGTACACTATATTTCAGCTCCTGGTCTCAGGTATTTCTACCCATAGCCACATGCCCTGCTGACTCTGGCCTCTGACTGTAACTGCCGTTCCTTTTGTAACTGCTGGTTCTGCTACTTTGTAATGGCCCGTTCTGCTGCTCCAGTCCGCAGGTCAGGGTCTAACAAGAGAGAGTGGGGACGGAGGGGCAAGAGACGAAAAAGATGGACACAAAACAAAGTCTGGTCAAGTCTCTTCTCAAGTCTCTTTGAGTCTCTTCTTTATTCTCCTCTAGTCTCTTATATATAAAGGAAATCCTGGGTATTTATACCCTTTACCACGTGACTTGCCCTCGTGGACAAGCTCAACTGAAGGCACTATGTCACGTGCCTTGTAGCCATGGATACCACATGCACCTTGCAGCTGGGGGCACTAAACAGTGTAACAAGATGTTTATCAAAGTGCTCTCAGCTGTTGTGGGCTGTTGAAAACAAGTCTCTTGTCAGGGTATATGGCTCGAGATGGCTGTAAAGATGATAGCCGCTTTCAGCTAAGAGTTGGCTCCCAAAATCTGACAACACATTATGTCTTGGGAGAAAATGAATTAGAATATTGTTGACTGGGGAGAAGAGAGAGAGGAAGATGGCAGGTCAGGCTCTCCATATGCTCTTCCAGAGTGTACCCCTAATGAGCCACATTTTCACCCCAGATATTCACCTCCTAAAGATTCCATCTCCCAATAGCACAGTAGCTAAGGACCAAACCTTCAGAGCCTAAGAATGTGAGGAACATTCACGATCAAACTATAGGAATGCCTGCCAAGATTTTGTAGCCAAAGAGCACATGGTCTCTACTTAAGGGCACAGGCACAGCAGCTTAAAGCAACCAAGCTGTAGGATAGAAGGACATTACCTCAGGGGAGATTATTTAAGGGCTCCTGGAAACATGATGTAGGCAGGAACTAAACTTTTCCCCACTGTCTCCAGCCATAGAACAGAAATACAAATGTTGCATGTAGTTTTAAAATCAACATTGGCTTTGCCTGGGATCAGACTGTGCTATCAACCCCTCTCGTCTTTTCTTTTGCTTTACCCGCCTTTGCCTGGGATTGGCTGTCCTGCCAGCTCCAACCTGAGACCCTTGAATCCATGGATAAAGAGTACATACACACAGTTAATTCTTTTATAATTGTGTTCTTAGCCCAATTGCTGGGCATTACTATCTCCCACCTGGAAAAGCATGTCCTTACTAATATATTATCTCTGTATCTCCGCCTGCCCTAAACTTAGTGACTAGTTCCACCTGTCAAACCTCTTTGGCCACCTTCCTGTAGCAGAGGCCACAGTCACATTTCTCCCTGAGATCTCACATGGTTATTGTGTTCTTCTTGTTCCAAAGCATGGCAGAAAAGGCCTCTCTCTTTCCTTCTGTCTCCTTTTTCCTCCTGGGACCTGGAAATCCCACCTGTACCTTCCATACAGCAATTGGCCTCTGACCTTCTTTACTGATGAATCAAGAACCAACTGGGGAACAAGACCTTTACATCAGAATCTCCCCTTACATTCAAACATCTCTCACTGAGAAAACATACTCTCTTATACCTGCCTTACGTTTAACACAATGGATAGGGATGAATTCTCTCCTGGGAAGAGAGAAAAAATTCTAAAGAGAGTTACAACAAACAAACAAACAAACGAAACAAAAAAAAAAACGGAAACAGTCATTCACAAAACTGCAGTACACAGGGGAGAGTCTCAGGGATAGCTTCAAGAATGGAGAGGCCAGAAAGATGGGGCTGTATATGGTAAGAAGCCCCACTTCACTTCTAATTCAGATTCTTCTAACTCTCAGGAGTAAAATCTCTTTTAAACCCTTGTCTCTTAGAAAGCATTGTGATCAGCCTGTCACCTCTGCAGACCTCCTCCTCTGCCTTCCTTTGTCCACAACTTCAGTCAGTCCTCACCCATAGCACACTGCTACCAGCGCCCAAGGCGACAAGAACCCTAGTCTCTCTGCATTGGACTTTAAACCCCTCTGTTTTACAACCTTACTTTTTGCTTTATACTGGCTCATTTGAAGCTATCTGTAAGTTAAGATTAAAGTCTTTTCTGGAAAATTACATGGGGAAAAACTGATGTTATAAGTCACAGGTACTGCACATTTAATGTTATAAAGCCCCCATGTAAAGGATGAATGACCATTCAACATTTCAACACTTCTAGAAAGAACTACCTAGGTGAGCTGACTCAGTATCCCTTCCAGTGATTAATGACCTTGGTCCTCACCTGTCTCCTGTCCTACATCTGCGTTTCAACTTACCTGATACTGTTTGCACCTAGTTCCTGTGCCCCCCAAATTCATCTTCTCTTTGATTTGATCTTTAAAGCTTTTGTATTAAAAGATGCAATATAAAATTAATGACCTTGTGTCATGAGGGCCAGGTACTTAAAGTGCTGTCAGCCAGCATTATTACCATGAGCACGGTAGTAAAGTTTAAGATGAGTCACATACAGCAAAATTGCATGTGCTCTCAGATAAAAGCGTCAGCAAGCACTACGAGGAAGCATGTAATGAAAGACTAGAGCTCATGACGACACCCTAAAACCCCACTTCTCTTCAGCCAGATGCAATTTAAAATAATGACAGGGTTATCTAAATCCAACTGAGTTCTCTTTTTACTTCAGCTCTGGTGATGAAGACTCTGTAGATGCACAGATATTTTTTTCTCTATAAATATTCCAAAAGTGAGACAGAACACTGGGAAGGGACTCTGTCCCTCAACAGCAGTCAACAAGAATGACACTTATCAATGTCTCTTCTCCATATCTGAAAAGATGTCACAAGTGAAAGTGTAGGAGACACAACTCCAAGGGACACAGTCTCAGATTGGAAGGAATACTGGATCCCAAGCCAGGAAATTGTGGTCTTTGTCTTGACTCTGTTGCAGGGAAATTTGGGTCAAATCACATAAGCCTGCCTGTACCTTACTTTCTGTTCAAGACAAAAAAAGGAAAAGCCAGTTGCCCAGTGCTATGGCTCTATTCTGAGTCTGCCTGAAGGAGCATATGGTAAAGTTACCTCTCACACTCATTATCCGCAGCTTGCTGGCCTTCCTCACCTGAACGCATTATCCGACATTCCTTCCCTTCCTCCCTGCAGAGGGGGCAATACCATAAATTTAATAAATATAAAAACACTGTGGTATGGCATGACTGAACAGGAATGGGAGGTTGAACTGATTGAGGAGTCTTGGCTTTCTCTGCTGAGCCCTGTAATTACAGTGAGCTGTAAAGCACTGCACAGCACATTTGCCATGAGCACTCTAGCAAATAGCACAGAATTACAGGGTTGCAAGAGTCTTCGGAGAATAGCCTGCTTTCATTTTACAGATGAGGAAACCAAGGTTCAGGCTGGGTGAGGAGTTTGCCTGGGGCCGTACAGGCTTCCATGATGATACTGAGTGAGGGACCAAAATCCTGGTCCTCTGGTCCTTCCCATCGACCTTGAATGTATCAGTTGACCTGAAGACTTGAGGAAAATACTGGCTTAGAGACTTCTTTTACAGCAATGGTCACTACCATTGGCTAATACGCTCTGTTACTCCAGAACGGAGACCTACCTTTTCTTATTGGCTTCCATTATCAAAATAGGAGACAGTTTTCTAGGAAGGTCTCCCTTGTGGGTTAAGTTGTCGATGTCTTCACAACATTACTGTTTACTTCTTGAAGACACACGCAATTGCATCTAAACTCTACATCTAAACTGGGACTTCAGGGTCTTTTAGGTGAGATTCACATGGGTCTTTGTCTTCCTAAGCAATTCCTCATCTAAAAAAAATGTCAAAACAACTCTAAAATCTTTGTAAATTGTAAAATACATGATAAGAGTCTGTAATTATTACCCTACAACTCCCCAAACACCAGCATATGGCAACACATGTAGACAAAACTTGTTAAAAGTTTCTGGTGTGCAGTAGTGCAATCCACAGCTAGAGAACCACTATTGGTGCCCACTTGGGGTTGGCTTTCTTTGGATGGTTGTCGATTGACTTGGTTTTCTCCTTTCTCACATCTTGTATCTCTCCTCTGCTTCCAGCCATTTACCCCATGTCCACTTGTTTGCACTGGGGTGACCCAGCTGCATGTTTTAGGTGTCAGCTCTCTCTGGTTATCCAGGAAGGCATTGGTATTCTCTTTACAAATGTGTTGAAATATACTACAATAATGGTCCTGTATTAATTAATTATCTCTGACCTTCAAGTGGCAAAAAGCCTCTGTGATAGTCAGCTTTCCATCACTGTAACAGAATGTCTGGTGTAATTAAGTTATAAAGAAAAAGACTTCTTTGGGCTTATAGTCTAGTCCGTGATGAGTTGGTCATATTGCTTTGGGCCTATATGGCAAAACAAACTTTCTTATCTTTCTCCTGGAAGCAAAAGAAAACAGAGGGCCAGAACCCTACCATCATGACATAAAGGCCTCATTCAAGGCCCAATTTCTTATAGCCCCACCCCTGCCAACTATTACCAACTCCCAATCCTAACCTCACCCCTGCCCAAGACAAACACATTGGGAACCAAGTTTTTAACACATGAACCTAGAGGACACTTAAGATTCAAATCTCCAGGTTGGGGGTGGGGTGGCCCCTCAGCTCAGAGTGCTTCCTGTACAGGATAAGGATCTGCATTTGGATCTCCAGCAGCCTGGAGCCATTAGGGCTTGCCTGTAACCTCAGCACCGAGGGAAGGAAGCCCAGGAGAATCTAAAGGCTCGCTGGCCAGCCAGTCTAGACAAACCATGAGCTCCAAGTTCAATGTCTTGTCTTAAAGAAGACGGCAATAAACAAACAAACAAACAAGCAAACTTCTAGCCTTTGCATGTGCATACACAGTGAGTGCGCACACACAGAGAAAGAGAGAGAGAGAGAGAGAGAGAGAGAGACAGAGACAGAGAGAGAGAGAGAGAGAGACAGACAGAGAGACAGAGAGAGAGACAGAGAGAGGGAGGGAGAGGGAGAGGGAAAGGGAGAGGGAGAGAGACAGAGACAGAGACAGAGACAGAGAGACAGAGATCCAAAACACACTTTCTTGGGTGAAAAGGAGTCTTATTGCAAAGGTGCCAGGACAGCCATGAGCTCAGCTCACAGAAGTAAAGGTAACCGTGACTGATGAGAGATGGGACTTCTGGTTTCCTCCTCATGACTCTCACCCTGCTTCTCTGACTGAGCTGCTTAATCCTCTCCTATTGCAGGGAAGTCCCTTCTGCAGCCCAGGAGATAGCTACAGCATGCTGCTTTGTGGTTGGATAAAGACTGCATATATCCTACTGAAATTTGGAGTTGAGGAAACCAGCCCAGGTTTTATGACACAGGCTGATCACACACAGCCTCAAGCACTTTTTAATTTTTTAAAATTACACATACAATCTCAGAGAGGTTCAGATCCCCTGGAGCTGGAGTCACAGAAGTAGCAAACCATTCAACTTGATGATGAAAACTGAACTTGGCTTCTCCAGAAGAACAAACATGTGCTCTTAACCACTGAGCCATCTCTCCAGACCTCCCAGTAAAAATATTAATTCATATTTGAGAGTCTTAGTCCAGAAGCATAACACAGGTCCACTAAGCAGTCAGAAACAGATATACACTATGGTTCATACTGTCTCATATCTTGCCTTTATTTTACGTAATCTAGGCTAGCCTAGAACTCACTATATATCCCAAGATAGCCTCAAACACAGTCCTCCTGTCTTAGCCTAAATGCTCAGATTAGAGCCATGCATCACCACTCTAAAACTATGGCTTTATTTTCTCCTATAAGCTAAGAACTCTCCTATAAGTAAACTCTATTGGCTGTTACCTCAATCAGCCATCAAAAGGAATCAGGTCATACCTGATGTTGAGTGCTATCACAATCAGACACTTCCTGTTTTAATCTAGCATATTGGTAATGTCTACCAACCTGCTACCATGTTTTACAAGCCAGCCAGGCTAAATCCCTGTGGAAAGATGAGAGCAAACTTCCTTCGGCTTTGTCTTTCTGTTACCTGTGTCCTCCTCTAGCCAACATATCAGACATATGTTAGAAGATTTAGTCATACTTCTAAGCCCGAGCAGGGTTACAAGTGAGATCCTTGTGGTAAGTTCTCCCTTCCCACTATGGGAAAGGTGGATTTTGACTTTCCTTGCAGGGCACAGGTCCCAAGCCTTAACATGGGCAACATGTTCAAATGTGGTCACCCTCACCAGAATTTCCAAAGCTCGGCAACTGGAAACCTATGACCATTCCAGAAACCAGGCCACACCTAGACAGTGAGATCCCACACAGGCACCAGGAGTCTTTGGCATTTGCCAAATGCTTTCAGTGTTCAAACAAGTTTGGGAAACACTGCTTGGACCCATGATTCTCAACTCTGAGAACTGCAAGGTGGAACCTCCTTCTGGGAAGACTGATGATAATAAGATAAGGTGCCCAGGTCACCGCCTACATCCAAAGCCTGAGCTGGAATCTTGGAGAAGAGAAGATGGAGATAGTGGATACTTATTAAAGCTCCCTGGCTGGCTAGTCTTGGCCTCCCCTGAGATTCTGACCAAATGGGTCCAAAGTGAGGCTCAGGAATTTGCATTTTGGGAAGCACCTCCCCTGCCTCTACCTCCCCTCAGTAACCATAACTCACTCTGTACATCACTTGGAGAAGAATTTCACACAGGTCCTTGCTATTCACTGTGGCCCATAGACCAACAGTGTATGGATTTCCTTGAAATTTAGTATAAATGCAGCTTGTCAGGCCTCAGATCCGGAGGCCCCATCTGCTTAGTAAAAATCTACATATTTTTCTTATTCTCTCTCTGTCTCTCTCTGTCTCTCTGTCTCTCTCTGTCTCTCTCTTTCTCTGTCTCTCTCTGTCTCTGTCTCTCTCTGTCTCTCTCTGTCTCTCTCTCTGTCTCTCTCTCTGTCTCTCTCTCTGTCTCTCTCTCTGTCTCTCTCTCTCTCTGTCTCTGTGTCTCTGTCTCTCTCTGTGTCTCTGTCTCTCTCTCTGTCTCTCTCTCTCTCTCTCTGTCTCTCTCTGTATGTGTGTGTGTGTGTGTGTGTGTGTGTGTGAGAGAGAGAGAGAGAGAGAGAGTCACCTTTGGCCTCTTTGATGCTCACTGCTGCATATACCAGGTTAGCTAGCTTTTGAGCTTCAGTGTACTCTTGCCTCCTAATCCTGTCTCAAAGTAGGAGTGCCAGGACTACAGACATGTGTGCTACCACACTCAGCTTTCCTGTAAGTACTGGGATCTGAACTCAGGTCCTCAGGCTTGCATGGTGAAGCATTTCACCCACTGAGCCATGTCTCTGTCCTCAGTCCTGAAATCTGCACTGTTACAACATCCTGGGCTTTCTTTGCAAATTCAAGCTGTTTGAAAGTCATCCTGTCTTGTTTACACAAAGGAACCACCTGCAGCCTGAAGAAACAGAGAGTAGAATCTGCATGGGGACGGGGGCTATTTGTCTGCTTGTCTAGAGGTGTGGCTGGAAAGGGTACCCATATTTTAGAAGCAGTTGAAGTTGTTTCAGAAGTCTCTGTTCACTGAGGCTCCTTGCTTCTACTCTAAGCTGGGCTTCTGGACTCTAGAAATCAGGTCACACTATGGACCACTGTGGACTTGTTAAGGTTTGAATAGGAAATGTTTCCCTGTGCCTAATGTGCTGTGTACTGGGATACTGAGAGCTTGTTAGGGGATGCTGGCAGGGGAGCACAGTCACCCCTATCTCTTTGACTAAAGACTGTTCTTCCTCTAATGGAGGTTTTTCTCTTTGGCCAAGCATATAGCTTTGGGAGAGACACAGAGAGTAGAGAAGGAAAACTAGGACACCTGTCTAGACAGCCTTATCAAACAAATCACCTTTGATGATTATAGGGTGACAGATGTCACAGCCAGATAACATCCGTGTGTCTGGACTCCAGCTGGTTCCATTACTTTGAAAGTGGGCCTGGCAGGAGGAAATAGTTCACTGTGGGGTAGGTCATGCTTCATCCTGTTTCACTGACTGGGCCTCCTATCTGTCATTAAGGAAAGAAGCTTAATCCTCCACACATTCTCACCACCAGATGTCCAAGCACTCGGGCCACATGACCATGGACTGAGTGCTCTGAAACCAGGAGCAAAAGAAATATTTCCTTCTATTAAATTGTTTCTCTCAGGTATTTTGGTCATAGTGATAGCAAAAGTAACAAAGTAATTAAGATGAAATTGTGTTAGAAATTTTCCTGTCAGTCATAGTATAGATCGTGACATGGTTTGGCCAAGTCTAAATCCAAAGCCTGTTGCTAATGGCTGTGAAGAACAGGAGCCTTGGTTTAGCTCCTGATTTGCCTGTAGTCTTTTCCTCTCAAGAGGACTGTCTTCCTTTCTTGCCAAGTAAACTATTAAAAATCATCTGCAGCAACCCAGTGTGCAAACATTTTTTCAAGCAATATCTCAAAGTTCAAACTCAAGTCTCCTGAAGAGTGACATAAGGATCTAGTCATGGGACAGAAATGGTGACATACAGGAGCTTATCTGGGCTTTTGTTTGCTTCATGGGGAGATAAGGTTTCCAAGCCACATCACCAGAGCTGAATAGGTAGATCTTTGAAACTACATGTTGGGGACAACATTACCCTGTACTCAGTAGTAGTTGCTCAGCAAATATCTGTGTCTCCTCCAACTCTTCTCAGTCCCTGTTCTGTCTTTTGTAGAATACAGCCACTTCAACACGAATCCCTCTATGTGCTAAGTGGTTTTTTTTTCTGCCATTCTATCTTGAAATGTAAATTTCTTTTTTTCTCCTTTTTTTTTATTTAATTTCTTTTTTTTTTTTTGAACATGAAATGCTTTTTTTTATAGCATGTTTTACAAGGGGAGGGGGTAAGAGGGTCCAGGTGGTGGAAAAGTACAACATCTTCTTGGCCTGTGCCTTGAAACATGTCATGGTCTATATGGTACACTGCCTTGAATTATGATCTACCTGCAGTTCTTCAGAAGATATGGTACACTTCTTGAGTTATGGTCTCCCTGCTATTCTTAAGAAGACATGGTACTCTGCTTTGAGTCTATCTGCAGTTGCTAAGCAGGATCTTGCAGTTGCCAAGCTTCAGAGGACATTGTGCAGGTGGGGAAAGGTAGGGGGTAAGGGTAAGGGCGAGGGTCCTGGCTTCTGGCATCTCCCCCTTCTCTGTTTAGTTAGAGAAGGCGTCTTATGTTCAATCCCAACTATGTGAGTTTTGAATTTGGATGTCTAATTATGGGGGGTCTTAGACAAGTTCACAACCCCAAAACACTGATGTGAGACGAGTCACATCGATGGTCGAAGGCTTTAGGCTGTCAACGATGGGCAACGTCAAGGGACTCTGATGTGGGTGAAAGGAGGGTGAGAGCCCTGTCTTAGGCCATGTAGGCTGCACCCACTCCCAGCACCACGCACTCCTTTTTGGCTGCATTGGGTGGGCCCCTGGGAAGTGGACCTACAATAATCCCGTCATTGGACTAACTCACAGCCATCCTAGTCTCTTGTAAATGTTCAAGTTACCAACCATTTGTCAGTTTGGGGTGTAATATTGTCATAAAGGAAGGCTCCCCAATGTTAGCGGCCATATCAAGGGTGGCCTTGGTTTAGGAAAAAGCCAATTTTTGTTGTGGTGATCAAGAGGCCAAGCTCTCTAGCGAGAGAAATGAGGGCAAAGCCAGGCATACCAGGAACCCTTCTGGAGGGCGTGGAAGTCTAGGGGTCGACCGTAGGGGGAGGCAGGGGAGCTGACAGCTGTGTCAGTCTCCTGCGGAGTCACTTCTGGATCCTCTGCAATTTTCAGCTGATGGTAATGAACTTCAACTGCCTTCTTGATGGCAGCATCAACCTGGTTCCGTGGACGACAGGTCACGGGCGATGATCTCTGTCTTGCTCAATCTTGATGTCGTGCGCACATCCTCTCAATGAGGGTCCGTCCGGATGGGTCCGTGCCTCGAGCCCCACGTCTGGGTGCCACTTGACCCGACCGGCGGGTCCTGGTTATTCGTGGGGGCGAGGAGGACTGCAACCTGCTATTCTTCAGAAGATATGGTACACTGCTTGAGTTATGGTCTCCCTGCTATTCTTCAGATGATATGGTACACTGCTTTGAGTCTATCTGCAGTTGCCAAGCAGGATCTTGCAGTTGCCCAGCTTCAGGGGACCTTGTGCAGGTGGGAAAAGGTAGGGGGTGAGGGTAAGGGCGAGGCTCCTGGCTTCTGGTCCATCTGGGTTAGAACTTCTAATAGCAGGCATCACGGGTGATTCAATTTTACCTGGAAAGAAAAAAGAAGGGGATTCTCAGGGAGATTTCTCTTCCCTGGATGTAAATTGTTATTCATCGTATTTATGATTGGGCCTGGCTTTGTGAGGGTATCTATTTTTTTCATTAATATTTGTGGTAGCCGGTTAGCTGTGCCTTCTGTGGTATTGGGCAGGCATATCAGTCCTTGGCTCTATAAGGGAACTGGGACTGGGGCATTCCCTTTATGGGTATGAGGGTCCTTCCCCATATCTGTGGCAAAGTTTTGTTGGTCTTGGTGGTGCCCGAGGTCACCAACATGGTCAGCAAGAGATTTGCCATGAGCTTTCAGCTTTAGAGAGAGAAAAGTGAACAAGGCATGATGGAGAGTATTTCAGGAGGACTCCTTCTGAGGGGGTACCGTTCCCCCTCTTTTGTTTTTAAAGCCAATTTTTCAGAGTTCTTGTAAAATCAGGGCAGAAGCGCCAACAGTTGCTCCTTCCACACTCAGAGAGTCATGAAGGCCTTATTTAAGGATATATAAATCTATATTAATAATCTTTTGTCAAAGGACTTTTATAGCTCCACTGACAATTAATCAGACTATATGATATATCGATTAGAAATAGCTTTTTCTACTTTTTGTGAGATTACCTCTCTTTTGTCAATTAACTGTTGAGGAAGTTAGGGTTTACCTCTCTCTTGAGAATATTGAACAGAGATTTAAATTCTTTTGTGGAGAGCTTAAAATAGTATCTTAGCCAATTTTCATCTCCTAGAAACTTTTGAAATTAATTTAAAATAAATAGACTTCCTTTTTTTAAAATCCTTTATCTGTGTGGGGTTTTTATTGGGTATTATACGTATTTACCTTTCAATGTTGTCTCCTTTCTCATTCTCCCCCCAAATCCCTTATCCCCTACCCCTTCCTCCTAATTTTTGTGATGGTGTGCTCCAAACATCCTCCCAGTCCCATCTCCCTGCTCTCGAATTCCAACACAGTAGGGGATCCAAACTTTTGGGGACCTTGGCCCTCCACTTTCACTGGAGTCTAACAAGGTCACCCTCAATTCCCTATACAGGTGTGTGAGTCCCTCCCTTTGTGCTCTCTGGTTGGTGGTTTAGACTTTGGGAGTTCTGGTTGAAACTTTTGATGCTCCTTCTAAAAAGGACCAACACATTCATACTTTGGTCTTCCTTCTTCTATGTGAGTTTTATGTGGTCTATATGAAGATTCTTAGAAATTGTGAGCTTTTGGGCTAATATCCACTTATCAGTGAGTGCATACCATGTATGTTCCTTTGAGATTGGGTCATCTCACTCAAGATGATATTTTCCAGCTCCATCCATTTGCCTAGGAATTTTGTGAACTGATTGTTTTTAATAGCTGAGTAGTACTCCATTGTATAAATGTACCACATTTTCTGCATCCATTCTTCTGTTGAAGGGCATCTGGGTTCTTTCCAACTTCTGGCTATTATAAATAAGGCTGCTATGAACATGGTGGAGCATGTGTCCCTGTTGTATGTTGAAACTTCTTTTGGGTATATGCCCAGGAGTGGTATAGCTGGGTCCCTAGGTAACGCTATGTTCAATTTTCTGAGATACCGCCAGACTGCCTTCCATAGTGGTTGTACCAGTTTACAATCCCACCAACAGTGGAGGAGTGTTCCTCTTTCTCCACATCCTCGCCAACATGTACTGTCACCTGTGTTTTTGATCTTAGCCATTCTGACTGGTGTGAGGTGGAATCTCAGTGTTGTTTTCATTTGCATTTCCCTGATGACTAGGGATGCTGAACACTTCTTTAGGTGCTTCTCAACCATTCAAGCTTCCTCAGTTGAGAATTCTTTATTCAGGTCTGTGCTCCATTTTTTTTTCTGCCATTCTATCTTGAAATGTAAATTTCTTATGAGGAGAGAGCAGAAAAATTAGTCAACAGAACAGACCTCTGTTCTATAGCCCCAGATTTAACAGACTCCAAATACGTGTATGCAAACAATGCATGCACATATGTTAATGTGTGTGGTGTGGTATATGCACACATATGTGTGTATATGTATGTGCACATGTGTATGTCTGTGCAGAGGCCAGAGGAGAATGTCCAGTGTCCTGTTCTGTCATTCCCTGTCTTATTGTTTTGAGACAGGAGGACTCACTAAAAACCTGCAGCCAGCAAGCTTCCTGTTCCCTCCCTCTGTCAGAGAATTGAGATTACGGGCATGTGCTAGCCACACCCATGTCTATATATGGATGCTTAGATGTTAACTCAGGTTCTCATGCTTGTGCAATAAGTGTTCTTACACACTGAAGTGTCTCTCCAGCTCTCCACTCACTCCAACCAGTTGTTTTTTTAAAACTGTGTCTGTACTGAATGTGTATAATTCTTTTCTTATTTTCATTATCCCTAAACAATATAGCATAGCAACTATTTACATAGCATGTGCATGGTAGTAGGCATTATAAGAATTGTAGACATAATCTAAACTCTACAGAGTGGCTATGTTGGTTATATGCAAACATTCCTCCTTTAAATATAAGGGCTGGAGACTGGAAAGATGAATCAATAGTTAAGAACTTGCTGCTCTTGCAGAAGACCCAAGTTCCAACATGACCACTAACAACTGCTTATAACTTCAGTTCCAGGAGATCCAGTGCCTTCCTCTGACCTCCTCAGGCATCAGTAAAGAGGATTCCACAAGCCACTCTAGACACACCTGTTTGACCAACTCTGGAGACACATCTGTGCTTGCTTTTGGCCCTGTGAGACAAACAATGATGGCCTTGGCTCCCAGAATGCTAAGCATGCTACTTGACTACTTTTCTGTTCAACTATTGGCCTTCTTTGCTTACAGCTAGTTAATCTTTTCTAATATGCTGTATTGGTATAATTGTGTGGTTTTGATTTTAAGTTACTTATTTTCACTAAAACAAATATCAGAAGAATGTTGTTTCTACAAAACCACATTAACACTTTGGAAGCAACAAAAAGAGGGAAATACTAGAACAAATATTGTTATCAAATTATTACTAGGTGACTAGACATCTGGTAATGGCTAACTGGAAAATTACAGAATCTATGAGGAATTCCAACCATGGTGGCTTCGCAGGAGTCCTCAGTTCTGTTTTGCTGGAGATAAAGCACACTTCTCTCGAGGGATGAGCTTTACAAGAATGATGTGGAACCTCAAATAGGAGACCTTTATTCCAAGTCTGGATACCAAATCTTGGTGGACAAATACTTAGCTCCAGATTCAAGCTGAACTTGTTTTAAAGTGTGTGTACATACATGTATATTATATATATCTGTGAGTCTGTATGTATGTTTTATATCATTTTAATGTCTCCCTGCTACATAAAATAATACCTTTACTTTTAACAACTGATTCAACTAACAGTTTCAATTATATTGCCTAAGAGGATTTCTACTGAGACACCAAAACTCACCCCCAAGACTTAATCACCTTAAATACCTGGGAAGATTAAGCAAAGCAGTCACCCTCAAGAAAACTGCAGAAGGAATGCAGTTGTTGTCTTTTTATCCTGTTTATTTGTTTACACTTAATACTGAGAAGACAAGACAGCTGATGCCCTACTGAGTTCTGGCTTTCCAAAGAAAACCTCCGTTCACCTTAGTTAAGCTACAAGTACTAATGGTAGACACTATAGGTACAATAAAGATCTTTGGGGTTAGAAAGATGGCTTCCTACTTGCTGCTCTTGCAGAGGAACTGAGTTCTGTTCCCATCACCTACTTGAAACAGTTTTCACTGCTGCAACTCCAGCATCAGGGAAGCCCATACTCCTGGTTGCCACAGGTAGCTGTACTTACATACATAGACCTATGTACACACAATCTTTTTACAGTCCTTCACTAACTACTGAGAGGTTATTTCTCCAACTGTAAAATGAGCTAGTTCAAACCAGATTAGATTATATTAAAGGCAGGTTTATTGGGAAGTTGTCTCAGTGGAGTTCACTGGCCCCAAGGATTGTGGCCAGGGGGGAGAAGACAGGGGCATCTGTAGACAGGGGAGAGAGGTAAGAGAGAGAGGAAGAAAGAGTGCTCATGCAAGAGAAAGGAGAGATGAAGAGAGAGAGGAGGAGACCAAAATGTCTGGATTCTATAGGAAAGAACCTCTGGGGAAGGGCAGCTCAGCCCCTGGCTGGAAAGTTCAGGATTGGGAACAGAGTGTGCGAGGTAGAGACTGAGGGATACTAGGAGAACCTAGAGGCCAGGTCTGCTTTAATATGTAAAATATGCACCTCAGTCCCTTGTCCCAGTCCAAAACCAAATAACTACAAAATGTGGTGTTTGATTAGATGTTTAAGGTCCCCCCCAAAAAAGATAGACAAAGAACACTAGGAACATTGCTGTGGTTGTCCATCCCTCTCTAGCTTATCTCCCCCACTAGGGGATCTCCTGATTTTGTCTAATCACTTATATGCTTGTCTAGATGTCTTAGTCTCTTCAAACTGGACAATTCCATTGGTCAGAGTTCTGGAGCCTGGGAAATCTAACATGAAAGTCAGGAACTATGGTGTCTGGAGAGGGTCTGGTCCTCCTGGTTGAAGCCTGTTTGTTGGCTCCTCATAGAGCAGAAGAAATGAGCAAACTCCCTCATTCTTGGATTTCTTCTCAAAATTCTAAAACTGTCACCTTGGTGACTAGGTATCAAGGTGAATTCAAGGTGGACACAAATGTCAGACCACAGCAATGCCTTTGTAGAAATGTGTAGGCTTACATCATGTGTCTTACTTTAAGATATGATTTCTAACTCGTGTTCTTAAATTTGTGCTCCATGGCCTTCAGTACAATCTTCATGTAGCATTGTGTCACTCCAGTAGTCCCTAGTTAATGACCATTTTTGTTATCAAGGATGGTACGGACACTTCCTTTTTCATAATTCCTTGTGCAGGTGCATGATTTCTGTAGGATGAAGTCTGAAGAGTTGACTTGAGATGCATGGGCTACATCTTAATTGAAGGTGTCAAGTGTTCTAAGAAGCAACTTCTTCATCCTCTCATTCTCCCCTTCAGGCTCCTACTGTTGCTACTAGCTAACTCTTCTGGACACACCAATGGCACATCCTTAAGGCAGTCGGTCATCTTCTCATCTTTCCACTGGCTTCCTCTAGCAATCTTACCCATTCTCACCTGTGTTTGGTTCTTCGTTTGCTGATCTATAGGAAATATCTCCAAAGAGAGAGAGAGAGAGAGAGAGAGAGAGAGAGAGAGAGAGAGAGAGAAATATTGCATCCAAAAACTGTAGACTAAAAATGATTTAATGGCAAATATTCTAGTGCTTTCCTTGATTTGAGCAGAAACTTCTTTTTTCCTTTTGCAATACTAAGGTTCATGCCCAAGGACTTGCTTACACTATAATGTACCACAGACCCATACCCCCAACGCAGTAAAAAATAAAAATTGTAATTTTTTTATTAGATACAGTACCTGCTCTAATTTATAACTATATTTTTAAATCAAGGTAAAGCAGTGGCCTTTTACAACTGATTTCATAAACTTACTATTCTATTTTTTGGATATTTTATTTATTTACATTTCAGATGTCATCCCCTTCCCCCTCTTCCCTCCCAGAAACCACCTATCCCACCCCCTCCTCTTTTTGCTTTTATACCATTTTAATTATATGCAAGTATTAAGGTCAGTTCTAGGTTGAGGAACTAGCAAGTCAATAGATGCAAATAGTCAAAGAACAAGCAAGACAATAAACTGAGTCCCATGTTCACTATTTCTAAGGGCTTATCAAGATGACCAAAGTATCTGAGCCTTCTTCCCTTTCCTAGCCCAAAGTCATTTTCATATCTGAAGCCTACTTCTTTGTTCTAGCCTAGGATTTAGATTCCTGCCTGAAATTACTTCTTTGTTCTAGCCTAACATCAGATTCCTGCCCAAAGCCCACTTCCTTGTCCTTTGCCAATGTCATATTCCTGCCAAGCAGCCCCAAAAGCTCTCTGCCTCTCCCCCTTTTTTATTTCATAGACAAGACTGAGCCTGTCTAAGATCATTCTGACAAGAATGCCTTCCTTACCCATCGTGGAATATGCATTATCAAAATCAATGCACTTATGTCTTAGGTTGGTAAGGCTCTGTGCAGAATCTTACCTGTCCTTGGCTTGCTAGTCTGTTAATTTAATGACTCTGTCTGGGGGTCCATTTTCAGTGTCAAGCCATGTACTTTGGCTGCCAACATGTTGATGTTGTTAAAGACAAGCTTTAACATGATGGGCAGGAATAAAAGTATTCCCAGGACAAAAGGGACTAGCATGATCAAGCTACATATGCCATTCTTGAAGCTTGACCAAAATAGAAATACTGACCTCAGGCCATAGGTAATTTTATTAGCAGTATCTGCCTCATCAATGATCAGCAGAACAGCATTCTTTAAGTTCATAAGCTCACTATGCAAAGTTAAAACATCTAGAGAGATGTTAGAATTATGCTAAATACACTGCAAGTATCTTTAAACTTTTTCCTAATTGTAATGACTATCATTATATATTTTAGAAGTAACACAAATCCAATGTTATTTGGTGTGACCCTTGAGATGACTCCTTACTCTTAAACTCTGAACCTCCTTCCAATAATTTGAATAAGATAAAGAACATCAATCCATTGTTCCAAATGCCTATCTAAATCCTCTTGAATACTCAACACATTAGTAACATTTTTTGCTAAACGATTAACAAAAGTAGCTGTTTTAGCTTATTGTGTCAAAGCAATTGCAAAAGCAGTGGTGCTAGCAATTAATGTAATTAAAGCTGTTATACCAGCAATAATCAAGCCCACTACACTCTTGCTTCTGCTTAAAGCCTGGCTTGCTTCTTTTAGTACTTGTAAGCTTTGTTCAGAATATTAAGGTTCTGTAATACTCAGGGCAATAAAACAAAAGCTGGTTGATAGACTTTGGTAACAGACATGCCAGGTTTCAACAGACTAACACAATTAGAAAGTGTACAATCAATGCAACTTACATTAAATACTGTATAAGAAACAAAAGTAATTTTAATTTGACAATTAAAACAGCCTTAACACATGTACTAACACTTCTGTGAAATCCAGATCCTGTCCCAACTTTATCTCTTTCTATCATAACATCATAGAGAACAGCAGCTAACTTCGAAATATGTCTCTGAAAATGTCCAGAACCAGACTTCCAAATGAAGACTGTTATTTCCAATATTGGATTAATTTCTAGACCAGTCCATGATTGAGTCTGAATAACTGGTCACATTTAAGAAAAATACAAGAGTCACTATAACTTCTCTTTTTGATTCTCTGTTCCACAGGTTCTAAAAACTTGAGGCAAGGCAGCTTGTTCCATCTGAGATATAGGCAAACAAAGGTGGATCAGGAACATATGTCCAATTCAGCTTCCCAGTCACCATTGTCAGGGCACTCAGCAAGCTCACAGGTCAGCATCATTCTTTGTCCCCGCATCAGTATATCTCACCCATCACTCTGACAGCCCCAATGTTCCTTCAGCATCCTACAATCCTGGGCTTGTTAGAACTCCTGGGAGTCCAGCCTTTTCTCAGTATTCTGGGATTGGGTGCAGAGCTGGCACCCTAGGTCTACTCGGGGCATGAGCACAGACCAGAAGAAACTTACTATTCTTTAAAATTGCGATTTTATGTTATAAAAATTGGTTTCAGTATATGATGGCTAGATCATGTGCTTTTATCACTAATCTCAGGACTTATAATATTAGATTTTCCTGATACTGAAACTTGTGCACATTGCAGAAATGAACTATATTTAGTTCTTATGTATTATTCTAACACATCATTGCTTTTATTACCTAGTATTCATGTAAAATTTAAAATATCCAATCATAGTTGATATGCATTTTTATAGCTATTACTACTGTTTATAATTTGGATCTAATTTTATGTGGTCTCATAATATAAGTTTAAATATTCTTCCATTTTCTAATATTCTAAAATGCTGGCTAGTGAGATGTCTCATCCATGAAGGCTCTTACCATCACTCTGATGATCTGAGTTCAGTCTTTGAGACCAGTGTGGTGAAAGAAGAGAATCATCTTACGAGTTGTCTTCAGGCCTCCACAAGTGTACAGATGGGGCCTGCATTGCCCCCACCGCGAAGAGAAGAATTAATAAATTAGTGTAGAAAAAGACTTAAAGAAAAAGCTTTGAAACAACTCTAGATCAATTTGTTAAACCTATATAAACAATTATCAAGTCTCTGAAAAGTTCTAGACTTTTCCTATAGACCCCTGATGGAAATATGGAGATAATTACTGTTTGATTTTAACCTACTTTTACTTTTCATTTCTTACAGATTTTGAAACTTCCAGTATTTATCATGGTATTGCCTTTTCTTATTTGAGATTGCTTGGTTTTCTCTATTTTCTTTTTGCTAACAATTGCCATATGTTAGAGTGAGAATAGACCAAAAACGTTCCAGTCCTTTAACAAGTGGCAGGAAACAGTCCAGTGCAACAGTGTGGTAAGATTTTATCACGCCAGGTACTTACGGACTTTGGCAGAGTCAAATGTCAGATGGCTGGCTGGAGGAGAACGGTTAAGCCTTCAATCAAAAGCAGCTCTTCTGGTAGTTCTAATGGAGGAACAAAGCTTAAGAATGGGAAGAGGAGAAAGAAGCAAGATATTGTGTCTCCAGAGGAAATCTCAGAGAGCCAAAGTTAGAAATGTGGGGCTGTTGAGAGCAGGCACTTGAATGTTTGGAAAGTTTAGGGGCACTATTAGAAAGAACTAGCCAAACAGTCATGTTAATTCCTGAATCCTATATGCATGTTTACAATGTGCCTTAGCTCTTGTGGCTTTTGTGTGTGGGCTGGCTCAAATTCGGCCAGTTGGGGACCTTGGAAATATTGGCTAGCAGCCTGATTTAATGATCCAAATGTACAGCAGACACCATTGAACACAAAACTCAATATAAAAAGAATGTGTGTGTCTAAGTCGGTGTTGCTCCAAATGATGGCTATCAAAGGAAATCAAACCCCCTTGATTGGGGATTGGTAGAAATGAGACAGGGGCTTCAGACGGACGGCCAAAGTGCGGACATTTAATCCTTCAATAAAAAGCTGAGAATCTGTACGTGAGTTGAGGAACAGAGAATGAGAATGTGAAAGGAGAGGGCAGACAACTCTGGTTATCCTAACTGATCAAAGCCTACAGAAATCCCAGTCGTCTAGCACAAAAAGGCTTTTGTGAGTCACCGCGAAGGTTTTCTCTCCTCTACCTGGGGATGCAAGGATCCAGCTGTCTCCATCTTTTGATGAGGTGAGCTCGGCATTGAGCTTCGTGGCTGCTGAATGAGGGATGGAGTGGGATGTGTGCTCTGGTGCAGTAAGTCTAAACATCAAATTTTGAACTCACCTATCCCATTGGAGAGAAGCACTCATGTGTTCTAGTCTGAAGGAAGGGGGATCGGGAAATATAGGCTCCTACATGCTCAGTGTATTAGTTATGTCTCTGTTGCTAAGACAGAATAACCTGACAAAAAATGAAAAGGGGTGTGTTTGGGTTTATAGTCTATCACTTCAGGAGAGGTGTGGAGGCAGGAGTGTGAGGCTGGCCTAGGGGAAATAGAATGATTCCATTTCACTCACATTCGCAGAACAGAAAGGAATACTGGAGGAAGGTTGGGCTATACATCCTCAAAGCCTACACCTGCAAATGTACTTCCTCCAGCAAGGCCCTACCTCCTAAAGTCCCAGCACCTTCTATACAGCACCACCACTCGGGGACCAAGTGTTGACACACACAAGCTTACTGGGGACATTTGACAACACTATGAGGAGTATTAAATCACATTTGGTGAGCATGTAGCACCATCTTTGTCATAGAAACCTGAAAGTTACAGTCAGTAGGACAAACCTATAAGAATAGGTTTTGAATATATCTTGAGTTGGGAAATTAGTAATAGGGGCTGGAGAGATGGACCTGAGTTAGATTCCCAGTACTTGGACTGGACAGCTCACAACTGCTCAGAACTCCACCTCAAAGGATTCAACACCCTCTTCTGGCCTCCACCGATACTACACCCACATGCACAAACCCACATAGGGAGACACGCCCATAAACACACAATTTAATAATAACAACTAATGTTAATAATGATAAAATGTTTTAGACTAAGTTTGTAGCAGGGGTTGGTGAGATGGCTCACTAGATAAAGTGCTTTTACAGCACAAGCCTGGTGACCTGAGTTCAGTCTCTGGAACACACATATACCATGTAAACACACATCATGTACACATACAAGAGTAAATAAATTAATCAATTAATGTTTTTAAAATAGTAATAGGCTATTTGTGTACCAAGTGAAAGTTCTGTTAGACTACATTCTCAAAACTAAATGGAGACTTAGCCACCGGGGAATGTTATCCCATTAGCACCTGGATTCCAGGTTTCTTGGGAGCCATTAAGGAAGAGAAGTGTCTCTCTCTAATGGACTTTTGTCTGATTATTTGAAAAAGACTTTGATCCCTTTAGAGTCAGCAAAGATAAGAAATCTATTTATGGCATTCTCCTCCTAGGCACATTCTGTGGCCTTTCCAGGGTCAGGGAAAGAAAAAGAAGAAAAAAAAAGAGTGGCCTGTGTAGAGTGATCAGCAGGGTCAGAAACAGAGTGAGAATCATCGTGTGTCTGACTGTCTGATGGTGCATATCCCTGCACCCATGAGGTCAAGAGATCTTCCCACTAGACAATGGGTCTTTCTCAGGTTGCTGTCGATTGGGGTTAGGGATAGCTAAACCTGGTCAAGTAATTTGACTAAATCTCCTAACCCAGAATTCTTCTCTAAGCCAAATCAACAAGACAGATGTGATTCTCCCATTAGCCTTTATTTGTTGTAATTACCCATGAATGTGCCTTTCAGGGATGTAGGTTTACCTAACAGTTACCTTCAATCTCCCTGCAAAACTCGCCAGCTGCCAAATGGCTGTGCCCTCAAGACACTGGGGCTCAAATTTCCACCCTGCATGTGTTTTGTTGTTTTGTTTTGAAAAAAAAAAAAAAAAGTTAGAATTCAATTGTGGAGGCGTCTTAAGAGTGGGTTCATAGGCTTAGAAGTAACAGCGATTACTAAAATTTTAATTGCTGCCTAGCTCTTAGGCTGTGCAGAAACTGTCTTCTTGGCTGTGACACATAGACTTCTCTTTCACTCCCATCCTTACAAGGCACAAGCCAAAGAATATTCACTGGTATCAGGGTCTCTCTGAATCCCTAACTGTACAGCAGGCTGTTGAGAAAAAATGGCAGATCTATAAGGATGTTATGAGTACTAAGTTTATAGTATAAACTGCCTAGCACATAGTAGGTACTCAGAAAATCTTACTTTTGTTCCCCTTCCTCCTCCCATCTCTGTCTCACAGTGTTCTTTCCAGTCTTTTCCTTAATCTCTCTTGAAACCTGGTACTCAGAAGAAACAGACAGCTGAAAGACTTCCTGTTCCACAGTCTAAGCCCAGCACTCAGTCCTTGCTGAAGCTACTAAACAGCTGTCATCTTTGCAAATACAAAGTATCTAGGATAAAGAAAAAGTTACATATTGACTGAAAAACATGGTTAACATATATCTGTGTACAAGAAATGACAAAACTTTCCAAATTCAAGGAAAGACTTAAAACAACAAATAAAAGAATTTGGAAAAAAAATCCAAGCAACACCGGCTCCAAAAATATCCCACCAAAACACATCATGATGAAGTTGTGAAAAGAAAATATAAAGAAAACACTCTTCACAGTAAGAAATAATGATGCCATATCTGTAGGGGAGGAAACACCGCAATCTAAGTGACAACAGGTTTATTTTTGAAACTATGGAATCCAGAAGTCAGTGTTAAAACAAACTGCCAAATGCCTGTAGGCACCCAGGCACAGTCCCTGACAAAATTAGGAGAAATGAAGATTCTCTAAAATTAGGGGGAAATGATAGCACTTCCACAAAGAGGCTGAGTGTCGAAGAATGACTAAGATAATTCTAAATAAAGACAAAATGACAACAGAAGATAGCAAAGAATAGGAAAGTTAGGATGGGGTTTGACCCTTCTCACATAGAGACATTCTTCAATCACATTTCTTTTGCTTCAAAGGAGACATGTGCTAGCAGTTTATGTGGGACACAATGCATGGAAAGAAAATACAGGTAATGAATTTTAACTTGGGAGAGTGGAGGTGTCTAAATGGAAGCAAGTTCTCCATGCAGAAGACATTTGAATACTCAAAAGGTAGGGTGAACACCAAAGTAGAATTCAAAAACTGTTCAAGTGGTCCATAGGAAATAAAAAGGGGATGCTAAAGTAGAAAAATTAAAAATGGGGTATAAAGAAACAAAATGGCAGATCTAAGTTCTATGTGCCAATAATTATTCTCCTGTAATTTTTCAAAATATACCAACTAAAAGGTAGTGTAGGCATGGTGATACACACTTATAATCTCAGCAACTCAGGAGACTAAAGGATGGGGACTGTGAGCTCAAGAGTAGTTAGAGCTCTAAATAAGACTCTGGAGAGGTGAGAGAGAGGGGGAGGAAGATGGAAACGGAAACAGGAAGCATCATTGGAAAGCTGAGCTTTAAAAACCATCAAAACTATAAATCCCTAGAGAGAATTTGTCTATCATGTACATGGTCTTGGGTCTGATAACTAGTTCTGAAAAGATAAAATAAGAACAACTGCATGCTCTGAAAAACAAAACAAAATAAAACAAAACAAAACAAAAAAAAACAAAAAACACATCTCAAATGGAACCACACAGGTGAGTAGACAGCAAAGGGATAAACACGTATGTGCCATGCCTGTGCAGATTTAACTCAGAGTAGCTACATTACTGTCAAATAAAGCAGATTCCAGAGAAAAAAACTATTTCTGAAGACAACGTGTAATGATAAAAGAATTCAGTGAAAATAGCAATCCTAAGTGTATATGGACTGCGCAAAAAAGCTTCAAAAGAAATTAAACAGGAGCCAGCAATACATGTGGAAGGAAGCACTGTGCCTAGGAGGTGGGCAGAGATTAGATGTTCAACGCATCTCAACTGCACAGAAGCTTCAAGGTCAGCTTGACCTACATGAGTCCTGTGTCTAACAGTTAAAAGAAAATGCAAAAAACCCAAAAACCTAATAACTCTGAAAGGAGAAATGAATTATGGTGGAGAACTTCACTGCCTCATTTCTCTAATTAATAGAACTAGTAGACAGTAACCAGGCAAGGCTGTTGAAGAACTCTGCAACACCATTAGTCATAGAGACGTATGGAGAATGCTTACCCTGAAATAATAGACTACAAACATTTTGCAAGAGTCAATAGAGCATTAACCAAGAGAGACCATATCCTTGGTCATAAACCAAAATTAGTAAATGGAAGAGAATTAAGGTCATTCTGAATATATTTCTATCATAGTGAGATTAGCCTAGAAATCAGTAACCAGAAGATGATGGGAAACTATTCAAGTATATGTACATTAAACTATCAACAGATTTCTGAATAATTGATAGTTCAAAGAAAAGTTCTCAACAGAAAATTTTAAAATGTTTAGAATTGAGTGAAAATGAAAATACAATGTCTCGATCTTTGGGAGGTGGCATCTAGCTGGGAAGAAAGGTCATCGCACTGGAATTTTTATATTAGAAAGATGTACGGGCCCAGTGTGTTGGTCTGTGTCTTTAACCTCAGCTCTTGGAAGGCAGAAGCATGCAGATCTCTGTGAGCTCAAGGCCAACCTGGTCTACCTATTAAATTCCAGATCAACCAGGGCTGCATAGAGAGGCTCTGTCTCAAACAAACAAATGAAAAACAAGAAGGTGTGGCTGAGATCAAGATTCTAAATTCCTATCTCAAAACTCCAGAAAGAGGCAAGGGTGGAGGTAGATGTTCCATGTTATTCTCTCACAAATTCAGAGCCTCAATTTTTTAAATTGTTGTTACATATATGTACATGTGCTTATTCCTAAATACATAAATACAACCTGCTCTGTCTGTGTAATGTTTTTGTATGTATATTTTTTTCAGTGCTGTCTATTCGGTATTGGATAACTAATTGGTGTGCTCTTCCCTGGGGAAGAATATTTCTCCCACACCCAGCATTACTTATTTTCCTGTAGTTCTTTGTTTTGCGTTCTGACTACATTTGATTTCTCTTTTCCACCTTAAACCGTATGGCTGCCACAATTAAGACAGCATGGTGCTGGTGGAGGAAGACCAACGGATGGGCAAAATCAATAAACAAAATCTGCCTGTACAAGTGTGCTCAGTGAGCTTTTTGCAAAGAGCAAACTAGCTAAAGAGAGGGAAGATACTCTTCTTTTAGAAAAAGTGTTAAGAAGTTGGGCCTCTGTGAAAGAACAAAATAAGCCTTCTGGTAAACAGTATTCCCTATTAAAAACAACAATAGCCCCCAAACCTCAAAATGAATCTAGGATTTAAGTGTAAATATGAAAGGTTACAAAAGAAAGAGAAAATGTTTAGAATTTAACTGCCTCAAGGAGAGTTCTGAAATTTGATGCCAAACACAGGATGTGTAAAAGATAAATCTGTATAAAAGTTATCAAAATCTTGTCACTTTTACCCTGTAAAAGGGCCCAGTGGAGATGAACTGATAAAGTACAGATTTGGAGAAAACATTTTCAAATCATGCATTTATATCTAACTATGTTTTTAAAACTTCTCAAAACTCACAGTTATGATAGCCATTAGAAAATGGACAAAAGTCACAGAAATTTTCACTACAGAAGACTTAAAAAGTTCCCTCAGGCCCATAAACATCACCATCAGCCAGTAGGAAAATGGAAGCTAAAAGTTTATGATATTTCACGGACATGCCTATCAGGGTGGCTCACGTTTCCACTGACGCTGAGCAGCAAGCCGAGTCACTCACACATTGCTGGAGGAAGTAGGAGTGGCATAGAACTCAGGAGAAGTATTCGCAGTTTCCTTTGGGATTGCAGTGGGCTAGAGTACAACCTCATAGGTACGTTTGAGGTCATTTATCCAGAGAAATCAAAACTTATTTTCATGCAGAAATTTGCACAAATTTTACTTATATATGTCTGAAGTGGGTAACTGCCTAGGTGCCCTTCATGAGTGATTTGTTGAATGAACTAGGATGCCTTAATTCCACAGAATTCTACTCGGCAATAGAAAGGAACAGACTGTTAACAGATACAATAACCTGGATGCACTGGAAGGAAATTATACAGCGTGAGATGAGCGGACCAAAGAGAGCAGGCTGTGTATTCCCATCCGGGTACCAGTGATCGAATACAATTACAGACATGGACAGCCAGTGAGTGCCAAGGTTAGAGAGAGAGGGTTCTTATTCTATGAAGACAGTACAGAGAGCCCCATGTGCTGCCACACGTGTGCACACTGGTGACACACATACATACACACATACACTTGCAGTTTGAATGAACTATGAATTATATCATTATCTGTCTTCTGAGTTGAGGTTTTTTTTTTTTAAGAAGTTTGTTTGTTTTGTGTTGTGTTGCTTTTTAATTGAGAAAGAGTCTGGTGTAACCTAAGTGGGCCTCCAACTCCCTATGTGGCAGAAGCTGGCCTTAAACTCCTGATGCCCCTGCCTCTACTTCTCAGAGGCTAGAATCGTTCTGATAGTGTGCCAGGCAAGGTGCTTTCTGGACAAGCAGAAAAGAGACACCAGAATTCCTTATGCATTTCTTTGCAGTTTCCTGCTCCTCTATATGATCACGTAATAAGAAGTTAAATATGAAAGTAATCACTCTCTGAAATATTTGCTTCTGTAAAACTACATATTTTTTGTAGTTGTGTTCACTATTGTTTTTTTTTTCCTCCACAAAAGAACAGACTGTATCTAGGATATAAGTAGGAAGTAGAGGATGCCATCCTGAAGTTATTTGGTCACTAAATCACCCTCGACAGTTATCATGCAATTTGAAAATAACATGTCTGGGCCATGAACAATAATAAACTGTTTAAAATGTAAGCATAAGAGAACCATCAAGGTCCTCTTCGACAGCAGTTTAAGCAGAAAAAAACTGGCATATAGGTGGTTCAATTAACATTTAAAGAAATATGGGCCTGAGCCCTCTGGTTGGGAGGAAAGGGAAGAGTATGGTGCCCTCAGACAGGAAGCATGACTGGGAAGGAAATGTTTCTGCAGTAGGAAGTACTTGCAATCCCCACACTTGGGAGACGAAGCAAGAAGACTTCAAGGTCAAGGCCAGCCTGGTCTACACTCCTAAGCAAACAAAACCAGAACAACAGAGCAAAATAAAACCCACACAAAAGAGATCAACCTGATCTTACATCTGCTTGACACAGAGTAAGAGACCCATTGTACTTGCTGAAGGAAGAAAAGAACAGGAAGTGTATGGGGGAGATGCAACTCTCCAGGAGTCAGGCTCAGAAAATCTGCGGAACTCACTGATCAGGAATAATGACTGGCCCTCCACCCAGGTGCTGATCTCATCGACTCTGGCTCTGTGACCCAGGCAGTAGCTTTCTTCCAGTCATAGTCAGAAATACACACAAACTACTCTAGAAACCCGGATCCTGTTACCAGTTAATTGTTTGCACGGAATTAAGTGGCTCAGGGAACAGGAGATGCAGTCCTGGCTCCTTTGTGCTCACTGTCTTAAATAAATTGTCCTTCTGGCTAATTTATTTTTTCCACAAAGAGAGGCTCCATCCTGTCTCAAGTTGTTTTTTGGTTTTGTTTTGTTTCCAAAGGCTTTATTTCTGCGTCTTAAAATTCTTCATTTTAGAGACTCGATTTAGCCGAGACAAGAATAAAATCATTTAATGACTAAAATTTTTAATCTAAGCAGATGAAATTATTCATGTAGATCATTAGAAATACATGAGTGGCCATTCTGGCTTCCTGTCTAGAGAAGATTCATCATTAAACATGCTTTTGGGTTGTTCCTGAAACTGAAGTAACAAACACCTAGTTTAGATCTTCTAGACTTTACATTATATTTCCAAAGTGACCACTTTTTTTTCTTTTTCATATGAAAAGAAAATCTTCATTTGGATGTTATGAGTATAAGGATATTTGGGAAATGTCGGGGGAGGATGACCTCTACTAAGGGATCTGCAAATAGTTGCATAACCTTCTTTTTATCTGAGCTGTTGACCTAGCCACTCATTCTATGTTTGCTGGGGTGAGTTCAGCAAGGCTGGTTGCCAAGGCAACCATAATCCGTGAACAGAGCTGGCTCCATTGGTGGTCAGTTACAACACGCTTTGTCCCATCCCATGTCCTGAGACAGAAAACAAGCACCTTCAGTAAACATGACCTAATGAGTGTGGTGGCCTCCAGCTGCCTGGGAGGCACCGGAAGAGGACTGCCAGGAGTCAGGCCGGCTTGTGGACAGAGCTGTCACCCCACAAAGGAGCCTAGAAATAAATGTTCTTTCAGTTGATGCATTTAACGACATAAAACCGTCCTGTCCTCCTCAGGGAGCCAACGAATTGTCTTTCAATTTACTGTTCTTTTCCATGTGTTATGTAATTGAGAAGGCAGTGGATAGAGTGGCCCTGCAGGCTGAGATCCCACCTGGCCCAGCGTGGTGCTGGTATATGTCCTTCCTCAGGGCCAGCAAACCACCCTATTTTTTTTTAAGGTAGAGTCTTCATTTCATTTATCTATGGCTTATCAAATGTTTGTGCTTTGTGCATATTATATTTATTTAACCCTTGAAATAACAGTGTCCATCACATCCAGGTTAAGACCTGTGTAGCCACTTCTCAGAACACTAGATGGTCCAGTAAGTGGGTTAAGTCAGACAGCTAGTAAAGAACTAGAACCTGGAAAAACGATCCCAGAACCACCTTATAACAATGGTAATACAGGGAGCCTGCTGACATTTCATGGTCCCAGAAAGCCACCCCTGTGAGACTCCAGTCAAAACTCCCTCCTCACCAGTATATGTTTGCCACAGGTGGTCCATAACTTAACACAATAGTGCTACAGAAATGTCCACAGAATTAAAACAAATTCTTGGTCCCACAAACAGGGAGGAAAATTTGGTCTCCTCAGTGGACTGAGGTCTCAGACAACAAGCTCAAGGTGTCTTCTTAGCTAAAATACAGGTGAGGGGAGAACATGGGCACTGTTAGGTTACTAACACTTAATTGTTTATCTTTCAACTAATATCCCATCTGGGTACATAGAGAAAGTCCTGGGCTTCTAGACAGTGTGCAGCCAGAGTAAAAGAATGATCACAAAGCTCTTTCGTGAGTTCTTCCACCGCCCTGGCTCTAACGTAACAAAACTTAGCCAACTCTGTCTTCAAAGCCACAGTCAGACTCCCTAGTACCATAACCAAGAGCTCTACTTATTTTACAGTCATCCCGCCTAAGTATATTTTGTGTTCTTACTTATTATGAGTGTACTGTGGGCTAATCTTCTGTTACAACAACATGCTTTGGTTTGTGACACTGGAATAGAACCCAGGACTTTCTGTGTACAAGGCAAGCATTATACCACTGGGCTACTTTCTCATCCCTGTGAATGTTTTGAAAAGATGAGCAGGGTGTAGAAAGTTTTAGCATATCCACATAGCAGAAATGGATACTGACATAGGACCGGGGGCCCTGTCACCAGCCCTATCCTGACATCACAGACAGCTTTCTCTCCTGTCAGTTCCTACTCCCTGCTCTCCTCTAGAGTCCAAAGGAGTGATGTCAGGCTACTGAGTTCATTCCGAGTTTGACCTACCACAAGAGAAAAGAATAAGAAAATGGCTTGTCACATATTAAATGTTGCCAACCCATTGTCCGGCAGAAATTGCTGCTTCTGTGGTCTATGGGACAAGCTAGATGAATCCCTACAGCCATGCCTGGGGTGGCGCCACTCACTGAGAGGGAGAATAGCCGTCCTTCTCACCTCAAGCCTACCTCATGCAGCCATCTTCTTTGAACACTCTTCCTGGCCTATAAGATCTTTCTAGAATACTCTTCCTGGCCTATGAGATCTTTTTAGAACACTGTTGTGGTTAATGATAGCACAGGCTATAGAAACAGAAAAGACATCAAACACCTTATTTCTGAGTATAATGCTGGGCCTCAGCCTTACTTAAGCCCATCTAACACCTTAGCTGGCCTCTAAGGCCCACATTAATTGGCTGTCTAAGCTTACATGTGATTTTAATCAGTAATAGATGTACATGGCCTGACCCCTTGCCTGAACTGACTTCACATAGCACCCAGAACGATCCCCTCCTCACATGGGTGCTTTGTAAGCCCTGCTGGTGAGCTTCCACTGAGACTGTCAACAGTGAGGTCTCTGAGCTCTCAGCCTCCCCCAACCTCAGAGCAGCCCTCAGTGTGCCCTGTTGCCAGGCTGTTCTTTCAAGGGTCCTGGGACTAGTTGTAGGCTCACATTTGACTCCCTCAGACAGTTTTATAAATCAGAGGCATGTAAGCAGAGCTCAGAATTGGCCCCCAACCCCCACCTCCACCTCCAGCCAGTTTTGTCCATGCAGAAGGAGACCCTCGGATGCATTGGGAGCCACCCACACTTGAGCCATATTCATTGTGGTGGCCCTGATCCAGTCACATGCTAAGGAAGCACTCCCGGGGAGATGAATGTCGTTACAAATCTTGCCCTCAACATGAAACGCCAGCGATTGTTTATTAAATTGCTCTTCAAAGAGAAAACACTGGCAAGGGAGTGTCATTAAAATGGAACCAAAGGGAACTGCTGTAACCCTCCTCAGGGTGCTTTTCTCCATTAACCCTGACCAGGGCGACTGAAATGGCCAGTAGGAACTTCTGGCCTGCAGCCCCATCAATTACCTTAATCTCAGTTTAGGCCAGGGTAGCTCAAATCATCCAATTTAAGTGCTTCCAAACATTGCCATAAGAAGAAGGAAAAAAAAATCCTTAACCCTAACTCCACTGTCTCAACTCCAGTTCAGGACAAATTGCATTATACATGAGTAGCATTAAAACATAAAAGACATGCCCTGCAGAGAGAGCCTTGCACAACTTTCCCCAGTAAGCAGAATTAATCACAGGGAACAATTACCAGCCCTGGTCTGAATATTTATGACATAACAGAAAGCTCATTTAAAAGATTCAGTGGTTCATGATTTTAAAACAAGCTGTAGGGGGAAAGGACTTGCATTCCACATTCACAGTGGAAGGGATTCAGTACCCTAGATTTGTCTTCTTCCCTCCCGCCTCCCCCCAAACCCCTCTCTAGAACCAGGTAGTTAACTTCTCACTTTGCTCATGGGTACTAAGTAGCAGCTGAAAAGATGTGGCATGCTTGCGGAAGGAATGGCGGCCCCTGCTGCAATCATATTCTTCTGTAACCCAGGTATCTCCACCTTCCTCCCGCAGCTGAATGGTGGCCACAGGCATAGTGAACTTGAGGGTTCCTAAGGGAACCTCCAGTGCTGGGCCTGGCCCCACACCTGTGTGTGGTCTTAGCATGTTGAACTGACCTGTTGAAAGGAACATTCAAACAGAGGAGTGCAAAGCTTTCTTCTTCTTTTCCACACAGTTATGAGCTCCGGGATTCAAGCAAATGAATGATGGATGTCCATTCATTCATTGCTTCAGCTATTGGCCAAGCACACACTGAGTAGTGGGTATGTGTCCAGCACTGTCAAGATTCACAGAAAACAGGACCACAGCCAAGTGATCAAGTAAACAAAAACTATCCCACTTGAGAACATAAATCCTAAAGGAAGAGAAATGCAGGTCTGTCTGGCCACTTTATGCTGCACAGCCATGGTCTGAGCAAAGTAATTAGCAAGCAATTTTTAGGCTATGACTCAAATGCAGAAGTTGCTTCAAGTTTCATACTGTTAGCATTCTGTCTAGACTCCACCCCCACAGTTACCTGGCAACAGCCAGGTAGGCCTGCCCACTATAAAAGGGACTGCTTGCCCCCTCCTCTCTCTCTTGATCTCTTGTTCCTTTGATCCCTCTGTCCCCTCACCCCTTTCCCCTTTCCTTCCCCCTCTCTCCACATGCTCACGGCTGGTCTCTACTTCTCTATTCTCTCTCTCCCTGCCTCTTTCTGCCTCTACTATCCTCCTGGCTCCCCTCCCCATGCCCTGAATAAACTCTATTCTATGCTATACCGGTGTGTGGCTGGTCCCTCAGGGGGAAGAGATGCCTTGGCATGGGCCTGCTGAGACATCCTCTTCCCCCATACCTCTCCACACACCCACAGAACATACTCTCTTTATCTTTTTACAAACACATCACATCCTGTTGTTAGAAAGCTCAATAGAAACTGTATTCAGCCTGTTTAAGTTAACTGAAGCAATCTTTGTGTTTGGGCTAAACATGGACTCATTCACTGTGCTATTACTGACCATTGCAGCCTCCGATCAGCTAGACTGCTGAAATGGCACAATTAGTTGCGTTGAATTGTGGAAAGTGAATTAGCGGTTAAGTCATTGGTCGAGTGACAAATATTAGGACCACTGTCCATAAGACTAGGTTTCACCCATCTCCAGACTAGACCTCACGAGCACTCCAGTCACCCAAGGAAAATCACCTGGGTTGAGGTGAGTTGGTGGGCACCTCTAATCTCAGCACTCAGAAGGCACAAGCAGGAAGATGTGAATTCTCCACAGCAAGTTCAAGATCAACCTGAATTACATAGAGAATATTTGTCAGAGAGAGAGAGAGAGAGAGAGAGAGAGAGAGAGAGGAAGAGAAGAGAAAGAAGAGAAGAGAAGAGAAGAGAAGAAGAGAAGAGAAAGAAGAGAAGAGAAGAGGACAAGTTGTAATGCTTTTTTGATAAGCCCAGTTTTATAGCCAAAGGAGGAGCCTTCCTCACCCCTTCCCTCCTTCTCTCCCTCCCTCTCACAACCCATCTCCTACAGACACTATTTTTCCCCCTATCTGCTAACTTCTACCAGCAACTTCAGAGTCCTTACCAGTGCTCAGAAAACACTTGGTGAGATGCTTGTTTTGAAAACCACCTTCTACAGGGCAGTGTGAGAGAAATGGAAAATCAATGTTTAAATATAATGAAGGAAAAATATTGAATTTCACTACCCCGTTTATATCCCCATCTTTTCAGATATGCAAGCAACTCAGACACACTTTCATTAAGAGATAGCACATACCAGGCTGGTGTGCTGGCTCTGTGGGTAGGTAGGGGCACTTGCCAAACAACCAACCCAAACAGCCTGAGTTCAAGTCCCAGAACTCACAGTGAAGGAGAGAACTGGTTTCTGAAATCTATATTCTATCATTTACATATGTGCCATGACATGTATGTAGCTAAATGTGCTCTCTCTCTGCTATCTCTCACAACCAAAAAAATAAATGAAATAAAATACCTTAGATATAAGAAAATATCAAGTATCTCTGCTAGATGCTAGGTACACAAAAGGAATATAGACCATCTCTGCCTGCTCGATGCTCTGGTGTCACATCCCAAAGACTGCACTAAGTAATACACATAGAACACCTCCTTGAGATGCTGGCCAAGTCTCCACATTGTTCCACCCCACATGATGCTTAAACAACAAACACTTCCAAATTCTTGGCTTAAAGTTAGAAAGGTTTATTTCTCATTCATGACACAGGTTCACTGAGAGTTAAGTTAGTAGAGGCTTAAGGTGTGTATGTAGTATGTGTATGTGTCTGTACATGTCTGTGTGTATAGTGTTTATACACATGTGTGTTATATGTGTACATGTGTGGTGTGTGTATATGTGTGTACGTGTACTCACTTGTGTTTTCTGTGTACATATGTGTGTACATGTGTGTGGTATGTGGTGTGTATGGGTGAATGTGTGTGTGTACATGTGTGTGGTGTGTGAGGGTATACATGTGTGTGGCATGTGTGTGATATGTGTGTGCAAACATATGTGTTTTATTTGTAGTGTGTGTATACGTGTGTATGTACATATAGTCTTGTATAGTGTGTGTACATGTGTATATTGTGTGTATGTGCATGTATATTGTGTATGTAATATGTGTACATGTGTGTGGTGTATATGTTATGTGTGTGATATGTGTGTGAGTGTATGTATGTTTGGTTTGTGTGTGTGTGTGGTTTGTACACGTGTCGTATGTGTGTATACATGTGTCTATGTGTGTATACTTGAGTGTGTGCTTGTGTGTGTTTGTGTGTGTTTCTGTTCTTACTCACCTAGACAGGAATCCATGATGAACATTTCTGGTTTACATGCCAGAGAGAAAAGAATGTTATGAAGGAGCTCAAACAAGTGACTGGCTCCTCCATTCCTATGGAGAAACATACCTTCTGTGCTAACTCATCTCCAGGGCTGTTCCCAGGACCCCACCTACCCACAAAGGGGCTGGGAAACGGAATTCTGCCATGTTCTCACACAAGTCGATGATGAGAGCCATCTCATCCACACAGTGAAAACTCTGATAGATATCAAAAGCTGAAAGGTCTGGTCTCTGGCCTCCAGAGGCTTGCCTGCCAAGACAAAATTTGTTACATCCAGAAAAAGTTGAAGCACGCTGCTTTCTCTTAGATGACAACTTTAACGATGCCTCGAGGAAGTGTAATTATTTAGTCATGTACATCATCATGTTGGAACCTCCTGTTTAACTGGAAAGTATGTCTTCTTCTTTCTTCCATTTCTTTGTGGAGTGTCTCCAGACTATGGAGGAGAAGGAAGGGATGTAGATGTTCTTATCCATTTGATACAACTAACAAGTAGGAAGGTTGCCTCCTGGCCTTGTCAGCCCTGTGCACAGCCTCTGTCCTCAGTCCCTCATCGGTCCTGTTCTCACAGAAAAGACGGTGGTTATCCTTCATCACTGCCAGTTGTGAAGGCTCTTGGGATTTAAGGGCAAGAGTGAAAGTTTCAAGGAGCCATGAAGCCTCTCAGAAGCTCCAGAGGAGAGCTGGCGTTTACTCCAAGTCAATTAGCCGGCAATGTTGGCACCATTGACCAAGACTTAAGAGCCAACAACCCAGCCAGAACAATAATAAACAATTCTTTTCTAATAAACAAGAATCTGGTTCAGCTAGAAGGTGCACTCCAAAACATTTCCTCCACAACAGCAGTCTTGTATACGAATGTAGCACCTAGGCTAGTGTTTGGTGGACTCTCGCATGGATTATGTGTTGCCAGTTTATCTAGATGAGTGTCATCAGACTATAGAGGTGGTGGAGGAAAGTGATCATGCCAGGTTCTCCTCTCCAGCAGCTGGCCTCTCTTCCCATTGCAAGCAGAACTACTTGGCCTCTTATTTAGGAACCAATGTTAATAGAGAGAAAACAAATGGGTTTCTAGCACCATGACAAGTACCTGAGACACTGAAGCGTTGTGGTTTGAATAACAAATGTCCCCCACAGGTAGTGGTAGCACTGTTTTGGAAGATGAAGGAATCATTCACTGTGGCATATTGCTGAAGGGAGTGAGTCACTGGGGCCGTGTCTTGTTATAGCTGGGCCCTATTACATGTTCTTCTTTCTATTTCCTGAGTACAGATGTGGTGTGACCAACTGGTCTCCTGATCCCACCACCATGCTTTCCCCACTATGATGGACTGTCCTCCTTTTGAACTGTGAGCCAAAGTAAACTCTACCTTCCTTAAATTGCTCCTTGTTGGGTATATTATCACAAATGTACATGGTAATACACAAAGGGAAAGGGTTTATTTGGGCTCACAATTTTGATACTTCAGTTGATGGCCAGGTGGGCATATTGGTCTTAGGCCACTAGCAAGGATGCCCACAGGCAATGGTTGGAAGTATATTGTTAAGTCAACTACCCACATCATAACTGGGAGCAAATAAGAACAAGTAAATGCCCGACAACCATATCTCCTTCAAAGGCAAGCATCCAATGTCCTAAGTCCCTCCCTCAAGACTCTGTCTTTCAGAAGTTTCACCATTTTCCAATACTACCACATGGACCTTTGGGTTGACATTTACGCAAATGACATCAGATTTTAAAACATTATAGTGTTTTACATGGACTTCTCAAACATCCATAGCTGTAAGTGAAAGAGATGAACACTTTTCAGGAGGCTCAATGGAAAGGCATAGCATGGCCTTCACCCTACTCTACATTAAGCCAACCTGACAACCTGGGTTTCCTAGTGGTCCATACTGCCTGCCTGCCTTCTTGCTTTCACACTGCAGCATGTCACTGTCCAGAAACATCTCTCTCCATTGATTTCCTAATTGCCAAATATGACATTTACCTTAACTGGTTGACATTCTGTATTGCCATGTATCTGGCTACCCTGCCACTGAATGAATATACTTCAGGAGCAGTGGGTCTCAAACTCCTAGGTCTCCTCTTAGGAGCAGAATTATTTAAACTCTTAAATATGTGGGTTCCCTTATCAGAAGAGGAGGTGTTCTGAAAGCCTACATTGTGGCACTCTTACACGGACTCAGTAGAAGACTACAAGCATGAGTCAGCTGTGCCAGGATGCAGGGACAGTCCTGAGAGCTGGAAGAGTGATAACATTGGCGGAGGGAAACTGAGCTTTCTTCCTCCTCCCTTGCTTCTCCCTTCCTTCCTCTGGTTTCAAATTGTCTTACTTCTGGCAATTGTTTTAGTGCTGATCATCTTATTGCTAATTCAGCAAGTGTCTTTCCTCCTCAAGCACTGTGATCAGTTCAGAGGTCATTCTGCCCTCATTGCTTTCCTGAACCATTGTGGTGTTTTTTTCAGAAACATTCCTCACAGGAATATGTGTTTACACTAGTTGATTCTCAACACACATCCACAACTATGGAAAAAACAAAATATTGAAAAAAGTTAACCATGCCACTCTCTTGATTGGAAGAATCTCGTGTATTCTATGTGTGTATACATGCCATCTGTATATGGTGCTGGAAAGCAAAGCCAGGGCCTTGTGAGTTATAGGTGCATTAGTTACTTCTCTTGTTGCTATGACCAAATATCTGACAGACACTTCCTAAAGGAGGAAGGGCTCACTTTTGACCCCACAGATTGAAAGACTGCAGTCTATCATGATAAGGAAAGACTGGTGACAGAGCATGAGGCAGCTCGCCACATTGCACCCACCATGACCAACTGGAGGAAGGTCAGTGCTGGTGCTCAGCTGACTTTCTCTCTTTTGTTCAGTCTGCAGCTGCAGTCCACAGGGTATTATTGCTCATAACCAAGGTAAGAAGCCTCTTCTCAGTTAAATCTTTTGGAAACTGCCTCATAGAGCCACCAATGGGCTCGACTCCATGGTGATTCTAAATCCAGTCAAGTTGACAAAGAATACTAGCCATCACACCACCAAGTCTGGCAACACAGAGCTTTTAAGGGCTTTAGTATAACACACATGAAGATACCTCCCTTGGGGAGTCTTCTCCTTGGAAGAACATTCTCTGAGTATCCCTTCAACTGTCATTTCCTAAATATTTTCTACATATCCATGCTAGACTTGGTCTAAATATCACTATCTTTAGCAAAGGTTTTACCTAGTTTGTGTTTTCAGTTGTAGAACTGAACATACAATTGACCTCTTACCAGGATGGTTCTAGCCACGAATAACAGAATCACTGATTCTGCCTATTAATCCAGTAGTGGTCACATGTGCCCTGGCCAAAGTCTGTAGAGTGACTAGTATTGTTTGGAACTGGCTGAGAGACATATGGCTCTGCCCCAACCTCTCCCTCTTTTTGTTTCGCAGCCTCCTTGAGGTGAGTGGCATTGTTCCACCACACTTCCCTCATATTCTGCCTTGCCACAGGATTAAAAGCAATTGGTAGGTTAAAACCTCAGAAATTTTAAGCCAGAAGAAACATTTCCTGCCTTTAAGCAATCTCCTTGGGTGTTTTGTTAAAGTAGTAGAGCGCTGACTAATACAAGTGACAGCCTTATTCAAGGACCTAAGTTCTTTCCATATTTGATTCTTCCAACTTCAGTGTGTTGGCTTGATCCTCAGCTCCACAGCAATGATAGTCACATGTGGCACCACTTAGCCACCAATATGTTGTCACAGTATCTGTTAGCTAACCATAGTCATCCTACTTTATAAATAAGGGGACTTAGGCTCAGATAAGCAAATGTGACATTAGGTCACATAGATACTAGAGGCAGAAAGAAAAGTTGAACCTTTGTCTACTTGGCTACAGAGTCCATGCTCATAAATATTTAGTCCTATCCCACTCACACCTGAGAGCAAGGTTAGATGTAGTATGTTCAAGGCTAATAATTTACTCATACTTTGTACAACCTGGACTTCTTTTGGCAAGTTTAGTCAGTCATAGTCAACACTGCTGACACTGATAATGTGCTTCTGTGACACATGTCTGCAGTAAGTGTGTTTCTATGACACAGGTCTGCAGTAGATGTGTTTCTATGACACAGGTCTGCAGTAGATGTGTTTCTGTGACACAGGTCTGCAGTACATGTGCTTCTATGACACAGGTCTGCTGTACATGTGCTTCTATGATACAGGTATATATAATTTCTTCATCTTTAATTTTGTCCCAGAATACAAATTCAGACAATGTTTTCACATAACAATAATTAGATCTAATTTTTATATATGTGTTAATGTTTTTATATACACACATATGTTCATGTAGACATATATGTGTACAATTCTGTTTCACTGATAAATAAATGAAGCCCAGGGAAAGACAGAAAACTGTCAAAACATACAGCATCTGACTCCTGAGTCTTCACTAGTAAAATTGTGCAATTGAGATTTTGCTTAAAAGGAACACACACACACACACACACACACAAATCCACTCGTCTGTTCCCTACAGTCATTTGCTTCCCTCCAGCAGCCCTAACAGTTCCACCACACCTCAGCTGCTAGGTCACAAGATGTGCGATGTTCATCCACTAGCCCATGTCTCAGTCTCCTGCGGTCATTTTCCCAGGTCAAATTCACCAGTTCCAGCTGAGAAGTGTACTCTCCTTAGGGGTCAGAATCTCACCCAAGGGTTCCTTCTTAAACCCCAGTGTTTCCATTGCTTTAGATCCTTGTCTTCTGATCCTTTGTGATTAGAATCAGTGGCTGCTGGGGCATTAACTACTCCCAGGATACTTTACACAGTACCATTTCAGTTCATTTTCTTAGTCAGGAAGCCCCTGTATTAAATTCTCCCTGTTAAAATCAACGCCATGGATTCTGTCTCATGCCTGGACTCTGACCTGTAAGTCAAACCCAAGAGCTCTAGTGCAAAAGTAGTCAATTGCTTTGTGTCGTAAAAGGAAAAAATGACCTTTCTCATGCACATGGGGATACGTGAGATGGAGCCATGGAGGTTGGGGAGGATCCAGCAGCCTTCAGAGAACCTGGGCAGAGGACCAGAAACACAGAGCACTTCCAGATCTTTCCAACTTACCATCCTTCTTCTTCCCAACCTCTGATTCTACTCCATGAATAGGTGGGGTGAGAGGAGTCCTAGGAGTTAATGCCACTTGAAAGGACCATTTAGAGACTGCCAGGAAGCCAAGTCACTTGTTAATTTTTATGCTTCTAGGAACCGATAATAATAGCTGTTGAAGAAATACTAAATGAAATTTTGATGAGAAAATGAGTTTGCAGTCGGGCAAGTCTTCAGAGCATCCACTGACCAAGAATTCCTGAAAGTCTCAGAACTTCACTACTAATTAATTTCTTTCTCATTTCTTTGTTCAGGGCAAAAGATAACACAAATACGAAGATAATCTATTACCATAGAATCATGTCATGTGAGAACTTTATTTCTGCTATTAGAGATAAAAGATTGCTTTCAAAAGAAAAAAAAGGGAAGGGGTCGAGATAAAAGAAAATTTCTTTGTCCTTTCTCAGGAAGTCACAGCTCACAAAACCCACATCACATCTCAAGGTGTGCATTTTAGAATTTATTCCAGCAGACTGTGTATTGTAGCTGTGTCTTCTTGTGCTGCATCTTGTTTTAAGAAGTGATGTCTTTAAGCTAGTTTATACTCCCCACACCTTACTGCCCTCTGGTTGTATATTGAAAAGTGTGGTAAAGCAGCTCTTGGTGAGCTGGGGTTAAAGGAAGCCAAAGAGAAGCAGGAAATGGGTGATGAATGACATGGGACTTTGATGGAGGTGCAGCTTGCCCAGGGTGAGTGGCGTTGCTTAGTCTTCCTCATCTAGCACTGGTGTTTATGAAATCATGGCAGACACTCTGGCTTGCTACTCCTAAGTAAAGCAGGAAAAGATTTACAGGAATCAAAGCTCATTCTAATGGCAAAAGCAACATCAAGAGGCAATGCCATTCCTGTAACTGAATTAACAATCAAGGTGCATTTTTCTTCCTCCCCTTTCAGAAATATGTTTTCATTTTCTTTGAGTTAATAAAGAACTTCAATGCAAGCAGACATTTCTTAATTTTCTGAAGCCCACTGAGGGTAATAACAGCCAGCATCCAACCAGACATAGCCATCGTTCTTTTGTGCCAGACATTGTTCCAAGGATTTCACATATATTATTATCACTGATTTAAGCCTCATAAGACCACAGTGGCCTGGGTATTATCCACATTACACAAATGAGGAAACAGTTGAGGGTAGAAGTTAAAGATCCCTCCAAGGGTGCTTGTGCTAGCAACAAGCACATCCAGCATCTAGGCCAGCTATAACAGATTCTGTTGCCCACTATCAGAAAAAAAATATCTTTCTGGTTGCATAATTATAGCTCCAGTCTCATTTGTAACAATTCAATCTTTCATTTCACTTTAGAAACAGAAAGCTGTGATGATGAACTGTCTTATGTACATATTGCAAATCACTACAGAAATTCAACATAAACAACTGTGCACTGGATGCTGGGGAGGGAAAGACTAGTAGACTCCCTCAGAAGCCTCCACCCCAAGAAGCAATGTTGCCTGGACTAGAAGCTCTGTTATCAGCTGATCAGCTGACAATACTGAGTTCCTTTCTGTCCATGATAAACAGTAGCTAGTTAAGATAATTCAGAATATGAATAGACTTACACATGCCATTAAACAAGTCTGCCTGGTGCCAGAGCCCAGAGTACAAGTATGACAGGGAGCAAGATTTCCTCAGCCAAACATCCTTCACCATATACAAGTGGCACAGATGTGTGCTGGTGATTTCTCAATGAATGGCTGTAAAACCTTTCAAAATATGTATATGTTCATATATATTCTTCCTATTGCCTTTTCATTCGTTTGTTCCCGGCTAGAAACAAAACACTATCTCAAAGCCATAGGTGTGAAGAGTTAGGCAACCCGGGGTAGAAAAAAGAGACTTTTTGGTTCAGGGTGGGCTGTCAGACCCTTGAGTAGGGACGGGCTATCTATGCACATGTGTAAGAAGCCAGAACTGGAGTGAAGTAAAGTTATCTGAATAGAAAACAGACAGAGAAACAAACAGACAGATGAACTGAGGAAGGAGATGAAATGTGTTGACTCTGATTTAGCAAAACTACACCTAGAAATTTATTTGAAGGAAGTAAATTAGGAATAGGGGAGCTCTGAGTGAACAATTCTGGCATGCAAATCTAAGAATCAGATCATCATTTTATAGCAAACGTTTGGAAACAACTCAAATGACCAACCAAAAGATACTTGGCTACAGAATTGAAAAGCTTCATGCTTAACATTAAGAACTTCTTTTCTAGGGACTTCCGGGTTAGAGAGGGGAAGAGAGGAAGAGGAGAGAGAGGGTTTTTTCAGATGTCATAGCGACAGGGCAAGATGTAGCTACTAGTGTCTCCTGGCTTATGTCGAATTCGCCAGGATTCGAGACCAGAGAATTTAGATCTAATATGGCTTACAAGATTAGCATTCTAGTTGTTGTGCCCAGAGATTGAGTTACTATTGTTTCTTAACTAAGTTTGTGTGGTGTTTTTCTTCTGGTGGTGGCTCGACTGCGTTCAAGAGAGAAAGGTAAGGTGGCAAAGTGTGGGTTTGCCAGATGTGCAACCCAAAGGCTCTAGGGGTTTTGAAGCATGGGGCTGGAGTCGTAGCGACCTGCCAGTGAGAACCTAGCAAGCTGGGTAGAGAGATTTCGGGAGCTCTGGGCCAGATAGTCTCCAGGAGATAAGAACAGACCAGCCTTTGCTGCCAGGGCATAGCTCAGGAACTTGGTATTCATTTTATTATTTCCCCGCAACAGGTGGCAAACCCAATGTGTTGGGCAAGAATCCACTAGAAATGTAAGATTATTAGCCTGAGAGTTAGTTTTATTTTTTTTAAGTGAGCAGCTGGATAGTGCTGAGACGAGTTTTGGGGACTCAAATGGAGGAATTGAAACAAAGCAGGCTCTGAGGTCCCCTGCCATGGGGAATGCAGGCTACTCTGAGTCAGAGAGCTGTAGAATGGAAGTTGTCTACTTCTTGGGGCAGAGATTGATTGAACTGTGAATTTATAAAGTTGAGATTATTTGCATTTAGGATAGATTTATATACAGATTTTGTCTGAATCATGTGGAGAATTTCACCTGTGGTTCTAGAGCTAGGATAGGGAAAATTAGTCAGTGAATTCAAGTAGAGAGGTCAGTGAACAGGTACTAATTAATAATGTCTAAGGTTGCCTTTCTAGGGCATTTAGAAGTGGTCATAATTGGAAGAAGGAGGAAATAGCTAGAATTGATTGTATAGCCATAATCTTATTTGGTAGAAATCTTTATAATTGTTACTAAGTTGAAGTCATGATTTCTTATTTTGGTACAAAATTTATTTTGATACAGAATCAAGGTTTCATTGGTACAAATTTCTTCTATTGATACAAAAATTTTAAAAATACAAGGCTTGGATCCAGTCCTTCTATAAATGCCATTACAAACTGATCTGAGATGTTTAAGCCTGTGAGCTAAGGGCCAAGTAGCAAATTCATGGCTCTGAGTTTATTGTTAGAGAGTTTTCAGATATTTTAATTAGAAATAGCTGAGGGTAATTAACAAACAACAGTCCAGATTACTTTACATAGGTAGTTGGTTTTCTTTTCTTTTTTTTTTATTCTAGGAAGCTAATTTAATAAATAAGAAGCCCCAAAGTTTCCAAATATGCACCAGAAATGGAATGAATAATCAGTCCCATCATTACTCATGGGAAAATTAAAAAGAAAAGAGAAGATATAGAGGTTGATAACCATTCCTTTCACAAAGATGAAATACTGTTTTAATAACAACATCACTGAGTGATAGGACAGGAAAGAGGAAAATAAGAGTCTATATTTGCCTTATACACAAAACTGGGCAGTTACCTGTCACATTATTCAAGAATGGCTTGCTAAAACATTGAAAACAATGAAAGACTTCATCCTTGTCGTAGACTGCCACTTGAGTTGAACACTCTGTGCACTTGACAGGGTGATAGATTTCTTCCACTTCTCTCTCTGCCGGATCTCCGGGATTAGAGCTCATCTTCTCAGCACTTCGCCTTTTCTTCCTGTTTTCTGGATTCTTGTATCTTAGAACCTCCTCTCTGTTGATAGAACAATTCATCACAAACATTGCCCTGTACTGAGTCTTGTAGGATTCATGCCTCTGGCAATCAAGGCACAATGTAGTCATACAGGCTGGGCAATTCAAAACAGCATCACTGTTTGGGACAGGCTGTTGTTTCTGACGTGGTCTTTGCAATCCAAAAGCGTGATAACTGCTTTGTCTTCATCCTCAGAATCAGAATCAAAATACACCTCATCGTAGTACTTTGTTGTAGCTCCTCCCACTTTGGCAACTCCTGAGGAAGACCCTGTTCCCAGTGAAGATAACTTGTCCTCCACTGTCTTCATGGTGGAATTTAGTTCAGCTTCCATTTCTTTTTCAAATTCATCTTCACTTGATGATTCACTCTCTCCAGTAAGACATTCCCGGATGAGTTTTCGTTTATGGTCTGGGGTTCCATGTAAAAGCACGCCCACTTCATCTTCAGAGCCGGCTCCTCGTTGCTCAGCTCTTCCACGGCGTAGGGGTCATTCATAGTCATCCTGGAGCCAGCTCATGGCGATCTAGGGGCACTACTCGGCCCCGCTGTCCGAGTACTCCGCCAGAACCTTCCCAAGAGCCGCCCGGAGACTCGACTTCCGCCCATATACGTTAGTTGGTTTCAAAAACATCAGAAATCCACAGAATGTGACATTAAATGTTATTTATTCAATTGTTACTGAGACAAATCTGCTCCTAACAGCTTCCCATTTGTAGATTCAAAGAAGAAATTGAGCATCTTACCTCCAGGTGAGGTTGTACATTGTAGCTAGGTGGCCACTGAGCAGAAATTATGTATCTCTCCTGCAGACCTGTACCGTCTTTGAGTGGACACAATTTACAGGTTAGGACAGCTTAGTTCTGCCGAGACAGAACTAGTCCTTAATAATTAGTCCTGCCAAGATAGGCTAGTCTGTAATAACTCCTGATTTTCAAAGGTCTGTCAGATGATCCTGGGCCAGAAGGCTGAAGACTGATGCTCCAACTTCCAGGGGCTATATAGGTAGGCAGTTGTCTCTACAATTTGTCTCAGTTCTGGTAGTTGTGTTAGGCTTCCTACATATTTTCAGTTAATGCTGGTCATTCTCAGATTTCTGACGGAGTTGAAAGACTACTTATAGTCTCATAGCAACCCAGGCTATTTACATTGAGAGAACAGATTTGAGAGGATGATTTTTAGATGGCATACAATCTAAAGCCAGGACATAAGTCAAGTGTATAATTATAAGTCTTTTAAGTTAGGATAGATGACAATGTTCTATTTTAATAACAAAATGATGGACTGGGTGTTAGGTCTATCTTGTACTTTATAAATTACAAAATGGTAATAGTTGTGCTCAATTTATATCTGAGATAAAAGAGTCTTTTAAGTGGACAGATAGAGGAAGTGGTGTGGATAGTTCTGTGCTGCCTACATTTTGATGTTAATTTCTGCTCTCATGGGAGGAGCTGCAGACAAGGAGTGAGTCACCTACTCAGGTGACTTCTTATGAACCAGTCCCCTAATAAATAAAGGAGTCAATCACTAGGTGAGTAGGAGAGACTTCCGGGTTAGAGAGGGGAAGAGAGGAAGAGGAGAGAGAAAGTCTTTTCAGATGGAATAGTGACAGGGCAAGATGTAGCTACTAGTGTCTCCTGGCTTATGGCGAATTTGTCAGGATTTCCCATTTGAGGATTTAGATTTAATATGGCTTACAAGATTGGCATTCTAGCTGTTGCACCAAGATATTGAGTTACCATTGTTTCTGGAAAAAACCAAAACAACAACAACAACAAAAACCCTTCTTTTCTTTATGTCAACCATTAGAGAGCATAGTAACAATCACAAAATGGTTAGGACTAAGAGAAAAATTTGGACCATACAAATGGGCAGAGACTTCCTCCAGAAAGTTAAGGAAAAGACAAGCAAGCCAACAAGCAAGTAAGTGAGCCAATATCTAAGACTTTTTTTTTTAACAAGATAGAAAACAGATATGTATTCATGAGGAAATGCAAATCATGACCCACAGGTGCACTACTTCACAAACACTAGATGCGCAAAGTTTTTACAAGCCCAGTAATAGCAGTTACTAAAAAATGTTTGGACCAAAATCAACTCTCACACACTGCTCATGAGAGAACACTTCATGAAAGCCAACTTTAAAAACAATTGAGCTTAATTCTGTAAAAAAAGAAAGAAAGAAAGAAAGAAAGAAAGAAAGAAAGAAAGAAAGAAAGAAAGAAAGAAAGGAGTGTAGCACCAGCACCATAGCAAGGTGGCTCTAAGGTACTGTGTATGGGAGGTTCACAACATGGGTATGGATTGAGTAATTTCCCAACATGTCCTTCTCCAGAGTCTGAGAATAGCCAATTATCAATTCAATCATTGAAGAGGCATTAACAGGGTGCCCTAACTCAGTCTGATTGGTGTTCCTGAAAGGAGAAAAAAGACATGGAGACACACATATGGAATCCTGTATGGCAATGGAGGCAGGCACCAGGTTGGGTATGTCTGCAGGCCAAGACCACCAAAGACTCTTGGCAAAGCTAGGAACTAAGAGAAAGGTCTGGAAGGGCTTATCTTTACAGCTCCACCTCAGAGAGAGGTTGGCTTTGCCAAAACTTCAATTTCAGAAAACTTTCAATCACTGTGGCAAACTAAATGAGATAATTACAATTAACTTCTTAAGCGGAAAGGTTTCTTGTGCCCCATAGCATCAGGGAGTCAGGAGTTTCTGTCAGTGTCACAACAGCCCAGTGGTGCAGGGCCTATGGTGAGGCAGAATGCTATGGTAGGGACACACATTAGAACTAAGCTGCTCACCTCATAGTAGCCAGGAAGCGCAGCAGAGAGTCATGAAGAGGCTGCAGTCCCAATAGCCTAACCAGCTCCCAGGAGCATCAAGGACTAGACTTTCAACCCAGGACGTTGTTGACATTTCCTGTCCCGATGCCGTGATTTGTTTATAAAAAATATCAGACTGCTCATAATGGATATAAAATAGAAATAGCAAACTGTCCATGCTCTAGAAAACACTTAAACTGTGTGATAGGTAGTCTTGTGGAGGAAAACTTTACAGCTCTAAAAACAAACAACTAAAGTTGTACCAGTTAGTACAGAAGACACCTACCAACTCACATTGTCAGCACCACACATGGCCGTTCCCACCTACCTCTAATCCCTACAAAAACTCAATGAAGGAATGGTAGCTTGTAGAAAGGGAGACACCCATATTAGACAGAATAAAACTGCCTGAGCTACCAGTCTTTCAGTCTCCTGGTTCTCCAGCTCAGCACAAAACATGTCCTTTCCAAAGTAAGGAAACAGACAAATAATACTCTTTGGGAGTCTGTGACAGTGCGCATGACTCATGACTTTTTCCATTGTTCTAGCCATCCTTTATCTAATTAACCCATATCTATCCCTGATCTCCATAAAAGCAGTGTGACTGCCTCCTACTTGTCTGGCTGATGAGGGAATGCGATGCAGAGAGATGGCCACCATCTGATGTACACTGCCTGCTCATGATGACAAGCCCTGTGCTTGGTAGTGGAATTGGTCTTCTGGAACCTGTAAGCCAGGGAGGAGGTGGCCAGCAATGGACAATGGATGCTTCCTTGAAGATTCCTGTTTTCCCTTCCTGAGAAAATTAGAAAATTCCACACAGCCAGTTCAGCTCAGACAGAGTGACTGAGCTTATAAGCTCTGTGCACAGTAGCACTTAGGTCCACAACCCACATGTAGGTGGCATCTGCACTCTGCCTCAGCTGTTTCTCTAGCAATGGGGTGGAATCAGCTCCAGTCAGGATGCTGAGGTTCAAAGGCTGTGACAGATGAGGAAGAGGCCAGCAAACAGATTAATATGATTCAATAGCTACATTTCTGCTCAAGCTTCATAGTGCTTGCATGTGCATTTAAGATTCTGTTCTCCGGTGGCTCCCTCCACCAAGACCAATTAAACCGAGTAGACACTCCAGCAGAAAACTATATACTCCCTCTTTCCCTCTCTCACAAGCGCCTGGCATAATTGCTACTCAATTTAATAACTCACTAACCTATACTTCTCATCCCTTTCAAACAAAAACAAAACAAAACAAACTTAATTGCTTAGGAATCTAACAAAGTTCCATTTCGCACTCCACATCCAGATAGACTGAGAGCAGCATGCTAGGTTTGCCTGGGTCTCACAGTCTGTCTTGTTGTGAGCATCATCCTAGACTCAGGACACCCTGAAGAAACACCCTGAGATCAACAAGACCTGGATATAAAATATCAACGCAACCATAGATCCCAGTTTTCTGCTTGTAAGGAGGCCTCCTTCCAAGGGGACCATGCAGGAGAGAAGCGCATCCCCTCATGTGAAGTTCCAGATGGGGCTTAGCCTGATGAGGCTTGAAGCAAAGGTTTAACACACCTAATATGGCTCATCTTGGTTTTGCAGTATAAGGAAAGGATGGAGCTAGCCATAGATTCTGGCTCTGTCATCATCCAGAGACAGAGACCCTGGCAGTGCTCCACAACACTGCTCAGAATATCATAAGCTGGTGATGCCAGGTCTGGCACGCTTTTATGAGCAGGAGACTCTTCCTTTCACATCTATTTATCATTAACCAGACGGGGCAGCACTGAGTTAGGAGCACTGTCTTGAAGTACGCAAACTATTAATTAAAGCTTTCTGACTGCAACCTGCCTTTATTATTTATGATGTCCCTATGGCCTCTAAGACTGGCCTTTCTTCTTTGTTAACACAACCTTTCTCCTCTGGCCTTCATGAGCATACCACAAAAAATTATTTCAGGCACCATAAAGGAGCAAAACATCATGACCTTGTTTCCTTGGAGACCTCCCATGATAACTAGAGTATATCACTAACCACATGCATATAACATTGATATAGCAGTGGATGGCAACCACAGTCTTTGCTGGGGTACTTTAGGTTTTATATAGTAAGTGATTCTTAATTTGAGGCATTTCTCAAATGAGTTTGTTTCTTTTCTTACTACCTTCTACGTGGATCCTCTGGGTTATCCCACAATTATGAACAGAATATATTGGGTTAAGCCCTGTGTTAACTGCTGATATTTGACCATTTTTCACCATGGAAAGTTTAGCTATAAAAGTATAACCTGACAGATCTAGACCAAAGAGAAAGAAATTAAGATAGAGTCTATAAATTCACTCAAGGTGACCTTTGCTTTGAGAACCATCGAGCCAGAACATCTTTGGTGATATCCACATGGTTAGGTCTGGGTAAATTTGATGTTATTATTTGGGTTTCCTCTCCTCCCTACTAGGGCAAATGCTAAACAAATAGATGCCTAATAATGCTTGTAATAAAAGTCACTGATGGCAAGAGTCACGCCATTATCTCCACACCCAGACAGACTGACAACACAGGCTGGGTTTGCTTGAGCCTCACAGCATATCTCATTGTGGGCAGTATCCCCTCTGGGGAATAGCTCATTCCCACCTAAGCTAATGGCATTAATCATTAGCCAGCTTGGAAAGGTTAATGGGCCGTTTGAGTGAGAGGAATGTTTTTATGAAGTACTTGTTCCTGGGCATCAGAACACAACAGCAGGAGAGAGTGTGACATCACCACTAATGAGCCGCTCCACCCACCTCATTCTACACAGTAGGATGTTTGGCCATGGAAAACACCTCACCAGTACATCATGAACAAGCTGGCCAATGAGAGCCAGGCATAGTTCCAGACCCGGCTTCCTAATCATTCCCTAGGACACTGTCAAAGAGTGTGTTAAATTTTATAAACTGCATTTAAACTCTCCTCTATCCTTAAATAGTCAGGATAAGCAAGCCAGACATTTATCAGGATCACGAAGATGACATGAACTATGCCATGATTGAAGACCTATCCCTAAGAAAAGAACTGACACTCTATCACTTGGCTTTGTTTAAAAAAAAAAAAAAGTGACATCAACTGAACCTGATAATGCTTGTAAAGAACCTTGGTTGTGTCAAGTCCTTTTTTTTTTAAGTGAAGACACAGTTGTCACCTTTGAAAGTCCCCTGTGTTTACATTGATGTGGTGAAATGTGTTCATCTGTCCCTCTCTATGCTCTTGGGAGTTCTTTTGTAAAGCAGCTTCTGGGGAGTGAAAGAAACAGAGACTGAGGATTTTTACAATCAGGAGTGTCTCCAGAGTTGAAATGGCGGTACAAGATTGCAATCCCATTTGCATTTGGGAGACAAGATAGACAAGGACTCCTTGGATGTTCTACATCCCCGTCCCCCAAAAGGCATCTCCAAGGATAACTATGAAGTCATAAGTCAGGTAGACTGGACTTGAGGAGGTTGGAGTCATGTCCAGAAAATAACTGGAGGAAGAGGTGAGACATCATGGCTATGAATTCAATCTGGAGGCAAAAGTCTGAAATTAGTCAATACATGGCCATGAGTGGGGGGTGAGGGATGGCCTAGACAGGTTTGGATGCTGGAAGACTGATGACAAGACCTTGCAATGGGTGCTGAGGAGCAGAGTCCATAAGAAGAGTTAAAGAATAAGGATCCACACTGCCTACGAATGAAGCGGCTGGACCTCAAAGACAGGTGGTACCATTGAGTGCCTACCAAAGAAGCTTTCAGAAGAACCCTTGATATGAAGCAGAGGATAGAGGGGTGTGTGTGTGTGTGTGTGTGTGTGTGTGTGTATGTACATATGTCTGTGCACCTACATGTACACAGTTACATCTTCTTGGTCTGTGCACACACCTGCTCAGCAGCTACTATTGCCTTTTGTTTTGACATAGCCTGTGCTACTGTGTCTTCCCCATGTGCATGTAGGCACACATTGCTTAATCAACTTGGCATTCATTTATTAGATGTCCCCTGTGCCAGCTGTTAGGGACATCACTGTAAACTGGACAGACAAGCTTGACACACACAGACATTAGTCACTTCCTTGAGGTTAGGCTAAGATATTTTTTTTTTATCAACAAAATAATGGTAAAGACTGAGATTGGAGAAGGGTTACTTTGGAAAGAAAGGTCAGGAGAAGACCTCTCTGAAGACATGGCAAGATGGTGATATTGGACTGAGAAGGAACTACCATATCAACTCTTAAGAAGCAAGTAAGAGAGTCCTGTAGCTGGGACCACAGGAAAGGACACAATAGCAAATGGCTTAAGATGCTGAAAGCAGAGAACACTGGAGATGAAGTAGGAATCTATTCTGAGAAAAGAAAGCATAGGCTTCTGTATGGCTCTTTTTCCTAATTCCCCAAGAAGCTATGTAGGTGTCAATGGGCATGGTCTGAGACTTACACTTTTAACTTTAACTAGAGAGACACTTTAAAAGTGTCTTGCCCTTCGAACCTGTGTTGTTAGAACAAGAGACCCAGCAGTGAAGTCTGTGATGTGGACCAGAGTGATGGGAACTGAGAAGGAATTTAATGAGAATTTGGTCTTGGCCACAAAGACTCATTGGTGAGTAATCCGGGAGGGAGGGGGGTAGGAGAGGTTATAGTTGGGAATCCGAAAAGCCACTGAAAGTAAATGTTTTAGTTGAGTTGTGAGATTATCTCATATAAACTAAGAATGTCTAAACTCACATAAAGTGGAGAGTTGCAGGTATCTTACACTCTTCCTCAGTCTCCTGCAAAGCAGCCATGTTGAAGGGCAGAACAGTCACTCCAGTGAAAACCAAGATGTTCCCAGGCAGCAACCATCCCTTCCTGTGATGACAAAGGATCACATTTCCTTAATTTTCCAAGTGACTATGGCGCTTAAGTCCAGCCATAGGACTTAAGAAATAACTCTCTGCTTACCCTCAATGTACATTTTGGAGAATCTCGAGACTTATCAGAGGATGCTCGCTCCTCTGTCCTGGGAGAAGTTTCTTATCCCTCCAGCTACCCTACTCCCAGGGCTAGTTGATGCTGTGTGGCTCCACAAAAGCCCTGGGGCAGATTCCAAATTGGCTTTCCTAGCCATTCTGCCTGCCCACACAAGCTGTCCAAGTACAGACACAGCTCTGCCCTTAATTTCCCTGAGTATAGCAAGGACTGGGGTGTTGAAGAAATTTTCATGAAGGCTGGGACTTGACACTGTTACAATTCAGAAAAGCGTTTTCATGCTTTTTAACATGGCTCTTCTAGAGAGTTCCAGCTTCAAAAGCTGACCTTTCACCTTCCAAGCTTGCACTCACCTAATCCCATGGGGCTAACTCAACCTCCTCCCCTTCAGGTTTCCAGCCTGTTTCCTCACCTCTGACTCAAGTTTGAGACCCTCTGCTCCAGGGATGAGTGCCAGCTCTGCTTGTCTCCAACCCCAGATGACAGAGATAGAAGCACCGCTGGCCAGAGCACAGTGCAGTCTTGTGAAGAGCAACCACAGAGAGCAAAGCTCCTGAGTCCGTTTTCACCTCCTGATCTTCATAAGTTCTCAGTGAGGGTCTGACCTAGACTGCATAAAGCCAAACATTATCTACTGGCCTGTCCTGACTTGTCCTCTAATCTAGACTGGAAAGAGGGTGAGATTACCTTCTGGGTTTGCTCAGGTCTTGTAAAGTCCTAAAATAAGTAAACAAAGCATACATGTGATTATATGTATATAGAACATGCATATATATATGCATGCTACTGCAGAGAAAAATTACTAAAAGCTAAATCTCCATTCAAAGCTTCACCAAGGAGAGCATCTTGTTAAGTCTGGGTAAAACTCACCGTTCTGCATGCAATATCCAGTCACATTAACAAGCATGACCACCACAAAACCCACCACTCTGGAGAAATCCAAAAGGCTTCTGTCAAGCATTCCCCAAACAAAGGAAGCCCAGACAACAGCAAGCACACGTCTCTGTCTCTAGCAAGTGCCAGCCATGTCACAGAGCAGTCTTAGACAATATTTTCCCACTGGGCTCATTCACAATGATACAATCAGAGTGCTAAGTATTTTGGAAATTCTTCTTCTAGGAGAGCTCCAGAGCCAGGAGCACATTCCTTTAGAATAGCTTCAGTGGTTATAAATCTTTATAGTAGGAAGGTGTGTGCGAGCCTTAAAATCAACCAAAGAGCATTTTAAAGCAGATTTGGCAACTTCAGAAGCTCCCGTGTGGGACATTACATTGGTATACTGGGGTGAGACTACAGGCCTAAGCAGGTCACAAACGCCTTCAAAGGCCATGCAGTCTACTTTGTTTGTTTCCTTCTTTCCTTCCTTCCTTCTTTCTTTTAAAAAAGGCTTTCTCTTCTATTTTCCTTTGGTACTGACAGCAGGCCCTGGAGTCTTGAGGGATGCTCGGCATCAGCCCTGTCACTGTTCTGCATCCCTGGAGTCTTGAGGGATGCTCGGCATC
>NW_021604747.1:218809-226692 GCF_004785775.1 Grammomys surdaster | reverse complement strand
CCTGTCACTGTTCTGCATCCCTGGAGTCTTGAGGGATGCTCGGCATCTGACCTGTCACTGTTCTGCATCCCCAGCCTTTTTTTTTCCATGCCAGGTTAGAATATTCAACATTCATAGAGATTATCACAAGCACACAAAGCCTGAAATGGGTAACACGGAATAAGTCCTCACAACCCCAGAGAGGTGACACATGGAGAAAGGAAGCTTCACAAAGCCCTTCAAGGGCAGCTCAGCAGGAAGAAATACCTAACATGCAAACCTGAGGATCTGAGTTCTATCCTAAGAAGCCATACAAAAAGGAGAGGACCTCTGAAAGTTTTCTTGTGATCTCTACATATGTGCCATGGCAAACACACACACACACACACACATGCACACACACACACGTACATGCACATGCACAGCACACGCACGCACACGCACGCACACATGCATGTAAGCCACAACCACTCAAATAATAAATAAAGCATTTTAAAGAGCTTTGAGCAAACATGTCACAATTAAGGATAATTTAAAGGCCACAACATATATTTAGGTACATGCTCAGATATAGTTACTGAAGGTGCCCTTATTTTTGATGTTTTTTAAGTACAGCGATATCATCTGAACTTTACTCCCAGGAAGTTTGTAAGCAAGAAAAAAAAGACACATTACTTTAGCCTGTGTTTTTGACCCCTTCCTGCTTCATAATATGCTTTTGGTTATGATCTCCAATCTCTTTGAGCAAAACCTCTTGGCTGTCATGCGCTGTAGTTCCTAAGGAAATACTGTATTACTTTTCTTAAAAAAAAAAAAAAAAAGTACATGTTTTTCCCCCCTGGGATATTGCATGCATTTGTATGCGATCACATTTCTGGCACCATTCATGCTTATTAAGCCTGGAAATCTCTCCTAAAGCTGAGCCCACTGTTCAATGATGTCATTGCAGCCACCAAACAGTATCCTACCATTAAGTTCACTTGTTCTAGCCAGAAAGGGAAGAACGAAGGCAGTGTATGAATGATCAATCCCACTGGAATTCCACCAGGGCCCCAGCACTGCTTGAATAAAGAGTATTTTGGGGCTTTGGGTAGCAGGTTTTACTAGTCAGGCCTCTATTTTATATTGCTCCTAAAATCCTGAAATGCCAGTTGCAACTCTAGATTTTTCTCATGCACTGTGGAAAGTGGAACTAAAGCCCTTTTCCCAGGAAAATTCAGAAGAGGTAATGACCTAGGAAATTTCAGTTGTGGTACTGGCTTGGCCTTGGGCAGTTCTCTTTCATCAAAATAGCCCCTTTCATGTTTAAAGTACACATCTTGAAAAATAAGAAAGAAACCTTCTGGTCACTGGGGTAGTTTATGTCTGTGGGGTGAAAGGAGCCAAAATGCCACTAAACTTTAGACCTGGACGATCCTGAATCAAAAAGCAAGAGAGGTCAAGAGAGTTTTAGTCACGTCAAAATCTCACCTAGACTACTGTTTTATGCTTTTCTTTGACTTGCCCTATAAATATTTTACTGCAATTTTCAAAGTTTATAGGGTCCTTAAGCCTTGTAAAAGGGTGAGGGACTGGGAACCAAGGACTGATACCTACCACAGGGATCTTGATTTTTTTTTTTTTTTGTAAGATTCCATTGAATAGAATTTATTCTACCCAGGGTTCTTTGAAAGGTGACTGGGTTTCCTTTCCTAATCAAAGTTGTTGCCCTACAGAGGGGAAAAGAAAAGCAGCTTTTGCTTTAGAGGACCCTAATTATTTGAGACCTCTCTCTGCATTATGACAACACATTGGTTTTGGCCCCAAACTTGCAGAACCCAGAGAGTAGGCATTTGAGAAGCCAGGGGTGTATAGTAACTTGTTGCTCCATCTCAGGGAGACCCTCAAAGCCCTGTATCCCTGGCACTGGCATCCAGCCCAAATTTTGCAAAATAGGGAGGACTCTTTTCCCTTCCTGCCTCTAATCTTTTCTCTTAGCATTCTGGAACAACAGGCATGCCACTAGAGTTCAGAGAAAGTTCTTTTGACAAGCTTTTCTCCAGGCTTTGGATTTTAACTGACTGAGGAATGAACTACTTCTGGTTTCAAAGATTTGACTTTGTTGGCTGTTGAATTAATTATTCTGATTTCTAAATCCTGGAAAATTACTTAGCATAATCTAGGCAAATGTAATACATCTGTATATTTAAATACTTTTGATCTAATAGTTGAATCTTGCATGTAATTTTATGTTGTGTGTGCATTCGGTAACACATGCATGCAGTTCCCAAAGATTCTAGAAGACAGTGTCAGATTCCCTGGAGCTGGGATCACAGATGGTTGTGGGCTGCCCTGTGGGTGCTAGGAATCAAAACTAGGTTGTGTGGAAGAGCAGCTAGTGCTCTTAATTACTAAGCTACCTCTCTGGTCCCGTGTGTGTGTGTGTGTGTGTGTGTGTGTGTGTGTGTGTGTGCATTTTTCTTCAATTGATTTGATGGACTGAAATTTGACTCCTAAAATAGTGACTTAATGTTTATGTCATAGACATGAATAGACACGTCTAATAGACATGTAAAGGGAGGAAAAGAGTTAGAGTCCATAGCTTCTGGAATATTCCCAAACACCTCAGAAGCACAGCCATGACGATCTCACATCTACAGCACAGATGTGCCTTAAACACCATTGAAACATAAGCCAATATTTAAGTGTAGAGGCTTTAGAAAAAGTCAGGACTTACCGATCCCAAAGCCTAGCTTCTTTGATCATAAAAGCTCCAACATGTGTCATTTAGAAGTAATTTTGTACCCTGGAAAATAGTGTTCCTCTGAATGAAGGATTTGTCCTAGAATGTCATTTTAAAAGCTAAGTCATTTGTAATGATTGGGGTCCCAAGTATTTGCCTTAAAACTCTCTGCCAACTTCTCAGTACGGGCTGAAAACCAATGCTGTCCTTGTTTTGGTGGGGAAATTAGGTTACCTACCTGCGTTGGCTCTGATAGCTCCCTGCTGGTTGAAGGAGATGCCATTCTTCTTCTTTGTTATATTAAGATCTGAGCTTTAAACCAATGACCATTTCATTCATTTTCTTGGATTTTGCCGAAATGCTCAGCAGTATGTGGGAAATGTACAGTAGGTTGGAGATGCCCAAACAGGTTCTTTCAAAGTCAAAGACCGTTTCTTGGGGGATTGTCTTTCTGCTTTTGTTGCTTCGTTATATTATTTTGCTGTTTGTGATCCTAGATGTTGAACTCCAGGTCTTCCACATGCTGTTCGAGCACTCTGCTGTTCAACACATCCCTACTCAAAATCCCCCATATTTATTACAACTCAGCAGTATCTTGTCTTTGCATAGTCTATCATAGGAATTTTGTTGCATTTTTAAAACTCAGAGCCTATGTTTGACTTCCTTGTTTCAGAGTGGGGAAAGTGGACTTTTAGTTCTAGAGATAAAACCCAGAGCCCTGAGGCATGCTGGGCTCAATCACTGACCTGTTCCTTACCCTGGAAAGGACCTTCCCATGTCTTTCAAGGTTGCTCTGTATGCTCTGCTCTGCTCTTTAGGCAATTACTTGGGGGATCCATCTGCTTTTGAACTGAGTAGTTGTGAATGTCTTGATACTTTTCTGCTTCAAACAACAAAATTATACCCCACGTCTCTGGCAGGCACAGTCTGGTATCCAGCTAGATCTGAGAAGATCTGGGTGTGTCAGAGAAACACTGGTTTTCAACACTGGTCCATTTGAAAATAATCCCAGTTTCATCTGCCATCCTCTGCACTGCCTAGCCTCTTTCTCATCCCCATCTTTCTTTCAGGTCCCACTGAAGGAGAAGTGTTAATTTAGAGCTTCAAGCACTCACACAATTCAGTCATGAAAATAAGATTGGCCCTTGGAAACAAACCACTTCCGCCCATAGTGGAGGGGAGTCAGGGACAGTGGCTACATCTTTTCCTTCCATGCTGCTTAATAAGGTAACTTCACTGTTTATCAAAGCACAGGGCCGATGTGGCAAACCGAGCACAGAACACAAAAATAGATCTTTCTTTGGAAGCACATATGTAAAGTATTTTCCATGTTTCTACATTTCAAATATATCCAGGAGTTTTCTAAAGACTGCTGTGGTGGATGCACCCTTAAATCTCAGCTCTCAGAAGGAGGAAGCAGGAGGATACCCCAGGCTCAAGGCTTAGCCTGAGCTATAGAGCAAGACCCTGTCTCAAGAAAACAACCAAAAGAGAGAAGAGATGATTACTTCAGATTCTGCCTCTCAGGCATCTTGCAGCTGCAACAAAAAAGATCAGGCAGCATTAGCATGCCTTTGAAGAAGCATCCATTATTATTTTTAGTTATTTCTCAATAATCACACAACTGGTCTCATCAAACAATGGCTTTATAGTAATGAATTTTCAAAAGAAAGAGAACATTTCCTTTGAGACAGTATTCTCTGGTGAATCTGGCATGCCCCAGTTTGAGGGCTTTTATCTCCAAATAGGGAAAGGGTTTCTCTTTTATCTTGCTGTCTTCCTTGCAGAAAATTTCTCTGGCACACAAAGGAAAGCCTACAAAACCCACTCCAACCTTACCCAAGACATCAGAAGTACTTTGTGAGCCAGATAAAATCTGCCCCTACAATTTTCTTGCTCTCTGATTCATATTCAAGAAATTCTCCTTCCCCAGGACAAGATTACTTGGTAAGGACCCAATCTGTTCATGGAAATGCGTTCTACCTAAGAGCCACAAATGAATTGAAATGACAAAGGTCTTCTTTACTCAAAAGGCTTTAGCTTTGTTAAATAAAGTCCTGCATTTCAGTAAACAAACCCTTTCAATGATGTACCAGAAGACAGACTTCATGAAGAGGGTTGAACAACACCTAGCTGACTATGATCTCTTCTAACTCAGTAACACTTTTCAAAGATTTATTTTATTATTTTATGTTTATTATTTTATGGGCCTTGTATGTGTGTCTACAGAGTATGTACTCTTGTCCCTGGAGGCCAGAAGAGGGTGTTGAATCCTCTAGAACCAGAGTTACAGGCAGTTATAAGTTGCCATGTGAGTGCTAGGAACTGAAACCACATTATCTGCAAGACAAAGTGTTCTTAATCACGAGCCATCTCACCAGTTCCTCAATATCATTGTTTTTTTAAAAAAGATTCATTTCTTTATTTAATGTATATGAGTGCACTGTCACTGTCTTCAGACACACCAGAAGAGGGCTTCAGACCCCATTACAGATGATGGTGAGGCACCATGTGGTTGCTGGGAATTGAACTCAGGACCTCTGGAAATGCAGTCAGTGCTCTTAACCACTGAGCCCCTCAACATCAATTTTAAAAACTGGGTCTTGCTGTGTAGTCCAGGCTTTCCTGAGTCCTCTGCCTCCTGAGTGCTGGGATTACAGGCCTGAGCTACCATGTCCAGTGTAAGTCAAACATCTCCTAAAAGTAAAATAAGGCCCTGAGACATTAAGACACTACAGATGTGGCGCATCAATCTACAACTACTACCACAAAGCACTGAAGTAACTGCAGTAGTGTCATTTGCTGTATGACTCTCGAACCCTAGGTATTTGTCTTCTTGCTCAGAGCACAATGGACATTAAAGCAAGACTTCTTCTCCAGGAAGCTAAGCTATGACATCTGCCCCATCATGTCCAGTAGCCAATATGACAGATCCAGCACCACTCAGCTTGCTCATGTTCTTAGCCCAATGGCTTAGAAAACACTTGCCTAAAGACAAGTCTGCCAGCAGAGAACCTTCAGAGCACTCTTCCAACACGGATACCACTCTTGTTGGTAGTCCAAAGTGAAAACCACACAATTTTAAAAAGCAGTGATAAACTGACTAATAGTAGCCACAGAGATGTGAGTGAGAGGCTACACATAAATCCAGGGTAAGAAAGTCAGAGAACCATTGGACATTTACTGCGTACTGTTAGCCTCCTTGAAAAGTGAATAAATTTATTTTTTCAAGGGAATAAAAAGAAAGACAGAAGAAAAGAAGTGAGGGAGAGAGGGAGGGAGAGAAGGAGGGAGGAAAAAAAGGAGGGAAGGAAACGGGGGCAGGGCACAGGGAAACCTAACTGATATCATGTTGTATCATCTTTTACTGAGAACCATGATTTTATTTTTAATTGGCCCCAAAAATGGCAGTGGGCAGCTTTCTCTCCTTAGTTAACTCTCTCCAACTGGAGAATTGTAGGAAATGAGGTTCCTTTCAGTCTTTGATCCTTAAAAACTAAGATCTTCGATTTTGCTGGGCTGATTATCAGTCATTTGTAGGAAAGAAAAAATTCATTATGTCCCTCAAGTATGTAAAAAGCACACTGAGAGAAGGACGCATCCACATTCCAAGTCAGCAAAGTTGAACATTACCCATGAAAGGAGGGATTTACAATAAACTTCCCTCAGCAAAAAGAGGAGGAGGAGGAGGAGGAGGAGGAGGAGGAGGAGGAGGAGGAGGAGAAGGAGGAGGAGGAGAAACAACAACCAGTTAGACTGTTTTCTAGGTAAACCTTGAATCTCTTTGTACATAACAATCTTTATTTACTGAAACACTTAAGTTTCTTCTTGGCATCTGTCTAAATCTCTCTCTCATGTTATGGGAGCTATCTCATTAAAGTGAAATAATATAGCAATATGAAAGATTTTTACAGTAATCTTTTCCCCAATCCTAGCCCATAAGTTATTTAAAGCTGTGCAATAGGTATACACTCCTGGAGACTTTGTTTTTTATTGACTTGGCCTAGGGTTCTCATTTCCTTGCCTTTTACTTTTTGTTTGTTTGTTTGGGTTTTTTTTTATTTTGGGGGTTTTGTTTGTTTGTTTGTTTGTTTGTTTTTATGCTATGAAAAGGTTTGATCAATCTTGCCTCTCTTGGAGTATGTACTTGGTGTGACAAAATTGAATCATAATGAGATTTTTTTAAAAACTCTATCTTTAACTCTTTTGTTCAGTATGATGTTTTTGTTTGTTTATTTATTTATTTAGTTTTGTTTTGCTTTGCTATTTTAAATAAATAGATCACTGTTGGAATTTGATTTCCCATGAGGAGGTTCTTTTAAGTATACATAAAAACTTACATGTGTATGTATGTTTAGTGGCATTTAGCCTGGTGTTTTTTTTTTTTCTTTGCTGACTAAACCTTGAGAACCTGCTCACACCCACAGATGTTCTAGCCCCTCGCACAAGTGTGATGCTTTGCTAAACATTTGCCCACAGTTACAGATTTACAGTTTGTTTCGCTCCTCTGTGACCCCTAGATTTCAGCTATATTTCTGTATTATCATTTTCTCCTCCCTATGCAGGTTCAAAGTTCCATTTCCCCCAATTGCCTTTTGCATCTCAACTACTGTATCAAATTTCCCTCTCAGCATAGTGGGACTGTCTTGTCCAGTCTGTAACTCAGTCTCATATACAATGATATTTTAATTGTGTGTCTTATTTGCAAGATATCTGATCGTGTAGTTTTAACCAAGTTCCTGTATTTACTTTGGAACACCACTTCTTTCCTGCAGCTCATTTGGGCAGTTTCACATTCTGGTGTAATAATATATTATCCGTAAACTTAGGGAAGAAACTAGGAAAACACCCTATTTAGAAGAGCTATTTAAGAACCTTACTGTTTTCAGAGCCTTTTCTCAACCCAAGTTGAGATCATTTGATTTTCTTTTTTAAAGATTAATTTATAAATTATGTCCTCAGGGAAAACTTCACAGTTGTATAGTGAGTACTAAATCTTCTTCGTGTATCTCAACATGTCATAAGACTGATTGGTCCTTCAAGACAGAAGATTCTGGAGCCTAGTCTCCTGTCCCTCCATGACTGGGTCCCACTGAGTTCAAGGTGGTAGCCCTCTCCCTCTTACAGCCTGGTGAATCTGACCTGATCTAGGCACAGCTTTAACCCTCCCCTCCCCTCCCCT
>NW_021604747.1:174071-218409 GCF_004785775.1 Grammomys surdaster | reverse complement strand
CACAAAGGAACTTTTGTTACAGTAGCCATGAGTTTGTTGACATTGCATATATGTTGGATTACCTAAAAATGGCTGCCTGGAGCTGCTGGCCACAAGAACTTCCTCTATCTCCTCCAGAATTGACATTCTTCTGAGCCCTTCTCCATAACTTCCTTACTTTGGCCCAGTGTTTGTTCAGGGGGAAAGCTACTGTGGTGTAGGATGTAATACCAAAGGAAATAAGAGTGGAACACTTTATGGTTGCCTCGCTTCCTGTCTGCCCAACGTGACACTCCATCATCCCTTGTTCCTGCTAGTACAGTTGGGAACAAATTACACTTACACCTTAGCTGTTTGAAACAACTGTTTCTGTGGGGTCACAGATTTTGTGAATGGGAAAATTATGGCTAGAATGCATTTTTTAAATGAGATTTGTTTGCCTCTTAATGCTATCCACAACTTCAACTGCATGAAACCAACATCTGGGAGTGATGTCTCAGCTGAGAACTGGACCTCTTCCACTTTTCACTCACACTCTGGTAGTTGATGTTGATTGACAGTTAGGACCTCAACCGGGACCCTTATATATGTCCATTCCATGTGGATTTTACTTCCTCAAGGAATGACTTGCTAAAGTACCAGTTCTTTAGTGTCCATGAACAAGGTGAAAACTACATCACCTTCCAAGAGCATCACACAAGTCATGAGCATGCTCTTGGCTACAAGCAGCATCCCACTCAGATCCAATGACTTGTTTTTCAATCATCACAGTTCTGGTATGTTCAAAGTAATCTCCTTATAAAACTTCCCTCAGTACACACATACAATCACATGTACATGTCACTCACATGCACACACACACATGCACACACATATGTATACATACATACATACACACACACACACACGCATGCACTAACACCATATCATATCCTCCTATGCTCAACTTGGGATACTCAGGTCATGTCTCAGTTTTTCTGTAATATACTTGAGGTTTCTTTCAGAAGCTAAACAAACTCTTTTTATGTTTTCCTTCTCTGGAGCCCTTCCTACCACTCCACAGTGTCTCTTTCCATCTATATGTTCTCACTAAGAGCAAATAAAATATTATATAAGAATTGCATTTGCTTTAAGCATGCTATATAGAGTGTGTAGGATAAATAGGCCTGGCTAAGTCAGGATTCATCTTCCAGCATCTCGAAACTTCCTTAGCAGAGAAAATGTAAGCATAAAGATTAAAACCATGTAGAAGAAACAATCTTTTGCCTGTTGGAGAAACCCCACAAGTTGCCGAGGCCATTCGATCCTGTGCCTCACAGCCTTCTGACCCTTGCATGAATGTTACATAAATTTTGCTGTACACTTGGTACGGTACCCAGAACTAGACTCCAGGGATAGGTCCAAGCCTCATAGATTCAATATCAGTCTGGAAAGCACAAGTGTGAAACAGAAGCCAAGTTCACTTAGTTCTCTTTATGAAAGTGTCAGTTCTATTCAAAACCCAACTGCCCTCCCTGCCAGCGAGGGAGAAGAGCAGCTTTGTCTTGTTCTCTCCATCACAGAAAGCCGTTTGATGGCCATGACAGCTGCTGCTTGCTAATTACGGGGCAAACTTCTCAGCACGAGGTCTGTTGCATCAACAGGTTTTAGAACAATCTAGCAATTGTTCAGGGAAGCTTGGGCACTCAGGGTTGAGGCCTTCTACATCAATTAGCTCCACTGGTTGTCATGACTTGGAGTTGTTCTGGTGGGTGAGGAGCACAGATGAAGCCAGCATATGGGTGGTTGGCTCTGAAGAACATTCAGCTTCTGTCTGTGCTTCTCCCTGTTGAAGATACAATGATATGGGTCAGTGTCCTGCACAGTGTCCTGCTCCAGTAAGATTCCAAATCGCTCCCATCTGGGAGACAGGTGTATGCATAGAAACAGTTTGTTTTCTAGAGAAATGTAATGTGTTCGATGCGCATGTGTGTCTGGGGATTTGTCATTTTGAAACAACAATAAAAGATTATCATTCACTTTCATTATGAGAAATTAATGTTCCCTGAAAGACAGAGGAGGAAGAAAGAAAAGAATGAGAATGGATATAGTTTCTCTGTGGATGAGAAATCTTGATTTTTAATGTATATGTGGGAGGAACAAAACTCAAGGCAACACAGCAACAGTAACAAGCAACCACTAAGAACTGAGAAAACAAAAAGAGAACGGGGAGGTTCAGGAGTCCACCAAAATACACTTGTCATTTCCACTGGGCACTGATCGGAGTGCTGTCACTAAGTGTCCCTTACAGGTAGTTGTACTTGTCTGGCCACAGAGCCATGCACAAGTGGATGAACTTGTTGTCCTCCAGGCCTAAGCCTTCCAGGAAGAGGCTTGCCCCTCCATACTCCCCCTTACCCCATCATCCCAACCCCCACCCCTGCTTTACACATGAATACTTGAATTTCTCATAGCTAGCTTCAACTATGTGGGTGGAAGTTCTCCCAGAGACGGTACATGAGGAAAGGACAGAATAATAACTTGGGAGAAAGGGGGCAATGTAGCAGTAAATGTTTAAAGTCTACTCTATGCTCCTGGTGAGTGTGTGCACCTCCTCTGCACCCACACAAGAACTCTGGATTCATGAATGAAACACACACACACACACACACACACACACACACAATGGCTTATTTTAATACACCCTAAGCTAGCTCAATAGTTGGGCCATTCCTGAACCTCCACGTGGCTAACACACTCTCCCCTCCAATATCTTGAGTTATTACTTTCTAAAATCTATACTTTATCTCTGTTACCCCAAACCCAAACAGGGAGTGGCCCCTGGGGTAGCTTTCCCCTGATTCTTACATGGTTGGATCTCTATCTTCCACAGCTCTCATGTTTGTATTCTCTCCTTCCTTCTGCCTTGGAGATTCTCTCTCTCCCTGTCCTGTGTTTCCTCTCTGGGAATCGTCAAATTCCCACCTCTGTCCCTCAGCCCAACCATTGGCCACTGGTTCTTTATTGACCAGTCAAATATCCAATTGTTGGTAGATGTCTGCAGCAGACGTTCAAATTCCCATGTAAGCACAAATCAAATCCTCAACAGAAAATGACAGCTTGGTGAGGGGGGTGGGGGAGCCTAAAGACTACCTCAGTTCAGTCCCTCAAACCCACGGTGAGGAGAGAGGACTGACAGCTGGAAGTGGTCCTCTGAGCTCTGGCCATAGCACATGACCCACACGGCACGCACAGACATGATAGTTTGTTATTTTAGAGGGAGTCAGTGAAATATGTGAAAATCACTAGAATATCTGTAGCTCTTAAGACTCACATAGGAGAATAAAATTAGTTTCCCAGAGAAAATTCTGTACAAATAATTATTCACAGATTGAGTTCCATCCCACTGCGCAAAAAAAAAATCCATTTGTTGCCTTTCTTTGACTAAAATGGTAATAGAAAATTTTTTAAAACATAACTAAAGAAACAAACCAAAAACCACATAATGTTTATGAGCAGTCAGATAAGATATATATGTTATTGTATAACATTTAGGATTCAGAGGACTTCCTACAGTTATGGAATTTCTATATCTCTGTTTCAGTATGGCAGCCATTAGCAATGTGTAGCTAATAATGACCTTATGTGTGGCCGGTGCAAAGGAAATGCTGGGTGTTCAATTATATTTCACTTTAAGACACTGAGCTTTGACTAGTTATCTGTGGCTAGTGGGTCGGTGTTAGACAGCTAACCCCTTGCTTAGGGTGTTAGCTTCATTTCCTATAAAGAGCCAAATCTCAGGTACTTTGGATTGTCTAAATCATGGGCTCAGTGACAATCAGCCCAGTTACTACAGCAGCCATGGCCACTCCATACCTCAAAGGGTGTGTTTTGATTCTCACAAAACATGCTTTATAGTGCTTGGAGTTTGGAGATGGAAGTGTAGCTCTGTAGAGAGCTTGCCTGCTGTGCACAGGGTCCCAAATTCAATAGACAGAAGCCAGACATGACAGTACGCACCTGTAATTTCAGCACTGAAAAACAAAAACTAGAGGGTCAGAAGTTCAAGGTCACTTGGGGGTACATAGTCAGGGGCTACCCTGGGATACATGAGAGTATCTCAAAGCCTCTAGAAATATAGACGATAGGGAGCTGCTCTAGATTCATTAACAAATTTGTAAATGCTTGTCGTGTGTTTATCTACTAAGGTTGAAAGATATATTCACAGCCAGGTGTTAGTAATAACAGCTTCAATGTTGACTTCTTCCCCATTCTTGTAAAAATCCAAAGACGGAAGGGCTTAACTTGAAAGACTGCATCTGAAAGCCAGCTTTTCAGACCCTACAATTGTAGATCATGTAGCATTATAGAAAAAGACCTCTAGGCAGAATGACCTTCCTCCCTGTGTCCCCGAAAGCTTATTCCAGAACCAAACAGACCTTGGCTCTCCCTTCAGCATGGTCCTGCCCTCAGCCTGACAGGGACAACCTAAGTGTTCCAGCTCCATCAGGCCTCACATCACCCAGAGGCGTGACAACAGCCCCATTTCATCATCCCACAAAACAGAATCTCTCCTTTCAAAGCTCATTGCCACCTTTACCTCATGCCAGGATTTAATGGTCCAAAAAATAAATAAATCATCTTACCACATGCTAAAGACAAATCAATACACCCAATCTCCCAGGGCCTCTGAGAAGTCACGTTTCATTCTTAAACCTTACCTCAAAAGCCGTAACTGGTGGGAATAGGATGTATCTTGTACAGTAGGGCTCCACAGGGAGAGGCTGAAAGGGGAGTCCAAAGGGCCAGTGCCATTGAACAACCTGAAGTATGCCTTGAAGGAAAAGGATGGACGGGAACGGAAAGATTTGCATAATATCTTCAAAGCAGATCGTTGGTCCTTGCTGGTTTCTTTGTGAGATTCTAGAAGAAAATGCTGTGTCTTCCTACACAGCTCAAATGCTGCCAGTGTTAAGTGGAAAGCAAAATGTTCTTAAACACAGGACATGTGATAGAGACTTAAAAACAAAAGTAAGAGCTTGGAAGATAGCTCACTGGATAAAGAACAAGCAGGAGCCCAGTTTTCCTAGGATTCATGTGAAAGAATGCACCATGGTGCTGCACACTGGGGCACAGAGACAGGCAGTTCCCGAGGAGTCTCTGGCCAGCTAGTCTCCTGTCACCAGCAAGCCCCAGGTTCATGGAGTGACCTATTTCAAAACAGAAGGTGGAGAAAAATGGAAGACTACACTACTCTCTAACACTCTCAAACACACACACACACATACCACACACACACATCATACATATACCACACATGTATACCACACACCACACACCACACCCACATATACATATACCACACACACACACACACACACACACCATACACAAAGCACATACATGTACCACACACCACACACATACCACATAGACACTACACACACTATACACACACACATAGACACACACTACACAGACACCACATAGACACTACACACACTATACACACACATAGACACACACTACACAGATACCACACACACTGCACCCACACACACTACACCACATACCACATACACAGAGAGACAGAGAGAAGAGATATACAAACCACACACAGACACACACAGAATAGTGGAGGCAGTTCTATATGCTTTTGCCTACTCTCTGAGAGACTTTTATTATCATCTACTTATTAATTGATTTTGTATCTATTTTATGTATGTGTATACAGAGGACAACCTGTGAATGTCAGTTCTCTCCTTCCAGCATGTGGGTTCTGGGGATAGAACTCAAGTCCTCGGGCTGAACCACCCTCTGGCCTCACGTTGTCTTCTGAACTCAGCACTAAGAGGCATGCACAGAGCATAACTAGTGGTGCTCAGCGTTTCTGTTGCGGAAGGATCTGGAAGATGCCAGAGCAGAGTTTAAATTATGATCAGTGCTGACTACCTTCTGGAGTACCTCTATTTTTTGCCTCCATTTCTCGGTATCTCTCTTACCTTTTAGTACTTCACACTAGGAAGAAGTAGTGGACCATGGGAGTGGGAGGGAGCGGGATAGCCTAGGCTACATAGTGAGAACCTGTTAACAAACAAGTAGTAAGTGCCTGCTAGCATTGACTTCTCAATACCACTTTACTTATCAAGATACCTGCGGGGTTCTCGTTAAGGTCCAGCCAATCAGTGAGCCTCTCATAAAAGAACGGCCAAGCACTGGTGTTCAGCCACACTGCTTGCGCTAGAAGGCTGTGGAGTAACTCAAGGATAAAGAAAGACAGAAGGACGAGAATAGAGAAGGGAGTCCTGAGGACCACAGCCCTTCTGAAATTTTGTCCAAAAGAAGGAAGAAGGATACAAACAATAAAAAGGAAAACCACGAGGGAGGGAGAGCCCAGGTCTGAAGGAAGCTGGATGACTTCTGCTGCTCCAGCTTTCCCCTCTCAGGACCCAACCTGATGCCCCGAGTCACAAACTTCGCTAGAAATCACCTGAAGCATGGCCACCTGTCAGATGTGTCAGGACTAGTTTATGAACAGTGTGAACACACAGTGACATTGTGCTGCCTCTGTTGTATAGATGCCAGGGATTGGTCAAACACTCTCTCTGGGACTCTCATCTGCCCTGGCAGGTGTGTCTAAGGTGCAGAGCCACAGTGTTCTTACAGGAGGAGCAAAGGAGCATGAGCCCTGAGCAGAAGACTCCTATAGGCCTTTGAATCTAAGGGACATGAGCAATAAGAAAGATCAGTAAAACAGGCCAGCCAGTCCCACTCCTGACTCACTACAGTAACAGGCAGAACAACACCTCCAGACCTACTGAGTTGTTAGGAGATAAGGTCTCATTTGCAATAAAAATCTCCTAACAGCTCTGTGAGCTAACAACTTCAAGTTGACATAATGGAGGCCATTCATATGCTGTGCATATAGGATACATATACATGTGTGTATGTATCTCACAAATTAAATGCTTGATTCCTGTTAGCTGATCGAATTGCTGTTGCTGCTACTGCTAGATTACATGTCTCTCAGTACAATGCAGAAGGGTCACCTACTGCAGTCACACCATGCTCTAGTTACTGGATATGAGCACACAAGTTCAAAGTTCCTCCCAGACTCACAGCCTGAGAGGACTGACTTCATGAGGCAGCAAGAGGATGAAAGCAAGAGGGAGGAGACCAGAAGCACGAAGAGCTGAGCCTGGAGCTAAGGGCAAAGGTACTTTGATCTCTCTCTTGAACCCTTAAATGATGGTCTAAGGCACAACTTAACTCTGAAAGTTTTTCTTCTAAAGTCAACAGAAGACCCAGAACATGGGAGCTCAGAGCAGAGAGGTCATGATCCAAGAAGCACAGACTTTCTAAGTCCCAGCCACTTTCTCCATCCTGGGAAGACATGGAGAGACTGTGAAATGGGCTCCATCTGCATTTTCTTTCTTTTACCTTATCAGAAGACCACAAGTTTCTGAGGAACTAGGTGTTTCACATGCATAATCAGACTGTACAAATATTAACAGCTCAGATGAATCTGGAGCTTATGCGTAACAAAAGCACCCCTACACAAACACACACATACACACACACAGACACACACCACCACCACCAACAACAACAACAAAAACTTTTAAGCAATCCATTATAGATATTAGAAATTAAAGAACTCTGAATGTGTCTTGGACACAAGCTGAGTTTTCTACAGTCCATTTAGGGATGGAACCTGTAGTTAATTACTTATCAAGACATTGTTCCTTTGTGGGAAAAAATGTGAAGGGGAAGGAGAGGCTACTGTTAAGAATTGGTTCTAATGCTTTGTTTTAATTCAGACCCCCAAATTGGGAATCTGTGTGTCCAAATGCTGAAGATTCCTGTCCCCAATTGGGTTTTGATTGATCAATAAAGATCCAATGGCCAATGGCTGGGCAAGATTAAAGAGGTGGGACTTGTAGGCTCCCAGAGGAAGAACTGGGGCAGGGGGTGTTGGGAGAGGGAGAAAGGATCTGTCAGGAGATGGGGTAGGAAAGACCATGCCAGGAAGGAACAGGAGGGAGTAACAGCCAAAATGTAGGTACAAGAAGGAAGGCAGCCCTCAGAAGGGCTGCCCAGGAGTGTCTTGGGCAGCAAAGATAGGAGGCTGCCCAGAGGGATTTAGGGAACCAAAGATAAAATATGGATTTAGGAGGTATTAAGCCAGGAATACCAGAAGGTAATGTTTGCTGGCTGCAGGAAGTTTTAGAAGTGCCTGACCATTGAGCTAGTCAAAACATGTCAAAGTTAAGCTGATGCGTGCGTGCGTGCGTGCGCGCGCTCGCGCGCGTGTGTGTGTGTGTGTGTGTGTGTGTGTGTGTGCGCGTGCGCATGTGTTTCATTGACAAATCCAGAGGTCCCTGACAGCTGGCTGGAAGCATAGAGTAAATTCACCTTTACAGGCTGCCATGATGATTAAACTGATAAAGGAGCTTGCTGCCAAATCTGATGGCCTGACTCCAATCCCCAAAACCTGCATGGCAGAAGGAAAGAGCAGACTCTTGTCCAGTCTTTTTTGTTGTCTATTTTATCCTTGCTTCCCTGGATCCTTCCGGGCAGCCCCTCATCTTTGCTGCCCAAGACGCTTTCTGACTTCTATATGTGTGGTGGCAAATACGTAGCCATACAACAATAAGTAAGTAAATACATTTAATTTAAAAAAAAATTTTTTGAAACCAAATAATGAAAAGCCCAGTTCATGTAGGTGTCACCCCTTCTAATGAGTTGGTGATATCGTTCTTAAATTTTACATTGTCAAAAGTCTTCAGACATATCGTTGGCTGAGGACCAACTTGATTTGAAGCACATTAGATGCCAGGAGGAATTTAACTGAGTAACTATCACACTAAGGCATTGATAGGGCACAAGGCACAAGATCCAGCTTATAAGGGTGATGCTTTCACTATCTAGTACAATCAAAGAAATGCCCTAAGACCTGAGTCATATTTACCATCTGTAAAACAATAACAGAAGATGCATTTACTGGCAGAGTCCACTTCAGTTTTCTGAACAATATGCAAACAAATGCCAGTTTTCACAAACTCAACATGGTCAACCTTAAGAAGTATTTCTAATAGCTGAGCCCTTGCTGCCTGTCCTGTTTAACAGCTAACAATAATGAACTAGCAAAAAGCAGAAGAACTGACATCCATTACAAATTAAACCTTTTCTAGGAAAGTTCAATGTATACGAACTTCTCACTAACAAGAGAAGTATCCCTTGTGGGAAAATTTGGATTTCACAAATGTGATTTTTGTTTATATTTGGAGCCAAAGCACAGTGGGAGTGAGTGCAGCTCAGATTCTGATAGAGAGATGAGGTTTGAAATTCAAGCACTCGCCATTAACAGTTCATGGGTACACACTCAGGAACTTATTATATGGCATAAGGTGTCACCTGGGAATTGTTCTATGATCAGGCAGCAGAATCTGTTGCGCAATTCACTCTCATTGAAAGTGTATTTAGGATTTTAATTGTGAACATAAATAATTCTAGACACATCCTATAAACAAGACAGAAGCTACAGAAAGAAGAACAGGAGTCCTCAACTACTCCTAAGAGTTACCAAAACACCTCTTTGTCTAACTATGTACCTAATGCTGAAAGCATGAAGCCATCAGGATTTGTTTTAAGATTTATTCATCTTATTTTATGAGTAGTTTGCCTGAATGTGTGTATGTGGACCATGTGCATGCTAGGTGTCTGCAGAGGTCAGAAGATAGGTATTGGTCCACTAGAGCTAGAGTTAGGATGATTGTGAACCGCTATGTGCATGCTGGGAATGGAACCTGGACTCTTTGCAAGAGCAACAAGTGAGGACTCTTTCTAAAAAATTCTGTCTTCTCTATGTTTCCTAGGGGGAAGAAGACAGAGGTAGAAAAGAGCACAGATAGATGAATAATACTCACTGACAGCTTACTCACCCGAGCATAATAGGGGATGCCAACACTGTAACCCTCAAAAACTTCACAATATTACCTAAAAATTAAAGCATATGTGTGGAATAACTATTTCATAATCATCAAATGATAATATGTCAGGAACTCAGTACCTTAAAGAAAGGGGAAAACCTAGAGGAAACAGACTGGCCCTGTAGTTTTGAAAAAGAAAAAAAAAGATATGAGAAAGAAGAATTTAATGGCTTATTCAAAGAGGGTTGGCCAGGATGATTCGTATTCCTTATCTCTCTACTCACAGAAGTTCTATGAGGTCTGGCCACTGCTCTCCTTAATACCTGAGGAGACACAGGATAAGATCACTAAACCAAGGCCACAGAGCCAAGAAGATGGATCAGAGAGCAACTAGATGTCTTTGTTCTTCTTCTTCACACTTTTCCCCCCATGGTGAATGATAGGCCAAGTCCAAGTGCCTGGCACAGCACGGACACAGAGGAGCTGGGCCCGTGTCCAGCTTGTTCTCTGTGGCTGTGATAAATTATGCCTAAAACAACTCGGGGAGGAAAGGCTTTGTTTCACAAGCAGGTTATAGTTCCCCATTGAGGGAAGTCAGAGCAGGAACCTGGAGGCTGGAGACCATGGGGTCCACTAATTACTTCATTACTGATTTGCTTGCCCAGTCTGATTTCTTATACAACCTAGGACCACACACCCTGAGGTGGCATTGCCACAGTGAGCCAGGGTCTCTCTCATCAATCACCAATCACGAAAAAGCCCCACAGGCTTGACTACAGGCCAGTCTGACAGAAGAGTTTTCTCACCTGAAGTCCCCTCTTCCCAGAGGCCTCTAGCTTGTGTTAAGTGAAGAAAAGAATCAACAACCATCCAGAAGAACCTGAGAAGCCTTCAAGAGAAAACTGGCCTCTGAACTAAGATAAACAAACCAGCAAACAAGCAAGCAAACATAAACTCCCAGAGAGCAACTGAGACACCTCGGCCTCCATGGCAGGCTGACTCTCCCACAAAAGCAAATTCCTAAGGGTTCTCCATGTAGGTGTGATTCTATTTTCAACACCTAAAATTGTATTTAGATTGCAGAATATTCAAGAACCATGTGTTGAACAACTAACTGATAGACAGAGCTAGAAGAATCAGATAGAACCCAGAAAATCCAGACAGAAGATTTGGCTAAAAACGGCAGGAAGTGCGTTGAGGCTCTGAAAACCTGACAGGCCTATTCTTGAAGGTTCAATATCCTTTTGGACCATTCAGTAGGAGGCCTCTGCATATGGATGGGATATTCTTCATCTTAATGAAGCTCCCATGAGCAATGTCCATTCTATCCAAGTTCTTAAAAGGTAACTTTCCTCTTCACTGTGTCCTAAGAAATCCTGAGTGAAGACAGGCCTAGTGCCTTTTCCACCACCAGTATATGACAGCAGAAAACAAACAAACAAACAAACAAACAAACGAATCCCAAAACACTGGCTCATTAATCCATCAAGCATGTCTTCCACATTACCTTGGGCTCATAGTATTACAGGAGGTAGGGAGGACCTCCAGAAAGGTACCACTCGATTGCTTCAGCAATGCTGGAAGGCAGAACATTAATAACGGAGACAGAAGGAAGTGATAGAGCAGAGCCCAGCATAGCCGAGACCCTGTGTTCAATTCTCAGCAGCTAAAAGAAAAAAACTTAAAAATTGAATAAAAGATCTGCTAAATGCAGAATCAGTGGAAACCCCACTGTGGGAATCAGGAAAATAAGTCACTGCTTCACAAAGCACAAGGAAAGGGTGTGAAGTGGCTGGCACTGCTCAGTGCTACCCCACCTGCAGCATGTGGCCTACACATGGCTTGTGACTTATAGCATGAGGGTTCATCTTGCCAAGTTCATCTTCTAAGGGCGTGAGTCCATCTTGTCAGTGGATTAGACTTAGGTGATCCACCTGCAGAGAGATATTGTTTATTGAATGCCCTCCACTCTCTCCTCCAATCCTCCACCAACAGAGAGCTATCTTTATGCTTTAAATAATAGCCAAAAACTAAAAAATAACACATTCATACTCACCTCAGCAGCAAATATATTGAAATTGAAACAATACAGAGAAGATAACGTGGCCCCTGGGCAGTCCCTGGCACTGAAGACCTGGAAGATTCCTGGAGAGCAGCTTGTCATCATTCCACATTGGAAGCTGAAGAGGTAGGTTCTAATATCAATGAAAGAATGACACAGCTACAGAATGGATGAACTTGCTATCAAGAGTGAAATCAGGTAGACAAAAAGCAAAAGCTTTCTTTTTCAATGACTTTTTTCAGCTGGGCTGCCACCAGAAGGTGCCACCCATTTTTAGGGTGGGTCTTTCTGGCTCAAATATTCTAATTAAGAAAATACTTCACAGTGCCCAGTAGCTTGTATCTTAGTTGATTTCAGTCAAGTTGATAACCAAGATTAGCCATCAAACACAGTGATGCTAAATCCATTCAAGCTGACAATCAAAATTAGCCATCACAAACGGCAATATTTTTATGAAGCTAAGCGACAGCTAGTGTGCTGGAAGCTAGGTCACCAGGGCTTCTTACACATTTACCTCTGTTCTTAGGACCTTTTCTTTCTTTTTCTTCCCCTTCCTTCCTCCCTCCCTCCCTTCTTTTCTTCCTTCCTTGCTTCCTTCCTTCCTTCTTTCCTCCCTCCCTACTTCTTCCTTCCTTCCTTCCTTCCTCCCTCCCTCCCTCCCTCCCTCCCTCCCTCCCTCCCCCCCTCCCTCTTTCTTTCTTTCTCTCTTTCTTTCTTCCTTCCTTTCAGGTTTTCAGTTAACTTCTGAAAGGAGACCAAGTTTATTTTAGAACGCCCATTTCCTTGAACCTTATGTTCAGAGAGAATTTAAGTCCTCCACTCAAAACATACTTAACTCTTGAATAACCAAAAGAGAAGAAGTTCAGAAAAGCGAATTCAGAAGCACAAGGAGTTGTGAGCGACTGGATGCTGAAGAGATGCAAATAAATGCAAATGAGAATACCGAATCCCAGGAAGACTGAGCCAGGGGGCGGTGCCCTCAAGAAGCATGTGCTGTATAGACACGCCCGCCAGAGGAAGCAAGCAGGACCCAGATCCAGCCCGGGTCAGCTGCCTTCCTACAACCAGCTGGGGAGAGGTAAGTTTTCTAATTTTAATGCCAACACCATATAAGGTAGGTATGGCCTAATACAGACAGTCCCTGTAGAACAGATAGCAGGCATGTATCTGTCAACAGGAAGCCCCTGGATTACTCATGTGGGAGGACTAATCTAAAAGCCTTAACCTATCAAGTCTTGGATCCCTCTTTTTTTCTCTCCTGCAAAACATACTTAATTTTATAATGTTTCGATAATTCAGGAAAAAAATACCGGTGGGCTCACCTGCCAGGTCTAAGAAATGTTTCCTGTCAGTCATCTTTGTTCCAGTTGCCTTTTTTTCCTTTATAAAATCATTATCGTGGGTAGTGGTGCCCACTACCACCACAGCCAGTGTGAGGAAGGTGGAGGACAACTTTGTGCAGTCAGTTTCTCTCTCCACCATTACATGGTTCAAGGGTCTAGTTCAGGTCACTCAGCTTGCAAAGTGAGCACCATTATCCACTGAGCCATTCTTTGGGCTCAGAAGAAGTCAAGTACTTTAGTGATAAGTAAAGTACCCCATGTCATTGGTGAAAGTCCATGCAAGATGGACAGAAATTTGACCATGGCTTCAAAATTTATATAGAAATAAAACAAAGCAAAGTGTAGATCTGCTTTTCTCTCTTTAAATGGACAGATATGGTAAGTGCAATCAGAAGGCTGGCATGCAATCCACTCAGCAACACTGCAGTGAACTCTTCTTGGCAAGAATCATATATTTTTAGGCCTTTTCTTATAACCTTCATTTGCTAACTTCATGTAGGACCCTTGGATTCATGGTCTTGGAATCTTGTTTGATTTAATCGTCAAGTTTACACATATAAAATCATATAGGGAGTTTGTTCCTTTTCTATTCTTTGCAAAGGTTAACATGTAGTATTTATCTGTTCTTTGAGGACCCTGTAAACTTGACTGCATCTGTCTGGTTGGGGTCTTCCTTTTGAGAAGGGTGAAGAGACTGGAAGGGCCTGCAGATTACTCGACTCAACTCAGCTCTCTTGGTGATGGGATGTGTGTTCAGACTTTAAAATCTATCAGTGGTGGTAATCATTGTTCCTCTGGCAAATTGCCTCTGCAAAGGTATGGTCAGGTTGTGAGCAGGGTAGGCCTGCTTGTATCTTGCATGTTTCCTCTGAGCATGGCCTCAACAGCAGAGCCCACTTTATCGAACTCAGTCTGGGCGAGCTATGTTATTCCTTTGTGTCCTAGCTCATTAATTGCTAAGCTTATCTTTATGACTTCCTTCCTTCTACTCGGGTCTCTGCTCTGCCCTGGTTTTTCTATTGTGCTCTGTTGAACAGCCCCCTCAGGAAGTCCCAGTCTCTCTCACTTCTCACACAGACCATCTAACCTATAAATGTTCACTTACAGGCCATTGAGGATGAACTCACATGCACGGGGCTGTGGACGCATTATTACTTCCACTGTTCAGAGGTTTTGATTTTTATTGAGGAGAATTTCAAACACAAAAGCAAACACTGCTTCACCTCAATCCTTCTAGAAGGTTCCTAGCTCAACATCACCTGCTTTCTCATATGTGATTTTGGATAGCCGAGTTCCCTTGTTTTTTTGTTAAAGAAAGCTTGTGTGTCCTAGTTATCCTTGAAGTCAAATCCTAGACTTTAAATAATCTTGTGCCATACACAGTAGTAACTTTTTAAAAGGGGTACTTGGATTCCTTTTATAAACATATGATCAGAGTCTGAGCAGCCACTCTGCAAGATGTAGCCTTAGATCCAGCCACAGTTAAAAATAAACTTTAAAATATTTTTTATCACGATCATTTGAACTTATAGCAGAGTTCAGAGTGCAGAAAGGACCAGCTTGTAGGACACAGCCCTACCTTTCCTTCCTCTGCCCTGGAAAGAAGCAATCCCAGCCACACTGTTGGGCCCAAGAGAAGCACCACAGGAAAAAGAAGTCACCACGACAGGATTCCAGAGCCTTCGGACTCCACCACCACCGGCCCAACTGTTTCTAAGAATAGCTTGGTTGGGGAGAAAAAAAAAAGTACTGGCACCAGACTCTGGTCTTTAATTGTCTCCAGCTTTAAAATAGAAACAAGCTGGAGCGGAAGTGCCCCCCGCCCCCGAAACCCTGTCCAGGCCTCCCTTCTGTGAACCCGGATGGGAATCTTGACGGAGGTCCCAAAGACACAGACCCTGCAGGATGACGTCAGCACTGATCATGGCCAGAGCCTCATCCCCAGGGCACATGGACCTCTGAAGTCAAAGGGCTTCCCTCCCAAAAGTGAAAATAGCCCATCGGGTGCTTGGTGTGTCATTTCATTTTCATAGTAAATTTAGCTGACTGATTGCTAAATCAGAGATTGTGAAAAAAATCACTTTTCTGAAAGCACAGTGTCAGGCAGGACTAGTGAGAGAGCTCAGTGGTAAAGGTGCTTGCCATTGCCTGGCAACAGCCTGGGGAAGGGTGGGAATCCTCTGTTTTATATGAATGGTATCTCCTAACGTGCGAGTCAACAGCTTCTTCACTAGTGGAACATACACAGACAACATTGAGGGTGTGGAGCTGACTAATGTCATTGTCAAGCCCCGAACAGCTCCACATTAACAGTGTGGGAGACCTTTCCTCAGACCTCAGACCACACTGAGAACAGTCTGTTTTGGAACTTCTAGACAACTAGCCCTGACATGAGACCAAAATGAACAGGATAGCCCTGGAGTGTTACTGTGCTTCTTCTCTGGGCCTCTGCTTTGGTAATAATCATCAGCTTCTGCAGAAATTTACAGCCCTCCACCCCCCAATACAGCTCTCATTGTGAAACTTTCCTGCTATCCTTGGTGACTAACAACAGAAAACAGACTGTCCTCACCTGAGGTCAGCAGCCATAAATGAATTATATTTGCCAACTTGCTGGAGTGTTCTTAACTTGGATGGCTTAGAGCATTTGGTTGCACAGAAGCATAAATATTGGTTGAGTAGCATCAGTTTTCAATTTTGCTGCTCAGCTGTTTCCCAGGAGCCATCTGACCTGCACATAAGCTACCATCCAGCACATACATCTTCCCCTGCTTTTGTGCGGTATCTCAGAACTCCCTCCAACTCGCCTGCAAGACACTGAGCTTGCTCTGTTCTCCATTGGCTCTAAGGATGATCTTGTAAGGATGGCAAGACTCACCTCTGTCTTTTCCATAGGATGACTCCTCCCCCTCCCCCTCCTCCTCCTCCTCCGCCGCCGCCCCCGCCGCCGCCGCCCCCGCCGCCTCCTCCTTCTTTCCCTCTCTCTTTCTCTCTGTCTTGTGCTCTCTCTCTCTCTCTCTCTCTCTCTCTCTCTCTCTCTCTGTGTGTGTGTGCGTGTGCGTGTGCGTGTGTGTGTGTGTGTGTGTGTGTAAATCAGAGGACAGCTTGTAGACATTGGCTCTTTCCTTCTGTCATGTCGGTTCTGGGAATCAAACTTGTGCTGTTGTGCTGTTGGGTTTGGCAGTAAGCACCTCTCTTAGCTGAGCCATGTTGCCAGCCTTCTGTCTTATTCTCTGACACAGGGTCTCTCACAACACCTGGCTTTTTATGTGTGTTCTAAGGTTCCAAACTCTGGCCCTCAAGTGCTTAAAGACTGGGCTGTGTCCCCTGCACACTGTTCATCTGGCCTCTCCTTATTCATACACAGCTGCTCATATTCTGTTGTGGTATTAGAAGTGGCATCAGAGAAGGAAAGGACGTCAGAAAAGGAACAAACTAACATTCATGTCCCATGCTATTTGTCCTGTCCCAGGGCCTCCATATGTTAGCTCTTAAAACTCTGTTTTTAAAGGATGATGGCTGTAAACATGCTATTTGCACTGTCTTAGTCTTTGAGTCAGGAAACTAAGTCAAACAGTCCTATAAATGATTGAATTTTACTTATGATTTTGAGTTATGAGAATTAATACCCATAATACAACTACAAAATTAAAGGCAATATAATATGTATTTCCATACAGCTGAAATATTCTACTAAAAGATTATCTCTTAGGCAGGCACAGCAATACATACCTTTGTTCCCAGCACTCTGAAGGAAGAGACAGGTATCTCTGTGAGTTTAAGGCTAGCCTGATTTACATGGTGAATTCTAGGCTAGCCACGGCTACCTAGTGAGATCCTGTCTTAAAATTAAAAAAAAAAAATGTTTTAAAAACGGACAGAAAGATTATCTTTTGTCACTGAGCCACTGAAGAATTGTCTATTATAGGCAACATCTTGTCACTGAGCCAGGCTCATTTTGGCCATCACACAATATGGCAATCCCTGAAAACTCAGAGGGCAGAAGGGAGGAAGAGTTTATTAATGAGGCAGCCAAGCGTGGACATGAAGACGCACTCCCAGGAACAGGGCTTAAGAATAGCTATAGGCTAGAGATAAAGGCATGGGGAATTGCAACTGGGCTAAATCTTGGTGATCTGTGCGTGAATAATCAATCTTCAGGGTTCTTCAGGCTCAGGAAATGGTGGCAGTGGTATTATCCTCAGAACAAGGTTTTGGTCATTTGACTTCAGATAGATTACCCATCAGGCCCCTTTATAGGATCAAGTAAAGAGTCCATGCTTCTGCCTGGCTTGAAGGGATAGCAAAGCAGCTCCAAAGTGCCTATAAAACAACTTAGATGGCCTTTATCATCAAGCTCTACCCTTCTGAAGTGTTATCTGTAGCACAGCTCAGAATATGCAGCTGCTCAGCCGTGTGACCTCCGATGCTGCGACTTTCAAACTCAACTGAGAGCAAGTGAACTGAGCCCAGAATTTCAATCAACTATAGCCAAAATTACATATGATCAATTACACATAAAACTCCATTATTTCTTGACAAGTCCAATGAGAGGATGTTTTCCCTCCAGCATTACAATAGGAGCCTAGTTCTATAGTTAAGCTGATGTGGTGAAATAGTGAGTTCCACATTGCTTAAAATGAAAAGACAAAAAGGAAACATTCTTAACAACTAGACTCAGCTGAGGGCCATGGAAGTGTGAGAAGCCCACGTGACTACATGAAAACACATAAACTCGCAATTCACGCCTTAGGTTTTTTTTTCTCTTTACTATGTTTAAACTCTCTTCAGTGAAGTACTGTAAAGCTGTTTTCAATTATTTTAAGGGGGATTTTCACCAGTTCCCCATGTTCTGTCAGAGCTAAATTTTAAAAATAATTTTATTAGCTCTTCGAGAATTCTGTACAATGTGTTTTGATCCTACTCAGGCCTCTCCAACCCTTCCCAGATCCAGCCTCCTTTCCCCACACTCCCAACTTTGTCTGTCTGTCTCTCTCCTTCTCTCTCTCTCTCTCTCTCTCTCTCTCTCTCTCTCTCTCTCTCTCTCTCTCTCTTTTTAAATAACCCATCAGGACCAATTTGTGCTGCCCAAATATTCTTGGTTGCATGGCCTTCCATGGGAGTGTGGTTGGACCCACCAAGGACTATGCTCTGAGAGGTAATTGACTCCCATCACCCAGAAGCTAATAACTGCCAACTGCATTATAGCTAGGATGAAACCTTGTGCCCACCTCCCCTCTCCACATTGGAATTTGGTCTGGCTTGGGCTTGCACAGCTGAGTTTTTATTAATACCCTTCAATATTTAAGTTTTAAGTTTCCTCTTGGTAGAAATTTTGGAGCTTACAGAAGGGTCTTCTTAATTCTTTCACGTATTGAGCATAGATGCCAAAGTTTTTGGTGCTCTCTAACCTGTGCACTTCTTACTAGAGCTACTCCAGGGCCCTGCAAGCCCTGCAAGCCCTGCAAGCCCTGCAAGCCCTGCAAGCCCTGCAAGCCCTGCAAGCCCTGCAAGCCCTGCAAGCCCTGCAAGCCCTGCAAGCCCTGCAAGCCAGGCCTCTGCTGCTTTTTGTGTAACTCTCCATCTTAGCTTAAGTAATAGCTCACAGTAAATATGCAAAGCATCAGTAATCTGATAAGGAATGTATTTACTTTTTGGGTTACAAGCAACAAGAGAAATAGTTAAGTTTTTTTAAAAAATTCAGTTCTTCTATAAAAGGCATATGATTTACCCTTTTTTCATTTCATAGAGCAAAAATTGGCTTACATTTTTGGGTTAAAAAGTGTTCAAGGCAAAGAATAAAAAAAACAGTGAGGAAAACAAATCGAAATAGTGCTTCATTGCTAATTGTGCCAAGTCCAGGGCCTGATACAGCAAGGAGGCAAGAGTGGGTTCATTATCGATTAAAGAGACAACTTCCTTTCACCCCTCAAGTCATAGGCCCCATGGGAGGCTTTATTATCTTAAGGGGCTAAGTTCACATTAATTAGGCCTAACTGCCCTTAACCACTTAAATAGCTAATCTGTAAAAATCTGTAAAAATGCAGCTGTGTGTGCATGTGAGTCTCTCTCTCTCTCTCTCTCTCTCTCTCTCTCTCTCTCTCTCTCTCTCTCTTTCTCTCTCTCTCTCTCTCTCTGTGTGTGTGTGTTTGTGTGTGTGTGTGTATGTGTTTTCTTCCTTCATAGCTCCCCTGTAGCACCAAGACCCCACTTCAAGCATGTATCATTACAGTACCTAAGGATGACACACACTTCTGTTCACAAATAGTATATCTTTTGTTGCAGAGAATTGAAGTAGGCCATCAACTTCAGCCCTAGACACCTTGGGTGTGCTCACTCAAATGACAGATTTTTCTCTCCCACATATCTTCTGAGGCTGAATCTGGAAACTCCAACTTAACAACTTAACAACCAGTGAGAAACTCACACTGAGAGCCTTTGGGCACGAATAAAGTGCCAAGCTCCAAAGAATTAACAACTGCAGAATCCCTGCTTCATGTCCTCTTGGACTTCTGAGCTTGCTTCCTATGCCTCTTGCAGCCACCTCTGGGAGAACAGATCAAGTCATTCTGGCAATGTGTGAAAGGTCTGATGCTCAAAGAGGAGGTCCCGTGTCCCTTCCCCCCACCCCATCCCCTCCCCATCACCACCCCTACCACCCCCACCCCCCACCTTCTACTTTACAAGGATGTTTAATAAGCAGTGGGATAGCAGGAACGTGTTTAGCAGGAGCTGGGGAAGAAGGCATTGCACTGGTGACTTTTGCAAGCCGGACTGGAGGCTCATTTGCACACCTTCCATCCCCACCGTGCTCATGAATGGGTTGCTAAGCACTTGACAATGCCCTGAGCAGTCCCTACTTAGACTAAAGGGGCAGCAACAGTCCGAATCTCACAGGAAAAGAATCTCACAGGAAACAGAATAGTTTGAGTCCCAGGGAACTGGGACTGCTTCATGTAATAACTTCAGACAATTTTGTCTGGCACGTTCAGCACCCCCACGGTCCTGTGACAGTGTCCTGGAGATTTACAGAGAAGTCTCCTAGTATCTTCAGACCATATTTGCTTTTATTCGCAGGACACTCAACTTTGCCCTGGCGTGTGCATTAAGTTGGGTCAGCCCTCTGCATGTCTGGGCTCCAGAGTCCTTAAGTAAGAAAGTTAAAGAGTTGTTATTGTTGTTTTACATCAAAAGGACGGGAAAGAATGAGAAAGAAGTTGGATATCAGCTATTTTTTGTGTATAGAGGGCGTGGTCAGAACACTGACACTGAAGTCTGGATGGTTCACAGGCTCAGCTTTGGCTTTGGCCACCTCAGTACCCAATAGATGGAGCCAGCCACACTGCTCCAGTGATAGAGTCTGAGCATGGGTGAGCAGTAGCCAGGGTTGTTTTTCTTATGTATGATGACTGAGAACAGATGCAGTCACACTTTGACGACAGTCATCAGGTCCCAAACTAGGAAACCTTGTGGTCTAGGATCTGCATTCATCACACTTGCCTCTGCAACAACTGCCCTCCACCCCCACCTCTATTCCCACCCCCAACACTGTGGAGACCGAAAGGCTATCACAGAACTTCCTTCCACTGACCTTTTTCTTTGTTTAGGATGACTGGCCTGTAGAACATTGGTATGTTTGACTGATAGGAGGATTTTGGACATGTACTTGGAGTCTGGGCATTCTTGTGGAGGTATCACAACAGAACATATGTTGCATATGAGAGAACATATGGTGCATAGACTGATTTTTAAAGATTAAGTTTCATGATGTAGCCCAGGATGGCCTTAAACAAGGAAGCCCCTGCCTCCTGAGAATAGAGATTACACCACACCGAGTCTACATACTGAATCGTGAGGACAAGGCTGGCACTGTTCCAGGCCTATCCAGTCTCAGCACCTGATCCTAAGTGACCATGACAAGCCACATGCATGTCAGTAGATATGTGGGTTTATTTCTGGGTCTTCAATTCAGTTTCATTAACCAACTTGTCTGTTTTTATGCAAATATTGTGCAGTTTTTATTACTATTGCTTTGTAGTATAGCTTGAAATCAGGGATGGTGATACCTCCAGATGTTCTTTTATTGTACAGAATGGTCTTAGCTATCCTGGGTTTTTTTTTCCATATGTGGTGAGTATTATTCTTTCAGTGTAAAGAATTGTGTTGGAATTGTGATGGGAATTGCATTGAATCTGTAGATTGCTTTTGGTAAGATGGCCATTTCACTATGTTAATTCTACTAATTTATGGGCATGGGAGATCCTTCCAACTTCTGATATCTACTTCAATTTTGTTCTTCAACGGTTTGAAGTTCTTGTCATACAGGTCTTTCACTTGCTTGGTTAGAGTTACACCAAGATATTTTATATTATTTGTGGCTATTGCGAAGGGTATTGTTTCCCTGATTATTTTCTCAGCCCATTTATTGTTTGTATATAGGAGGGCTTCTGATTTTCTTGAGTTAATTTTTTATCTAGCCACTTTGCTGAAGATGTTTATAAGCTGTAGGTGTTCCTTGGTAGAGTTTTAGGACTTGCTTATGTATACTATCATATCATCTATTCCTTTAAAATTTGTGTCCCCTTGATCTCGTTTTGTTGTTTTATTGCTTTAGCTAATACTTCAAGTTCTATATTGAACAGATAGGGAGAAAGTGGGCAACCCTGATTTTAGTGGAATCACTTTAGTTTCCATTTAATTTGATGTTGGCTATCAGTGTGCTATATATTGCCTTTATTATATTTAGGTATGTGTCTTGTAACCCTGACCTCTCCAAGACTTCTATTATGAAAGGGTGTTGGATTTTGTCAAAGGCTTTCTCAGCGTCTAATGAGATGATCATGTGGGCTTTTTTCTTTCATTTGTTTATATGGTAGATTACATTGATGGATTTTCATATGTTGAACCATCCCTTTATCCCTGGGATGAAGCCTACTTGATTGTGGTGAATGATGTTTTTGAATTATTCTTGGATTTGGTTTGGAGTACTTTATTGAGTATTTTTGCATCAGTGTTCATAAACAAAATTGTTCTAAAATTCTTTGTTGAGCTTTTGTATGGTTTAGTTATCAGGGTGACTATAGCCTCATAGAATGAGTTTGACAATGTTCCTTCTGTTTCTATTTTGTGGAATTGTTTGAGGAGAACTGGTATTAGCTCTTCTTTTAAAATCTTTTAGAATTTTTTGAAATCTTTTAGAATTCTCCACTTAAACCATCTAGTCCTGAGCTCTTTTTGGTTGGGATATTTTAATGACTGCTTAGAGGTTGTAAAGGCTATCAAGAAAACCATCCATTTTGTTTAGATTTTCCAAATTTGTGGAGTACAGGCTTTTGAAGTAAGATCCAATGATTCTTTGAATTTCCTCAGTGTCTGTTGTTATATCCCTGTTTCATTTCTGATTTTGTTAACTTGAATATTCTCTCTGCCTTTTAGTAAGTTTGGATAAGAGTTTGTCTATCTTGTTGACTTTCTCAAAGAACCAACTCTTTGTTTCATTGATTCTTTGTATTGTTCTCTTTGTTTCTAATTCATTGATTTCAGCTCTCAGTTTGATTGTTTCCTGCTGTCTACTCCTGTTGTGTGGGTTTGCTTCTTTTTGGTCTAGAGCTGTAAGGTGTGCTGCTGAATTGCTAAAATTAGATCTCTCCAATTTCTTTATGACAACACTTAGTACTGTGAACTTTGCTTTTAGTACTGTTTTTGTTGTGTCCTATACATTTGGGTATATTGTACCTTCATTTTCATTGAATTCTAGAAAGTTTTTAATTTATTTCCTTATTTCTTCTCTGAACCAGTGACCACTGAGTAGGAGGCTGTTGAGTTTCCATGAGTTCGTAGGTTTTCTGTAGTTTCTGTTGTTGTTGAAGTCCAGTTTTAATCCATGGTAGTCTAATAAGATACAGGGGGTTACTTCAATTTGTGAATGAGTATATGGTCAATTTTGGAGAATGCTCAGTGGAGTGCTGAGAATAAAGTATATTCTTGCCCCGGCCAGCGGGGATTCAACGAGACCTTAGGGAAGGGGAAGAAAGAATGAAGGGACAAGAGACACAAGGAATGAGAGCAAGTATGGATCGAGTTTTGATCAAGCTCTGAAACTTTAATTTTGGGTGCAGGTTATAAAGACACAGCAAACCGGGAAGTTTTGGTGAGGGTCATTGCTTAGGGCTATCCCACTTTTGAATGCTTATTGCCCTAGACCATTCCACTGTCATATCCTTATTACCCTAGACCATCCCACTGTCATATGCTTATTGTCCTAGACCACCCCACTGCCGTAACCAGCTCCTAGAAAATGCCAGACGTTCTTTAAGTTCCTTGGACCTGAGACTAGGTTTTCCCAGAACAGCAGGTAATTTCCTGGGTTTGACTCCCGGCATATTCTTTTGTGTTTGGGTGAAATGTTCTATAGATACCCGTTAGATTCACTTGGGTCATAACATCTCTTAGTTCTTTTTCTGTGTTTACCTTTTGTCATGGTGACCTGTCCATTACTGAGAGTAGGGTGTTGAAATCTCCCACTATTAATGTGTGGGGTTCAATGTGTGACTTAAGCCTTAGAAATGTTCCTTTTACAAATGTGGGTACTCTTGCATTTGGGGCATAGCTGTTCAGAACTGAGAGATCTTGGTGGATTTTTCTTTCAATGAGTATGAAGTGTCCTTCCCATCTCTTTTGATTAACTTTGGCTGCAAGTCTATTTTATTAGCTGCTAGAATTACTACTCCAGCTTGTGAGTTGGATCTGTTTGGTTGGGAAGTCTTTTCCCAACCCTTTATTCTGAGGTAATGCTGAGGTGTCTTTCTTATATACAGCAGAATGATGGAGACTATTTTTGGGTTTATTCTGTTACTCTATATCTTTTTATTGTGGAATTGAGTACATTGATAGTAAGAGATACTAATGAACAATGATTGTTATATCCTGTTATTTTGATGTTAGTGGTTGTGTGTGTGTGTGTGTGTGTGTGTGTATGTGTGCTTCTTTTGGTTTTGCTGGTGTGAAACTATTGCCTGTGTTTTCTTGCGTGTAGTTAGTCTCCTTGGTTTGGAGCTTTCCTTCTAGTACCTTTTGTAGGCTTGGATTTGTGGGTAGATATTGCTTTAATTTGGTTATGTCATGGAATATCTTGTTTTCCCTCTCTATGGTCATTTAAAGTTTTGCTGAGTAAAGTAATCTAGGCTGGCATCTGGGGTTTTTAGAGACCGAGAGACATTTATTCATCCAGACCCTTCTGGCTTTTAGAGTCTCTGTTGAGAAATTAGGTATAATTCTAATAGTTTGGCCTTTATATGTTACTGCCCTTTTTTTGTTTCAACGTTAATATCTTTGTTCTGTATATTTACAGTTTTGGTTATTTTGTGGTAGGAGGATTTTCTTTTTTAGTACAATCTATTTGGTGTTCCGTAATCTTTTAGTATATTTTTATAGGCAAATCTTTGTTTAAGTTAGAGAAATTTTCTTCTATAATTTTGTTGAAAACACTTTCTGGACCTTTGAGCTGGGAATTTTCTCCTTCTTCTATTCTTATTATTTTTAGGTTTGGTCTTTTCATAATGTTCCAGATTTCTTGGATGTTTTAGATCAGAAACTTTTTAGATTTAACATTGTCTTTGACTAATGTATCATTTTAAAAATCATTTCTTCTACACCTGAGATTCTTTCTTCTATCTCCTGTATTCTGTTGGTGATGTTTGCATCTGTAGTTCCTGTTCTCTTTCCTAGGTTTTCCATCTCCAGGATTCCCTCAGTTTGTGTTTTGTTTTGTTTTGTTTCTATTTCTATATTCATGTCTTGAACAGTTGTATTCATTTCCTTCACCTGTTTGGTTATATTTTCCTGTATTTCTTTAATGGATTTATTCATTTCCTTTTAAAGGACTCTATCATGTTCATATTAAACTTAAGGTCATTTTTTTGTGCTTCAGCCGTATTGGAATATCCAGGGCTTGCTGTAGTAGGATAGCTGGGCTCTGGTAGCTCCAAATTGCCTTGGTTCTTGTTGATTTTGTTGTTATGCTGGCCTCTAGTCATCTGGGTTTTGAGGGTATTATAAGTTTAGATGCTGATTTCTGAGTTTATACTTATTGGATGAGTATTTTTTTAATGTTTCCCCCAGCCCTTAGTTTCTGTGTCATCTCTGTCTTCTTGCCTGAGTAGCCCGGGGTTCTGGTGACTAATGAATCTTCAGGATTAGAATGGTGCCTCCCCTGGGAATTTGTGGATGCATGTCTCCTGGGGGTTTGGGTGCTAACCTTGTCTCTGGGGCCCCTAGAACCAGTGTGGCCTGGGGTACCTGGTGCCAGGCAGAGTTATGGGCTGGAAAACGGAGTCCAGTGGGTAGATTGTAGCTTAAGGCTTTTGGGTGTGTTTTAAGGGAACTTGGCAAGCAAGAGCTTGGGTGGGTGGAGTATCTCACCTGGTTGTCCCTGGTGCCAGCAGGCCTCCAGGAAAGCAGGCAGAGTTGTGGGTCAGAGAATAGAGCATAGAGGACAGAGTGCAGTTCACGGCTTTTGGGTGTGTTTTGGGAGGACTTGTTGGGCAAGGGCATGAGGATCATCAGGCTTGTTAACAAGCAACTTCACCTGCTGAGCCATCTCATTGGCCCTCAAAGGGTGACCCTTTGGAGTGTCATTTCAGCATCCATAAACTCTGAAATGTAAGAGCATTTGGATTTGGAATTTTATACATAGGGATGTATAACCTATGTATGTATGTATGTGTGTATGTATGTATGCATGCATATGTGTTTGTGTATGTATACTAGAAAATCTTTACTTAATTAGAAATATGTCACATCTCATGCAAATATAATGCATCATGTCATCAGTAAAACTTACTATCATATTGTATCAGCCATAAAATTCTAGACTTATCAGAAAATAGGGGGGAAATGTCAGGCATTAATTCTTAAATGACAAAGATTAAACATGAACTTTTTAATCTATCTTTTATAAAGCAAAAGAAAAATAACTTTTAATTATATTTTCATTGCCTAATACTATAAAAGATATTTTAAATCATAAAGTATAACATAAAAATTCCAGTAAATCAAACTTTTTTTTTTATCAATTTACTATAGAATAAAATCATATTGGGTCTCTAGCATGACCAAGAAAAACACTGATACAAGAGCTCTTTGGAGAGAACCCAGCAATACCATCTATTCTCCTTCAAGTCCTCTTCTAGCCTAAACATCTGGAACACTTTCTGCTACACAGAAACTAGCTTTTGTTTCATAATACTTGTAAGATGTTCACAGTATACAGTCGAGACTTTTTTTTTGATCTCCATTTTTTTGGTGATATTGTGTGGATTAGTTTCCATGACAACACCTAGTTTTCAGTCATACACAGCTGCCCACAAGTACTCTTGGTCACCTCTTCAGGGTGAGTGGGGAGGTAACTTAGCTGGTAGGGTATTACCTTAGCATATGCTGAGTCTTGGGTCGCATCTCCAGCACCATGTGACCTGGGAGTGAGGGTGGATGTTGCAATCCCAGCCTTCAGGAGTCGGAACAAGGAGAATGAGAAGCTCAAGGTTAGGGAGGGTGAGATGGCTTCATGGATAAAAGCGCTTGCTGCTAAGTCTGAGGATCTGAGTTTGATACCTAGAACCCACATGATGGAAAGAAAGAACTGACTCCCATTGGTTGTCCTCCAAGTTCCTTGTGAATGTAATGTAATGGTGCACACACATACACACACACACACACACACACACACACACACACACACACACACGGGGAGGTGGAGATTAGATTGAAAGTAAATGAATAAACAAATAAATAAGCAACTAAGACACCAAGGTCATCTCCAAGTACATTGAGAGTTCAGGGCTGACCTGCCCTGAACCTACTACATACGACCCTGCCAAAATGGGAGAAGGAAGAAGATGGAGGTTGGAAAAAAAGAAGAGAAAAAATGTTTAAGGAGTAATCTACTGTTCGCAGGTATATGTCATGTCCTAGCCTGGGGAAATGGGTTCCTCCTATGTGTAGTATTCAATAAAAAACAGTGGTGGGGCTTTGAGCCCTGGAAGTGCTTCCTAGTATCTTAGCATCATGGACTTTACTTGAGCTGGCTGCCCAGGTGTCACTCCTACCACAGTGTGCCTCTCCAGCCCTCCAGTGCACACAGATGTAGACAGATCCACAGAGCAAGAACCTTCTAGAGGCTACACAGAAAGTGTTTATCTATAGCTGCAGCAGAAATTCTGACAATAATGGGGCTTATTATTTTTTCTTAGCAAATGTAGTCAGAGAGCTTTGTTGTCTGGGTGTCAGCTTACAGATGGTGAGGCTTTCTGAAGACAGACAGAGCACTGGGTCAAAAATCATTTGTCAGCCTATGCTGTCACTTGCACTTGAAGGTTCTTTAATCTTCCTGAAAAGTATCACGTGTTGAGTGTGCCTTTTACAGCTTACACAGAGCCTTAAGCTATAGGAGTTTGTTCAAGGATTTCATAATTTCCCCAAGGTTGACAAGAGGGCTACAGGCTGTCATCCTCTGTAGAGGGTGAACACACAGTAAATCCTCTCCCACTAATTCTGGATTCCTCACCAAGCGGACACAGTACTCAGGGACTATCAGTGACTTCATCTGTCCAGTTATTTTACAAAAAGATCTTGACATACAAAAAATAATATGATTCCCAAAGCAAGGCTGCATTCAAGTAATAGACCACTTCACTATTACAATAAGCAGAGTAGATGGTGGGCACTGAAGGACTACCCTGTCATGGAGTCTTACATCCCTAGACTTGGCTAGTGCTAACTTTTGACCCATTACAGAAGCCTGGACAATGAACATAGAATGTCAGAGAACCAAAACCCTGTAACATTCTTGCAACGGAGGCTGAGTACACTGAGCAAGGCCATAAAGGCAGTGTGGAGATGAAACAGCAGTAGCAAAGCTGAGCTGAGTGGGCCCAAGCAAGCACTGCCCTTGGAATGCCTGAGGTAGTTTTCTCCGGGCAACATCTCCAGCATGAGGCATGCAACTGTGGTGACCTTCTGGAGACCTTGGCTTATAGTCATGGCAACGAAATCAACAGAACCATGCAACAGACTAGATCTATGGTAATGGGGCTGTTAACATTCTCTCTTGAAGTGAGGCAGGAGGGTCACAGGATGTTCCCCCTGAGACTGGAGTCACGGTTCACACCTGCCCTGCCACAGGTGCAAAAGATCCTAGCAATGGATGCTTAAGCATTGAAGATGTGCAAAGTTGACTATGTGGGAGTTTGGTGGCACAGCTCTCCCATGAATCTGCATGCTCAGTAAGCTTGTATTACTCACCAAGCTAGGTTGCACAGATCTTATATGTGCCCGCAGCTTCCTTTTCTTCTTTTTCTCTTCATTATACTCAACCAGGGAAACCAAACCAAAAAAAAAAAAATATGTAATCAAAATATTAATTTCATTTTTCTGAAAGCCACTTAGTTCGAACAATAACAACTCTGAGACTAATTATGTATTAATAAATACCTAGGCCATAAGCTTTGGCTCATTCCCTGACTAGCTCGTAATTTACTTAACTCATTCAAACTACTTGTTAGTGACCTATCCTTCAGTCCCAGCCTTCTTCATCTTCTGTGTCTCCTCCTCAGTGCCTCTCTCTCTCTCTCTCTCTCTCTCTCTCTCTCTCTCAGCATCTTGCTCAAATCTCCCTTCCTCCTATCGTGAGTTCAGCTATTGCTGGCTTAAGGCCATCTCCTCTCAGCTCCCTTGACTCTCCCTCTTTTACTCTCACTATTTCCCAGAATCCTCTCTCTCCATGACAGCATCCCACCTCCTATTTCCTGCTTTAGCTCATTAGCCATGTGCTTTTTTTATTGACAGACAATGCTTATAAGAGATTCTATATAAACAAACCAACAAAATCAATGACCTGGTATTCCCTGAATCCTTTGCCTATACAAACCACCCTACACCCAAATAACCTGGGAGACATGAAGGAAGCAGTCATGGCTTATTGGTTGCTTTTTAAGCCAGACAACCCAACAACTGTTTTAAATGTTCTGTTTTTTCGACCCTCCAGGTCTTTCCATTCGTTAGTCCCCACACTGAGCAGCTCACAATCACCTGTAACTCTAGCTCTAAAGCATTCCAGTACCTCTGGTCTCCAAGTGCGCACAAACACACACACACACACACACACACACACACACACACACACAGCACATAATTTTTTTTAATACATACATTTTATTGTAGAGAAAATCTGAAGGAAGATACATTTACTTAGAAGCTTCAATTTGAGGATTTCCGTCTTTATGTATTTAATTTAGACCAGGCCACCAAACCAAACCAATCTGCCAGCCAAGAAAACAAATACTCAAGGAGAAATTTCAAGGTAAAGCTTATCTTAGTGTGAATTTAGAGTTTTTGTCTGAGCATTTGGCATGCATAAAGTATTAGTTACTGGACTGAAGGGGCTGCTCTGATGTTTGCATACTTCTTTAAGAGTGTCTATCAACGATGTCGGATTAACTCCATTGCATGTTGGATTTGCTGAGAAGCCGTCATATTGCAGGCCCTGTATTGAAGCCTCTCTAGAGGTGATTCTCCAGGAAGGAGCCAGGACAAGGAATGAAGCTGACTCCTGAAAACAATGCCAGGATTCTGCGTCCCTAGAAAATCTTTGACAAAAGTTGACTCTTTTTGTTTGAGTCTCATTTTACAAAGAGGGCCAGGTCTTTCAGCTTGGTTCTGACCATCATTGGCTACTCTTCTTTCTCCCTGGAACACACCACATAATTTAAAGAAACTAAGACTTACATTAATAAGTAGTAACAATGTATGCTCTCATGACTTGGAACTAAGTGACTAGATTTTTTTTTTCCTTATTCAAGCTGAAGGGAGACTTTGGCTCCAAGCACGCCATGCTTCTGCACCTCTGTCAATCGATATGTGCAACCCTCAGGCCAACAAGAGTAGGTCTCATTCCTGAGCTATCCCAGACCAGAAGTATCCTCTCTAACCTCCAAAATGCAGTGAGCACCTATCCAGTGACAAGAAATTTCCAATCTTCGGCTTCCACTCTCCTCTACAAAAGAGGAGAGTACTTGCTGTGCAAACTCCACTGGGATTTATGTGGGGTAAACTATTTTGTATAACTGTTCTTTAAGAATTATTAAAAATGATGTCATGTGTATTGTTCTGGTATAAGATCCCATTTAATAGCCAATTATTTTATATTGTGCTAAGCTAATTTCTTACAAAAACCTATGTAAAGAAATTTTTAAGGTAAGAATGTCTGGCATTTCAGATTCTAGCTCTCTCTATATTGATAGTGGTTTTAAATAAGCTCATGTCCCCGATCATTAAGATTGCAAGGAAATTCTTTATTTCAAGTTCATTCTCAAATATCTTTCTCCTGCCAGTGCCATCACTATTATGAGCACCATGCTTACTTCGGTCCACAGGTGCTTCTCAAGGAAAATCAAGTTAAGCCCAGGGTAATGTTGTTTTGTGCCTTACACCAAACCACTGCAAACATTTCTCACCAAATGTTCACACAGACTGGCCTTTTCGATATCTTTTCAAGCAATCTGTAAGAAACACTTTCTTCTAATACTGAGTGCTGAAGCGAGGCTTACTGTGCAAGCCTGGGTTGAGCATCACTGATGTAGTGTGGTTCTGTAGCAGAAGTCTCCCCTAATTGATGGGATAATAAAGATGACAAGAAGCCAGTCACAGGGCGAGGAGAAGAGGGCCTTCTGGGTCCTAGAGAGGAAGAAGGAACTCAGGAGGAGGGCACTTCTTTTTGCGCGGTAAGGGGAGCAAAAGGAGGAAAATACAGACTGGGGACTGTTAGATCTGGTGGCGGAATCCACTGGAAGATTTCTAACATGGAATAGTTGATGGGTTTAGGGTGATAGATTCCACGCCCAGTGGTTGTGTTATCTGTTGATTCTAAACTAAGATTGTCTGATATTTTCCATTTAGAGCGACTCAGGTGGGCCGGAAGGAAAGAACATAGCTGGGGCGGAATTCGCCCAAGCTTTGGGACAGGATGACTGGGCAAGAACTGAGCTCCAGGAGAAAGGTAACCTCAGCGGAACACAGGCTGGAGAGAGCACACACACACACAGCTGCCCATGGGGACCAAGAGAGCTATCTTGGAGCTCTGGAGAGGCAGAGCCATCGTCGGTGGGAGAAGTGTTGGCTGGGGGAAACATGCGGTCTCGGTCCCAGGCTATGTACCGGGCTGGGAACAGACTGAGACCACCGGTCGGTGCCAAGCCAGCAATATCGTGAATTGTTTTTTTAATAATTACACACTACATGGTTCAACTATGCATCCCACCTTTTGATTACGGATCTCCAGCACTGTGCTTCGATGTGCGGCCATAACACTAGTTCTTAAAGTTGAGTGTTAGGCATTACTATACAATGCTCAGTTGCTTCTATGGAAACACATTTGAGATTTACCACATTTAAGAACTAGCTGTATTTTTTTTAATGGGGAAAAATAAAATGTGTCCCTAAGAATTTCGTGGAAACACAGCATTTATTCATTCATACCTCCAAAGACCTCGAGCAAATTTTCAGCATTGTTCATGGTGAAAAGTAGGTATTATTCAGAATAATGAACCTATTACCCCAACTGTGTTCAAAGTCTCCTCATAAACTGGAACTTTGCTTTTACAATAGAGACACTTAGTGCCTCTGTCTGATCGCTCTTCATTGTGGTCCCACAGCAACTCCCCTTATTTCAGACAAGTCTGACTTAATGAAAAGTTTTTCCTGTTTTTGTTACACTCTGTTTTGGTGTCAGATTGACTCCAGCTTGGAGTTTTTGCTGGTCACGTTTTTTAAGCATCCGGCCCTTTCAGTTTCTGGATGTGTTAACTAAGGATGTAAAACAAGCAGCCACCACAGATCTCCACCAGCGTTATAAACCAGATTAGACATTTAAAACAGTCCTGTTTCTCTTTTGATCAGTGAAGTAAGAACAGCCTAATATTTTGAAGTATATTCTTATTATCTTAAAGCCAGCTAAAAACAAATACACACTGTCTTGGGAACAGACCTCCCCCACATTTCTCAGGTCAAAGGAGAGAAGCTCATCGTTCTGTATCATTGCGAGGGCACTGCCTAGTACCCTGTTTTTACAATGGATCAAGACACGATTCAACTGGGAAACAGGCTTAAGTCGGTTGAGAGACTGATTATTTTGTGACTACACAAAATAATACAATCTGTCTAACTTACAAAAGGAGCATAAACTGGCTTCTGGGTGAGATAAAGTCCATGCAATTTCCCCATTTCCTGGTTTCCATTTCAAAACCTAGCCCTAGCCTTTGACATATGTACTAATTGACAACATAATGCCCCACCCTTGTGTGCACTACCAGGGCTGTTATGTTGGAATCTGGTGTTAAAGGCATCTCGGTAGTGGAGAGGGGGAGGGGAGATCTTTGGAGAATAATGTAGAACCCTGAAAATACTTCAAAGAAAGGAAGAGATGCCTCTCTACTTGTCTCAGTCTTTCACAAGCTTTCCTGGGAAGGCTGTAGCTCCTCCCAGGAGTCAGAGGACAGATGTCCACCACACTGCTACAGAGGTACAGACTGCAGAGGTCCACGACTTCAAGGTCAGCCCAGGATCAAGATCCTGTCTCAACGAAACCAATAAAAACAGTGCCCACTGTTCTATGAAAGTGACAGAAAAGCTTTTTGAAAGCAAAACACGTTAAGACGTCAATCTTACAACGAAATAACACGATTTCATAAGCCAGATTATTTAATTTCATTTCCACTTTAGATTTATGTCCTTCTGTTGCCCCATAGCATCTGTTGAACTCCAGTTTAAGTGCTTAGCCTGGACTTAATGAAGCCGAAGACTTGGAAGGCAAGACTGTAAATCCTACAGCAAGCATACCCTGTTCTCCCTCCTTGGAGGCCTTGGCATAGCCCAGCTGTATGTCTCAGCAGTCTCGTGTGTGACAGTCTGACTGTGACAATACAAAGGTGGTGAAATACACATGCTCCCACTATTTCTAGGATCTAACCTGAGCCCTCAGGAGGAATCACTGTGAATGAGTCTACTGGGAAGCTTGTCAAGGCATAAAGCTAGAGAATGCAAGCTCTCTACACCTGCTGTGACTGGCAGTGAGCCTCTAGGGTAGTGGTTCTCAACCAGTGGGCCTTTGGAGGGTCACACAAGACCACCAGAAAGCACAGATATTTGTATTGCAATAAGAGCAGAAAAATTAGCAACAAAAATAAATTTATGGTCGGCGTTTACTTAACACAAAGAACTGTATTAAAGGACCACAGCATTGAGGAGATTGAGAATCACTGCTCTAGGAGTTTGGAAAAGTGTGGTGTGAAGCCTGCCTCATGCCGAGAGCTGGCACGGAAAGGCAGCCTGAGACTGAAAGAGTCATAGACACAAAGATGTCAGCAAAGGGCTAGCTTCACTACTGAGGCTGACCACTGCTGCACAAGCTTTAGTCTTTGCAGAAGAACACAGAGTTCACTCCTATCAGGTCCGGTGTGTCACTTGTGGTCACCTCTTCCTGGGGCACTCATACATTCTGACGGGTCCAGCCTTCCTTTGGAGAAAGCATGTAAGGCATATGACACTTTCAAAAATAACAAAAACCTAGCAGCCAGGAAAACAGAACAAAAAGGGAGAGGGGAAAGAAGGGCAGATGCAGAAGGAGGGGGAGCAGAACTCCTCCACTTCAATTCCACAGTTAAGAGCTGGGGTGTGGCTTAGTGGAAAAGAACTTACCTAGCATGCGCAGGCCCAGGGTTCAATCCCTAGCACCACAATTAAAAAGACAAATGGTGCCAGTGCGATGGACTAGCAGGTGACTGCCACCAAGCCTGACAAGCCAAGTTCAATCCCCAGGACTTGCAGGACAGAATGAAAGAACTAACTCCAGGAAGCCATCCTCTGACTTCCATATATACACTGTAGCATGTATATATACACACACGCACATGCGCTCTCTCTCTCTCTCTCGCTCTCTCTCTATCTCTCTCTCTCTCTCACACACACACACACACACACACACTAAATGTAAATAAAAAAGATAGGACACAGAAGATAATAAAAGAAGACAATGATGATAGCAATGGACACTTACAGAGCTGACCACAGTGCCACAAACCTGCAAATCCAAGCATAAGGCAAGAGCATCACAAAATCATAAAACCTATTTCCCCAATCAGGGCTGAGAGCTTCCCAAACTTATTGGTGCTCCTCCATCCCCAACAATGTCCTAAGGTCACCATAGCAACCTAACCCAGCAGCCGGACAATGGCAGCAGCATGAGGACCGTTACCAAAAGCACTTGAGGAAGATAAAGAAAGTTCCTTCACTTTCCTTTGGAGACAGAGCAGTTGGCTCACAAGGATGGCCAAGGCTGCAGCTAGACTCACAGCCTCACAGCCTCCCCACCTCCTCTTCCAGGAAGGCAAGCTGGGAGAACACCTTCCCATCCCCCTAACAATAGGATTCCCCCCCGTTTGGAAAAAACAGCAAACATTTGCACTTAATTGCTGTCTAAGGGAAATGAAAATAAGCTTTATGTGACAAATATTCATGTCTTGCTTCACAATAGACTTGAAAACAGAGGTAGTTTCCACTGTTTTTCCGCAATTCTTTTAACCTTTAGGCACATTCATTAGTTCACTTTCCAGCTTATTATGTACCCACTGAATATTCGTCATAGCATGTGATGTCAGAAATACAAACACAAGAAGCCATGTTCCTTGCCTGCCAGGACATTTGTGCTCATACAGAAGTCCAAAGTTTTAGAGAGCTTTGGAAGAGGGTACAAATTCAGGTGGATCATAGAGAAAAATATTCAGGTCTACTTAGAATTCAGGAAGACTTTCTATTGAGGCTTATTTCTCAACCCACACCCTTTTGTAAAACACAGAAATTACTTAAAATTTAACTAGGACCCAATCTCTATTGCTATCCCTCTCTTGAAATAACTCTGATCACTACTCTTAAAATGATGTGCGAGCATGCATGCATGCATGTTGTCTGCACATATGTGTATGCGCCACCTTTGTGGCCAGTGCCCATGAAGACCAGAAGAAAGATGTCTCCCTTGATCGCTAAAAGCTGACTCAGGGTACCTATTGCTGTTCTGGAGGACCCACAGCAGAGGCTCACAATGAGCGATATCTCTAGCCCTAGGGGATCCAGCAGATTCTTCTGGCTTCTGAGGACACTTGCACAGACACATGTGCACATACAAACACACCTGGAGACACATACATAAAAAATAAAAATAAATCTTAGGTGCTAGAGAAATGGCTCGTGCTCAGAGCACTTTTTGCTCTTAGAGAGGAACCAGCTTCTATTCCCAGCAGCCAGAGTGCTGACAATTGGCCTTAACTCCTGTTCTAGAGCCTTTGGTATCCTCTTCTGGCCTGAAAGAGCTCTGAATGTACATGGTGCAAAGACATACATGCAGGCAAAATGTCTATCCATGTAAAATACAAATAAATTTAAAATCATCTATAAATGTTAAACTGTCTTAGAAATCACAGTTTTGATACAAACAGGCAACAACAAAACCCTGCTCCTCTAGACTTGCTTCCCCAGCATGAGTTGCCCAGACCCTTTAAGTGCCCATTAGTAAAACACTAATGAGTAAGGTGTATCCCATGTAATAGGAGGAGGAGCCATATTGTCTCAATTGTCTTATTATTTGATTCATTCTGACTTCAGGTCATGAAGGCAGCCAACCATTCCAGTTAACTGGGACTCAGGCTTTCAGGCATTCTCTGAACTCTTTGCTCAACTCAAGTCGGCTGAGCAAGCCTGGGCTCTGGCACTCCTTGAGGTTCAGATGGCTTGCTCTGAGGCTTGGGTGAGTTCACGATTCCAAAAGCTGGGAATGGCCCATTCACAAGCTCCTGGGTGCTCGCTATGGAAAAGCACACTTACATTGGAGAGTGAGAGGAAAGGGCCATGCTAGGTGATCTCTTAGCGCTTCCAAGCGTTTTTGCATTCTCCAAAATGATAGCCACCCTTGCAGTAGGAAGGAGGGACATGAGCGCGGAGTGCAGCTGCCCAGTGTGTGAGCTCGTTAGGACAGAGGTATGGGTTGGCCCCTGGCTACACTTTCCTTTTAATCTTTAATCTTTTTTCTCTTTCCATTTTCCACACAGCACTAAAATTTCTCTCCAGAAAAGCATTTATCTTTCCTATTGCTGTTTCACAGCCTGTCTCCATTAGCAGATCCTCAGGAAGAACTCGCTGGTACCTGTAAAAAACAGCCACTGACTTTACAAGCGGAACATCACACACAAACATCCAATTTTCTTTCCTCCCCAATCTTTCCTCCAGCTTGCCCTTTGCCTGCTACCCACTCAGCTCATAAACTAAAACCATTTCGACATATCTCTCTCCCTCCCCCACCCTGCTTGTCTTCTACGGTTTTTTCCTCTTTCATGTTTTTTGTTTGGGGAAATTTCATCTCCCATATATTAAGCTGACTTCTAGAAACATAAAAAAAAGTCACATTGAGATGTCTCAGACTGTAACAGTATTTGTGGTGTGTGTGTGTTTCTGTAAAAAAAAAAAAAAAAAACAAAACAAAACAAAAAAAACCAAACCTTTATTTCTAGACGTAACATGAGCTTCCTTCTCCTTATTTCCCTTATTTCCCTTTGTTTGTTTTCTGTTTTACCAAGGATTGACTTCAAGGTCTCTCACATGTTAGCAAATGCTGTCTACCTGTAACTCCTGGCCTCAAAGAAATAAATTTAAGCTAGATATTTGGAAACATTAATAAAGGAATAAACATTTTCTCAAGCTTACATTCAGGTGCTTCCATCTTCGTACTGTAGTGTCTTACTATTATTCTGAGTGCAGAAGCTCTCGATTCTATGCAACGCTTCAGGCTCATTGAATCTCTCCATATGCTCCCTTTCCTGAGAAAGGTTTTTTTCAGCTTCCTCTCACTGCAAGATACTTCCCCTCTTGACCATACCTGTCCGGGCGAAGACCAAATTCTCCTGTGCACATAACTATATCACCCACTTTGTCTTTGATACTTTCGTCTCTAGCATAGGCAACACATTCAATTGCCAATGTTTATCTGCACAACCTATTCTCCCTGTTGGGGCCAATCACCAGAGCATGCATTCATACCAGAGAGGTGGATAGACACATCTGGGCTGTCCACAGCCTACATGATAAGGAAAGCTGAGAACATGCTAGGACTAAGGTCTCAAGGAAGGCAAAATTCAAGTCAAGTGAGATCATAGAAGCTAAATTATGGAGAGCCCTTAAGAGTTTATGCAGGTATCACTCCTGCCCCATACAGAAGTCACAGAGCCACTAATAAAGCTGATGGTAGCTTAGACCACACTGAGAAAACAAACAAACAAAAAAGGCAGTGGTAAGTAGACAACTGGTTGGTTTGTTGACAAGATCTACTATGTAGATGAGGTTGCCCTTGAATTAGCTATTGTCCTGCCTTTGCCTTCCAGGTGCAAGGATGACAGGTATGTATCAACACACTGAGTGTTGGAGTTACATTTTGGAGGATCAAAATGTATTATTTGATCCTTTCCATTTTCCATAGTGAGCACCCAGGTGCTTGTGAATGGGGCATTCCCATTCACAGGACTACACAGAAGTCCTGACAAATTGCCTACTGCAGAAAGTTAAAGGGAAAGACAGCCAAAGAAGCCATCCCTGTTAGACCCACTGACGTGAGCAAAAAGACGGTCAGGAAATTGAAGCAAATATCAAGTGCTCATTCTAGAACACGTTAAATCTGGGGGTTTTGTCTCAGTAGGGATGTGGAAGAAGATGGAGCTGGATATGATATGTGGGTGTGAAGTTGAGAGACAGGTTTTGCACTGAGACTAGAAATTGAAGACTTGTCAGCAAATAAATAGTAGTGAAAGCTAAGGCCACACAGAGACCACCCACCGAGAGTGTGGAAAACATGGAAAAATCTTGCAAGAGTACACCGTGGCTAGAGACCACTGGAGCCAGTGGAGACACTGTGGAAAGAAACTCCGGTGAAGCAATCACGAGCCGGTGACTTTGAACAGGGCTATGACCCCAAAGCAGTGGAAGAGAAGACTGGCAGGCATGGGGAAGGATGAGACAGCTCTACCCTTGGAACAGAGTTCATCATGTCCCTGTCTCTCACTAAATGTCCATGTACTAGAACCATGGTCCTAGTATAGCATCAGTGAAAGGTAGTGAGATCTTCTGAGATGATTAGTCCCCCAAAGGAGATCAAAGCCTTTCACAAGGACTGAGTAGGAATGAGTGAGTTCTCACTCTTGAAGGAATTGACTGAATCTCATGAGAGCTGGTGTTATCCAACATGAGTTGAACATCACATGACTCTCCTCTGAAACCAAGCAGATGCAAGTACTATGTTAGTCCTCCAGGACAGTGAATCTATCTCTCCCTTAAATTTACTGAGACTCTTGTTTTTTCAAAACAAAGTAACTAAGGCAGGCGGAATGAGTAGCATGTTTAGACACCTCTTCTGAGAATTCTGTATATACAAATGTGGCCAGAGAGCTTCGAGAAAATTCAAGGAAAGCATTACTAATATTTGCGTGCTACTGGGAGCAATTCTGTATAGAGGGAGGTGTGATAAGGATAGCAGTCAGGGGACAAAATGAAGGTACAAGATGACATCATCCAAAGCACAAACTAAGAGTCTGTCTTTGATATAGGATGGACATATCAACAGAAAGAAGAAGCCAAGAGGTGATTGTAGACTTGGTAGTAATTAGTTTCCACGCTTCCTAGAAGAGTGAGCTGAAACCATTCATACAGAACAAGGAGCCAAGATAGAGTGGACACCCACGGGAACAGTCCTGTGGACACAAGAGTATGAATTCCACAGGAAAGATGAGTGGAATTTAAAAGGGAAAAGACAAAGGAATACATCTGTGCACTTCACAGCAAGAGCATGAACATGCAAGAAGCCTTAGGATAGCTTGAGTGTAGATGGGGCAGACAGTGGGAGTGTCTGCAGCGGGATGCAGGGATGCAGTATGGATTGTGGGAGTGGCTGCAGAGGGATGCAGTGTGGATGGTGGGAGTGTCTGAAGAGGGATGCAGTGTGGATGGTGGGAGTGTCTGAAGAGGAATGCAGTGTGGACAGTGAGAGTGTCTGAAGATGGATGCAGTGTGGACGGTGGGAGTATCTGCAGAGGGAAGCAGGGATGCAGTGTGGATGGTGGGAGTGGCTGCAGAGGGATGCAGGGATGCAGTGTACCAGGTGAGTTTGGGCTTCCTACTGAAGGCAGTGAGGGGATGCTGGAGGATGTTAAGCAAAGAAGTCACAGCGTAAGATGGGCATCTTAGAGGTGTGTATGGACAAGATTTCTGTGGAAGAGAGTCTAAAACTGAAGAGTCATCAGGAACAGGAGCAAACTGCTGATGATCACTAAGAATGGTGGAAAGAAACAGGCAGACATCAGAAGTGCTAGGGAAGAGACAACAGAATTTGATGCTTGCATACAGTTTTCTTAAGCAAACACTACCTATGGTTTTAACCAGGTGGCTACTGCCCTAAGTATAAAGTCCTGTGTGGTTTGATAAGTACAGCAACAGCTGTTTCTCCAGATGGACAGCATGCTGGGCCTCCCCAGGCCCCAGCTCCCCTTCATCATATGGGTACATAGCTTTGCTTAGGTGATTTCTCTCACCCAAATTAGCCTGCTGGGGCTACCCTGCACCTTGCTATGACTTTCCCTGTAGGGGACACTGACCTGTGTAAGTCACACTGCCTAGTGACCGAGTGTCTGGGTCACACAGAAGGGCAGAACTGCAACAGTACTTTGAATATAAATTGTGCTCTACCCATCCCAATATGCTGTTGTTCAGATCGTTTGACCCTGTGCACCCTGGAATGTGGGCAGAACAGGGTGATTTCCATTTCATACATCAAGGATTCTTACTTTTTTCACTCTAGGTCTTCTTTTGCCTAAGAAAGTTTATCCAACATGGGTATGTAGGTGTATGTAAAATAGATATACATGTCAGGTATTTACAAATAATAAGTCATAAATATTTTTTAAGTAATCAGGGCTACGGATATAGCTCAGTTGATAGAGTCCTTGCCTAGTGATGTTCAATCTCCCAACATTGCATAAACCAAGTATAATGACATATGTTTTTAATTCCAGCACTCATGAGGATCTTGAGGTCATCCTTAGCTACATGGCAAAGTTGGAAGCCAGTCTGGGATACATAAGATCCGGTCTCGGATCATCAACATCATCATTATCATCATCATCACCATCTGGTACACATTTAGTTTTAGCATTTATTAAAGAGTAAAGTACATCTGAATACTAATGAGATGAAACAATTAAATCGTGGTTAGATAGTTGATATAACATAGTATAGAACATCTTCAATGTCTTTTAAAGACACCTGATACTTTGATTTTTATAAATATCAGAGCTGAGACTTCCATGTCACACAAGAACAAAATGGCAGAAGAATATTTAAGGACAGTTTTGAAATTATTAGGAAATATATTCGAATCCCAAACATTTGTGGTAAAAAATTAATTGAAGGTTTCTACCCCACCTTTGATCATCTGGTTCCCAGATAAAAGGCACAAAGCCTTATATTTATACTAAGCCTTAATACACTAGAGGCAGCAGATATCAGTTGTCTATACTGTTTTGTGTACTTTCCTGAGCTGTAACCTGCTACGTCCCACCCGGGCTGTTGCTACTCCAGCTGATGTCCATGCACTCAAGATGCACCTACCCCATGGCGTCTCCCTCTCTCCTTCTCTCCTCATGGTCCAGCCTCAGACCCCAAGCCCAGGAACCAAAGCCCCATCTTCCTCTCTTCTGGCTAGCTACAGGTTATCGACATCTTTAGTCAATCAGTAGTTTTAAATTAAGAAGCAAGATTTACATAGCATTTCTCAGTGTATATGAAGATTTCCTTGTCCTTGGGCCAAACCCCAACACCAAACCAAAATTTATCAAAGACTTTTTGTTTTAAAATGTACATACTACATAAATGTATTATTTACTCATTCTGAGGAGAGTGTGTGCCCCATGGCACACATGTGGAAATCAGAAGACACTTATAGGAATTGGTTTTCCCCTTCCACTATGTAGCCTGTGGGACTTGAACTCATATGGGCACGCTTGGTAGCAAATGCCTTTTTCCATCAAACAACCTCACTAGCCCCTGAACACTTTTTTTGTTCTTAATGAAGCTCAAATGAGCAACTCAAACGTTGTTTTTAAAATCAAGCCCTATCACAATACAACTCAAAAGTACATTAATTTGATATGTGCTGAGCAATAATGGAAATAAAAAGTTATCAGTGTGTGTTTTCTATAATGAAATTATTATGTTTCTATAAGATCAGAAAACTATGTGTGCACAGTAAACACACGGCAGTTCATAACACACCACAGTGTCGTATCTGAGGTGTTTCAGACAACACTTGTTGGCACATGGGGCGATGCAACTCGTTGTACAAAGCACACATTATGTGTTTGGCACCAAGGCTGCAGTGAAGTTGGGTGAGGCAACATGGGCAAGCACTGCCAGAAAGATCTCCAGTTCATTGCACCTTTGATTTTAAATTAATTTCTGACTCTTGTGCATTGCCAAACACTTTGGTGTTGCCAAGCTTTTCACTGCCTTGTGTTCAGTTATGAGTTGATGACCCACGGCATGAGAAACTGGGTTGTTGTAATGGCGCTCAGAGAGGCCAAACATAACCTCAAAGCAGGAAAAAAATCGTACTGCCCAAAACAAAGCACGGGGTCTCCTGAACTGCGGGGGAGTTGGGGCGGGGGGAGGGGGTAGAAGGGATGGAGCTATCTCTTTATCTTGTTTCTCACAGAGCTAGGACAGAAGTCCTGCATTGTGAGCCATAGCCTTTAGCATCCTCCCCTGCAGGGAAACCACGTGACTGTGTGGGTTCTCAGAACATGTGTTCTCATTTAGAAGTCTCTTGGAAAGACCTCAGACCCTAGTGGCTCCTGGCCAGTGCCCACAGAATCAGAGGACACTCCTTCAGTGTCCTCCTCAGCCTTCCGCTGTCCTGCAATGGAAAGAATCTATTTTCAAGGGGTGAAGTGACTGTTTGCCCTGATTGAATTGGGTAAAACAGAGAGTTCTATAATTTTCATCGGTGGCCTCCAATTCCAGTATCGCTCATGCGTGTAGCCCCCTCAGGAAGAATTCACAAGTTCTTCCCTCCGCCCTTCACTCTTAACCCCGGGTCCTGAGGACTACACACAAAGTCCCCAGAGACCTTGCAGTAGTTTGAATAAGATGTTCTCCTTACTCTCAGGCCTTCAAATAGTTGTTTTCCAGTTGGTGATATTATTTGAGAAGGTTCAGGAGATGTGGCCTTTCTAGAAGAACTATGTCCCTGGGAGAAGGTTTTGAGATCCGTTTCTAATTCCGCCTCCCTTCTTCCTGTTTGTGGTTCTAGACATGAGCTTTCAGCTGTTCCTGTTGCTATATCTGCCATCTGCTGCCTTGCTCTCCTGCCTTGAAGAGCCCCTGAGAACCATAAGCCCAAACAGTAAGCTCCTTGTTTCAGGAAGAAACAATCATACAGGCCCCTCTTCTCCTCTCACTTTCTTGTTGCTCCTTCGCACCCTTTCCAAGCACCACTAAGGAAAAGGGAGAACGGAGCCCAGATCTAGAAGGATTCACACAGGTGAAGGAAGTAGAGGGTCCGGGTAAGGATGGAGAGAGCAGGGCAAGTCCACAAGGCTTTACGGTCTGTCAGCAACCACAGCATCTACAAAGGGAGGGCCGACCCCACCTTTCCTTCTGTCATTGATTTTGAGTCTATCTTAAATAAGTCAAATATGTTATTTTAAAATTAGCATTAGGGCTGGAAACGTAGTTCAGTTTCAGTGATAAGCAATCTATTATGTGTGATTCTATCCCAGGACCATTAATTGAATTACTTATACAAGTCCTTTCTGAAGGGCTTGACAAGATTGAAATACCCACAATGGAGGCTCATAGTTATTGTACAGAACTCTGGGGGAGCAATACCAGGTGGATGGTTAAAAGGGACAGAAACTCCAGGCAAAGATCGTATGTCAGAAAGGAAGAAGCTCACCAGTCTGCAGGGCCAAAGCAGAAGGGAAGCTGGGACCATGACCAAGCCAAAGCATCCTAGAGCAGGATGAGGTGGAGACCAGAGTGAGACTTAGGAAGTGAGGCTGGGATCTCAGAACCAGGTAGAGGAAACCCTAGGAAATGCTTGTGGGCCATCAATGGAAATGGACATGAACTTTGGTCTTCACTCACTGAACCATACTCTGCAACATGATTTCAATGCCACACTGTTGACACTCATAGTGTCTACCACAGAAGCAACGTAGAAACAATTCATTGAAAACGACTGTGTTCACACCAGTGTTAACAAAACAGAGAAAAATAAGACCATTTATTTTCCATTTATGTCTGTCTTTACATTTAGGGGCTTTAAAAATCCCTTTTCTTTTTCAAAGAACAGTAATTGAACGCCTCAATAATAAATAAAATCCTAAAATCACACATCTGCTCACTTTACTTAAGTAGATCTCTCTCCACACTGCTTTGTCATCCCACTCTTCGGATTTGCTCTACAGATGATGGAACATGAGGACTGTAGCTCAGAGACAATACAGACTTGTATTGCTGATGGTCTCATAAGAGAGTGTCTCCAAGACCAGTTCCTTCCAGGCTCGACAGCCTCTAGGATTCTTCTACCTTCCAATTGTGTCCACAACAGCTGGCTTCCATCACTTACATGGCCATGTGTCGTCCAGAACAGAAGGAATGTTTTTTCTTTACCTCCACCCCTCTGTGTCATCGAGGTTTGAGCAGAGAGCAACTTGTACACTCACAGAATAGTCAAATAGTCAAGTGTGTTTAATACAGGAACGACTTGAAGACCACTGACACAGCTACAAAGAACAACAAAGGATGCTGGTGTGCCAGGGATCCCTGTAAGAAACCATTACTACTCCTCAACACACACTCTCTCTCTCTCTCTCTCTCTCTCTCTCTCTCTCTCTCTCTCTCTC
>NW_021604747.1:130072-173671 GCF_004785775.1 Grammomys surdaster | reverse complement strand
GGAGAGGAGAGGAGAGGAGAGGAGAGGAGAGGAGAGGAGAGGAGAGAAGGAGGGAAAATAAAAGGAAGAAAAACTCATAGAGGTAACCAAAATAACTCTTTAGGAAGAAACAGCTCTTTTAAATAGCACCTGGAGGGGCCAGGGAGCTGGCTCATGGGTAAGGGCATCCCCTCCTAGACTGACAACCTGAGTTTGATCACTGGAGTCTACATGATAAAAGGAAAAGAACTGTCTCATTGTGGCATGTGGTGTGTACATGTGTGTACATGTGCATGTGTGAATGTGTCTGTGTGTGACTTTTTTAAAGGAGTCTAAAGATTGAAAAATAGTCTGGCAATGTCAAGAGACACTAATGTCAAGAGAAGAAAAAGAAGCCTGTTCTGGAAAGCTTGCCTGACATGTGCAAAGCCATTGTTTCTATTCCCAGTACTGAGGACAAGTGGGGAAGGAGTTGGACGTATGGGGACTGAGCTGGAGGTAACAGGCTGCGTGGCAAACAAGGAGTAGTATAAACAGGGCTATTAAGTTATACGAGCTAGTTGAGAATAAGCCTAAGCTAAAAAACCTGAGCATTCATAAATAATAATGATAATAATAATAATAAGTTTCTATGTTATTATTGGGCAGCTGGTGGATCAGAGATAGCCTGGTTATAAGTCTACATAGTGAGTTCCAGGCAGCCAGGGCTATGTAGAGAGACCCTGCCTCAAGAAAGAAAGAAAGAAAGAAAGAAAGAAAGAAAGAAAGAAAGAAAGAAAGAAAGAAAGAAAGAAGAGAAAGGAGAAGAAAAGAAAAAGGAACAAAAAACCCAAAGAAATAAAGAATTAAAAAAAAAAGAAGAGGGAAGGTGGGGAGGGAGAAGAGGAAACAGGAGGTGGGTGGGGAGGTGCATGAGATCTGAGCTTGCCTGAAGCATGAAGCCCAAGGAGGCTAGAGATTGAAGGAGGGGTCTGGTGAGCAAAGCCACCTGCCTCAAAGATGGGGGTTTGAGAGGAAAAGCAAGACCATCAGAAGCCAATGAAAAGGTCTTAGGGAGAATATAAAGAATTATGTATTCTAGCTAGCCCACATAAAAGACACAGAACCTGTTGTCTTATTTATAAACTGTAAGCCTAGAATGGGCAGGTTCTATGCTGTTCTCACCTGTATCCAAACCATATGCCCCTTGTTACTCACTGGGTCTTACCCAGGCTGCTCTTGCTCCATCAGCCTGTCTTCAGGGTGTACCCTGGCCACAGGCTCACGATCCTTCCAGCCTCATGGTGGCTTTGCTTCCCCCCCCTCCTCCCACCCCAGGTCTCTCTCTAGAACTCTCACTAGAGTCTCAGGTTCCACCTTTCTCTCTCTACTGACCAATCACCACTCTAGCCTTTTATTAACCAATAGCTTTACATTGGTGAGCAAGGTTTATACAATAAAGGCTGGACACACAGGCCTGGAGGTCATGCTGGGCCAGCATCATCTCACTGCAGCCACAATCAGAGAGAGAACGTCAGTGTTAGCAAGATTTCTCCTTTTTCTCCATTTTACTCCACCTGGGGCCCCAGCCTATGAGAAGGCTCTGCCACCCCAGCCTATGAGAAGGCTCTGCCACATTCTGGGTAGGTCTCCCCCATGTCCTTGGTTAATGTTATCTGGAAACATCCTCATCGACACCCAGAGGAGCACGTTCATTTAGGTGCTTCTCAGCTCCAGCATGTTGACAAATGACATACTAGCAACACAGGAGACTACAGTGTGCACACAGAATTGGGAAATCAGAAAAAGGAAATGGAGGTGAAACAGACGATAAGAATTGTGCTAAGACTGTTCTCTTTAACTCAAAAGGTAATAGCTCAGCCAGAAAAGGTGCTTCATTTAAATGCAAAACCATCTTTGCTTTTCTGCCCTTGAAGCTAGCTAAAATATAAAAAAAGCAAATTCCATAATGAGTAAGAAAAGTCTGTGCAATCCATAGAACATGAACCTTGACTAAAGGAAATGTGTGGGGGGGGGAGGGGCTTACGCTTAAAAGTCTTGCATTTATAATTAACTTAGATTTATCTTCAATTTAGCTTTCCTGTTCAACTTCCAGAATATTTTAACGGTCAAAGCTCCAGAATTATATTTTTTTCCTTTGGTAATAAGAAAGTCTGGTATTACTTTGCAAATCAACATTTTCAATGGGCATAAACATTCTTAATTGTTTTCATGGCCTGCTAGCTGCTAACTGTACCCGATTGCCTTTCTTTGGGGCTAAGCATGCTCCAAGCAGCTGACAGGAGGCCAGCATCACCTGAGTCCTATGGAGGCTAACTGTGAAGCTGCCTAGAAGGCTGTCCCATGAGAGAACATGCATGTGACTGTAACACTCAAGGAGGGATGAGGCTTACCAGGACAAGGAAAGGTCTGCTGATCACTGTGAAGTTACCCTTACCAAAGGAAGGGGGTGGAGTTACAGTGTTATGGCAGGGCACGAGATCATTGTGGCGTGAATAGATTACATGGCTCTGCCTTTATGGGTGACTTGATCTATACATAGAGTCAGGGACTGGTGTAGTCTGGAGGCAGTAGCTTTGTTTTAAAAGCAGACTGTCTGGCTTGCTTGCTCTGTCTTGCCATCTGTTACTCTAAGAGTCTTAAGAATCTGCAGAGTCCTTCCAAGCAAAGACCCTAACTAAGTGCAATGATTTTCTTCTCTTTTAAAATGTTTTAGACTATTCATTATTGGGGTTAGACATGCCCTACAATACACAGATGAAAGTCACAGCACAACTTTGTGGTTTTCTCTTCCACTTTCATGTGAGCTCTGGGGATTGAACTCAGTCTTCAGGATTCTATGGCAAGTGCTTTATCCAGTGTGCCATCTTACCGGCTCTGGTTTCTTTTCCTTTTAAGCATTCAGACTCAGGTATTCTCTTATAGCAACAGAAACAAGCTAAGGCAGGTAAGAAAAGGCTAAACAGAGAGCAGCCTCAGATTACAGTGGACCTGATAAGAGTCACTCTCTCCTGTTGGATGCCCAAGATCAAAGGTAGTCAGAGGAATCACATGATAGACAGACAGCCTCAGGAGCACCCAGTGATGGACAGACACAGCCTCAGATGATAGACAGACACAACCTCAGGGGCACCCAGTGGCTTTGGCATTCCATGGGAAAAACAATACCCAGAGTATGGGCTCAAGCAGATCTCAGGCGGCAGCTTCAGGATGCTGTATAAGAAGCAGATCCACTGCATCGTTTACCCCGGGCCTATCCTATGCTTCCTTTGCTATGAACGTTCCCTGATTAGACATCATGCTGAGTAGATGCCTGCAGATCAGGCATTCTCACAGTCACCACATAGCAGTGCTATCAGAAGCTGTGGGAACAGGGAAGGCAGTTACTCTAACACTGCTGGGACAATAACTGATGGGCACTTCAGGAAAGAAAGAAAGGCTTAGAGAGTCTGCCTGTCACAATAAACCCTGTTGGTTTTTTTCAAGGAATGCTCTGGGCCTCTACCACTGAAAAAGAGCATTAACTATATCAGTTTTGAGAAGTGGCCTATGATGCTGGCCTGTGTGTCTTTCATCTCTGCCACCATAGCTACCCTACCCATATGCTTGTCATGTCAGAGCTATGGTGGCCAATGACATAAATGGCTAATGGCACTTGGCTGTGTCATGTTTCCTACTTGGTTTTTGTCTACACCTTCTGTGGTGGTAGTTAGCCTAATCCAGTGTTCCAGACTTTGGCCATGCCCCTATGCTCCTATATGTCATTCCTTCCAGATTTCCACACCTCTGGCTCACTTCTCTTTCCAGACCTCTGCTGATGAGCTCAGAAACACTCTCCTCTCATGACACCGATTCCACACAACCCGATGGACAAATACGCTGCTTGAACCTCTACTCACAAGAAAAAGCATCTCTCCCTCTTCAGTTTCCAACTACATGCATATAATTTACATGTTGTATATATATACACACACAACAGAATTTTATTGTTTGTAGCTGGAATGCAGCTCACTGGAAGAGCCCTTGCTTAGTATATACAAGGCAATAGGGTCTACCAAACTCCAGAAGACAAAATGTGTGTTCTTATAAATATATTACATATATTTATTACATATTATACATATAAGAAAGAGGGGAAAGCAGGGAATATTATTCTGAAAATTTGACTTAGGCAATTATGGACACTGGTATATCCAATATCTGCAAAGCAGGCTGGCAATCCTCTGGAGAGTGAGTAACATAACTCAGACCTAAAGGCAATCTGGAGACAAATTCCTTTTTCCTTCGAGCATCTGTCTTTTTTCTCTTAAGGCCTTCAGCTGATTAGACAAGGTCAATTTCTGTTACAGAGACAAACTGTCTTATTTAAAGTCTATTTAAATGAGACATGTCTTTAAAATCCCCTCCCTCTCCAGCAATAGGCAGACTTTGGCAACATTTATCAAATTCTACCAAACATTTGCTTAAATACCTGAGTACGTTAAACCAGACATATTGACAAGGAGCTCTCACAGACCTTACCTTTCACAGTTTTATGAGAGAATTGAGAAAAGTCATAAAGAGTGCACAGTTGAGAGGATAGGGTAGTCCACCTGATGGATGGTCTCTCCTGTGCCCCTCCTACCCAGTCTCTGTATGCTGATGGATGACGAGAGATCCAGTGAGCTCCATGACTTACATGGTCTCCAAGAGCTTATTTTACACTGGAAACTTAAAAACAAGGACATTCAGAGCATCAGAAAGCACCCTGTCCTGCACAGTGATCCTGAAAACCTGACTGAAACAATGCAGAAACAAAGAAATGACAGATGCTAAAGAAACAACAGATCCACAGGCAGAAAATCTGGGAACGGGTGGGCTGTGCTCACTCTGGTGAAGCACACAAGGACACATACTGCAGTAAGTTTATTATGCCCAGCAGCAGGAGGGTAAGTTAGCTAGTCTCAATAGGAGGTCTCTGTAGGTGAGCAGTCTCATGCTGCAATCATCTTTAAGGAGGAAGTTAAAGTTGTTGGCTTTAGCACATACTGTTCAATCATGTGTAAACACTCACACATGGACCAGAAGGCTTTACCATCCCTCGGAACCTCTCCTGAGGAAGACTGTGCATCTCCATGGGTCTGAGGCATCCTTGACATGTCCATGCTCGTGTCAACAATACACATTCCCTCAGGACTCTATCTACTCCCCACAAGAAGATGCTGTGCAAGCTGCCAAAAGAGAGAAAGAATCAATGGTCCCACCCAGCTGCCATGTCTGCAATCTACAGCAATGACCAGCACAGCCTGATATTCCCAAGAGGGCAATAGTGACACTTTTATATTGGGGAGAATGAATAGCTTTTTAATAGGACCTGAATCCCACTCACTATGTAGGGACTGCATGCTTGGTACTGCAACTTAGCCAACTACCTTGTCTGAAGACTACATAGATGCAAGAGGAAACCCTACTAATGAAAATTTCCTAAATCATCTAAATACTTATAATAGCCACAGGTAAGCGTAGCTCTCACCCCTCAGCAGATAGTCTTCTCTTTTGCAGCAGGCAAAGACTACTTCAGAGATCCACAATTGGTCAAAATGCAGAGAATGAATGACCACAGGGAGCCCAGCACCAATTGGGACATCTTAAACACAATTCCTCCACCTAAGGCTCTGGAAACATTGTGAAAGGAAGAGTGGGGTGAAAAAATTGTAACCTACAGAAAAAAAGGACACCTGTTACAAGCTAGTATCTTCTAGGCATGACAGGGATGCTGTGCCCATGAATCTCAACAGTACGATTGCCTAAACAAGACCTGCATAATGACCTTACCAGTCAACTTATACACACATAAGTGAAGAAAATCCATAATGTCCTATGCTGAGATAAAGAGCTACAGGCAATCAATCAGGGAGAATCAGTGTTCTCCAGGGATGAGCGCTCTGCTAGGTCATCCAGCCCCTAAACATGTGTGCCTATGAGCAGTACTAAGGGGAGTCAGTAGATTCCATGAATGTTACAACAATGATTAAAAAGAAGGGGTAATGAGAGGGAGTGGAGGACAGAGGAGATGGAGAGGAAACGGGGGGGGGATGGAAATGCTGTAGACAAGGTACTCACGTATAAATTTCTCAAAAGCAAATTAGAATGTTTAATTAAAATCTTGTCTATGAAATAAAAATGGGGGAGAGGCGGAAAGCCTTTGGGGCTGCTTGGCAGGAATCTGACATGGGCCAAGGACAAGGAAATAGGCTGCAGGCAGGAATCTGACATTAGGCTAGAACAAAGAATTTCAGGCAGGAATCTAAACCTTAGACTAAAACAAAGAAGTAGGCTTCAGACATGAAAATGACTTTGGGCTAGAACAGGGAAATAGGCTGAGATATTTTGGTTATCCTGATAAGCACTTATAGAAAGTAATCATGGGAGTGTTCACGGCATTTTGTTTATTGCTTTGCTTGTTCTTTGACTATTTGTGTTTATTGTCTTGCTTGTTCCTTGACTATTTGAATCTATTATATTGTATCAACCTGGAACTGACCTTAATACTTACATGCAATTAAAATGGTATGAGGCAAAATGGTATATGGCAAAAAGGGAGAGTGGGATAAGGGGTTTCTAGGAAGGGGAAATGGGAAAAGAGAATGGCATCTGAAATGTAAATAAATAAAATATCCAATAAAAATAACATAAAAATCTTATTTTTGCTGGGCATGTGGGTACATGTCTGTAATCTGAGCATTTGGTAGGCTTAGGCAGGAGAATGACGAGCTTGAAATTACCCTGGACTTTATAAGCAAGACCCTGCCTCAAAATTAAAATGAAGCAAAAACAAAAACATATTTCAAATACTGAAACCAGCCACTATCAATAATTGAATAGTTGATGGTTTGCCTTCCTTTTAATGAAGATCATTTTTTCCTCATCATAAAATATGAACAATCTTTACCAGAGCCAAATATTTTTAATGGGAAAGTAGTATCAGTGTGAGTTTTAAAAATTTTGTTTAAGGGCTAGTGAGATAGCTCAATAGGTTGACATGCTTGCCAACAAGGCTGACAACCTGGGTTTGATCCCTGTTGGGGATTTGGTTTGTGCTACATGGGAATCCACACATCTGGTGCAGGTCCCTGCCAACAGTTGGTTTTTTGACTGGTCAGTAAAGAACGAGCAGTCAATGGCGGGGCAGGGGGATAGAGGTGGAACTTTTAGGATTCCTGGCAAGAAATGCAGGGACAGGAAGAGGAATTCTGCCATTTGGAGGGCAAAAGAAATGGACCACATGGGAAAAGGTGCAGGAGGGAGAGCCCACCAACATATAAGAATTGGGAGAGGGCCCCATGGACCACTCCCTGGGATGGGGTCTGGGATAACAGAGAGGAAATATAGATTTAGCAAGTATTAACTCAGGAATATCAGAGGGGAGTATGTTAGCCACTTGGAAGCTCAAGAGTGGCCCTGCCATTGATCTAGCTAATGCATATTAAATATAAAGGTTGTTTGTGTATGTCTTTCATTCGTGAATCCAGAGCTCTTGGGCAGGTGTAGAGATGCACACACTCCTGCCAGGAGCACAGAGTGGAGCTTTAACAATTTACCACATCAAATGGCACTCAACGTGTCAGGCTTGTACCCACTATTAGAAATTATTTAGAGATTATGTGTGTGTGTGAGAGTGTGTGTGAGTGTGTGTGTGTGTGTGTGTGTGTTTCATTCATGAATCCGGAGCTCTCAGATGGGTGCAGAAATGCGTGCATACCCTCTGGGAGCACAGAGCAAAGCTTTAACTATTTACCACGTCAGATCCCTCCATGGGGGTCTACACAGAGGAATGAGAGAATAGACTCCTCCAAATTGTCCTCCAACCTGGCCCCACACACACTAAAATAAGTAAACAAATAAATAAGTAATGGAGTTTTTAAATTTTAAAACCTTGTTCACTACTCTGCTACATTGTATTCACAGTGGAGCTCCATGATTAGGCAGTAGAAGAGGAAGTGGAGTTAGGAAAGAAAGAAAGGAAGGGGAGGGGGGCAAAAGAGGAAGGAGAGGGGAGAAATAGAGGAAGGGGAGGAGAGGAAGGAAGCTATCAGCCATTGAGAACCCTGGTTGGGTTGAAAGCTGTCCTGGGTAGCGACTTTTATCAAAAGGTTAGATATCGGGTAGCAACTCTAATTTCAGGCATCTTGTTAATTGAGCATGTCTAAATATATAAACCCTTCAGATAATCACTAAGCTTTAAGAGTCATTTCTACCAGGTACTGTGAGGATGATAGGTATTGTCTGGGGTTCAGCAGAGCTTTGTGGATGCAGCCTGGGGGATTGGCAGAGCCATCCTCCACGCTGGCATCTCGTGGGTGCCAGGGCCTGCACATCTAGCTAGCCAGAGCCCAGTCAGAGGTGAGGAGCAGTGGGAACATGGTGGCTGCCTGGGAACAAGCCAGTCTGGCCGCCGTTCTCTAACTGTAACCCCTACAATCCTCCAAATGTTTGCCTAATGCTTTATATAACTTTATCCAATAATTATTTTCATATACATTGAAAATTTACTGTATAAATTTTTTTAAAAAAATCAAATATGTCTACTTCATTATACCACATATACTTCCTAATGGACAAGAAATTTAAATGTTTATATTAAACAAGGCCCAGAGTTTTCACATAATATCTGATTTTTGCCAATGTACTATGTATTTAGATGGGGGAGACCTTCCTAAAGAGTTTTTAAACTTTCAAGAAATATCTTTTCTTCATAGCCATAGCTAGTTTTCCTTTAGGAATGAATGCACTATTAGTTACACACACACACACACACACACACACACACACACACACACAAAGTTTTCATTTATACGCAATCATCTCAAAACTGTACGTATATTTGCTTTGACTAACCTCGGAAATCCAAGCAAAGCAAAGTTAGAACAGGTATATAAACAAGGTCACAGGGTTAATGCTTGGTGCTTAACTCTCTGCTTCTCCTACCACTCAAAAGCATGCCAAGTGTAGGATGTGGGGGAAGGGAGTGTTTCCTATGCAAACATAAAGACTTGAGTCTGGATTTCCTGCACTCATGTAAAAGCTGAGTGTTAGTGTGCATGTCTATAATACCAGCCCTGGGGAGGGAGAGAGGATGACAGAGAGAAGGAAAGCCTGGCAGCTCACCGTCCAATCAATCTAGCCCAAGAGTTCAATGAGAGATCCTATTTCAATTACTAAGGTGACAGCAATAGCAAAAGATACTGCAAGTCAAACTCTCTCTCTCTCTCTTTCATGTGTGCTTAGAGAGAGAGAGAGAGAGAGAGAGAGTGAGAGAGAGAGAGAGAGAGGACTTCCCAGAAACAAGAAGAGTGAAGCAGCTTCCCACAACCAGCTAACTCAGAGCTTCCAAGTGCTGACAGATTATTCAATCACTGAGGCAGGAAAGCAGTTAGTACAGCTGGGAAAGTTCCACATTTTATCATGGTGAGCTCTGTCTAGTGTTTGTTTGTTTGTTTGTTTGTTTTAAGTTCATTTTAAGTAAATTATAAATAATATCTCAGTGGACTGGTAACTGGTTTTAGATTTTTGGTTTGGTTTGTTTTTTGGTTTTTTGAGACTTAGTTTCTCTGTGTAGCCCTGGGTGTCTTGGGACTCACTCTGTAGACCAGGCTGGCCTCGAACTCGGAGAGTCATCTACCTCTGCCTCCCGAGTGCTGGGATTAAAGGCATGAACCACTACTGCCTAACAAGGATATTTTTTTTAATTTATCAATAATGGTATTTCTGAAGGGAAAAACAAAACAGTCAGAAGTAGGTCAAGGGCCACAGATGGAGAGTGGCCAAGAGAAAAAATGAGGAGAAAATAATATGCATATATAAAATGAAATCCACTACTTGATATGATAATCTGAAAGTTAATCCAAAAGAGAAAGAAAATGATATTTCTCATTACACTAATTTCATGCATTACACATAAAAGACTTTTGAAAATACATTTTGGGGTTGGGTGTGATGGCAGGGGTGCTGTGTGTCCTTCCTGCCTGTCTTACCTACACCCCACAGGGCAGAAACTCCTTGAGACCTCACAGTCGACAGACACACAGCACAGAGCAAAGGCTCCAAGAGTCTTGCACTGGGTTTAACGAGCATGAGCCAGGTCAAGTTGAATCCTGACTCTTATGAGAAATTATTGTAACCTCTCATCATTGGGCTTCTCTCTTTTAAACTTCAAGTCAAAATCCCCATCTGCAAAAGTAATCACCCAGCAGCCTGTAGCCACATAGCATTCCAGAGCACAGAAGGCAGTATCACTTCTTCCAAGCACAGACATCCTTGGGATGCTTTGATGTGAGGGCACAGGGGACCAACTCTTCTTTCTTGTAATGAGACAAACATGATTAAAAACGCCTAAGGAGGGCTGGGACAGTTTAAGAGTAGCATACGTGCCTAGCAAGCATGAGGCCCTGGGTTGCACAGCCTGTATGAAGGGAGTAACATTGCAAGGACAAATGCATTCCCTGATAAACAAGTGCAGACCTCCGATTCAGTGGGTTTGGTTCACACAGGAATGCCACCCTGGACAAGTCACATTTCTCTTCTCCCTTACAGGAGGCTGCTTCTGTGTCCAGCTCTGGCTATTTTGACAGTGGCTCTGAGGCATTGACAGAAGCTCTGGGAGAGCAGAGGACATGTGACTTCATCTTCACATCTAGATCTCCGATTCTTGGCCTCCTTTTTACATTATTTCTTTAATATAACAAATTTAACTTGCATCCTAGTCCAACAGGGGAGCTGAGAAATGATGGACAATTCCAAAAACAGATTGCCATTGTCAGCACAATCTGCAGCAGCAACCTCCCCTCTAACCAGGCACAAGAAAGAGCTTAGCTTTGTTCTTCCAAAACAGGGTTTCTATACATGTGTAGGTCAGGCTGATCTTGAACTCGTGATCTTCCTATCTCAGCTCCCATGTGCTAGATTTTTCAGCTCTTTAACTATGATTGCACAAGATAAAGGCTTTAGTGACAGTTCTGACCCCAACAAATCTTTCCTTCCTCTCATACTCCAAAGTAAGGCCTCTAGAACCCAATGCAAAGTGCTCATGAAGAGCATTCACTCATGGAGAATCCTTAAACCCACTCTAGGAGATGCTACCTAGCAAAGGGAACTCTAAAAGGCAGAAAAAGCTAGACAGGTCCTCTACAAACTCTAACAGTCCTCAGGAGCAGCCCAGACTACTATACCCAGCAAGACTTCCAATCACAGTAGATAGAGAAAAAAACACATTCGTGATAAAACCAAATTTAAGCAATATCTATCTACAAATTCAGCTCTACCCAGGTGTGAGAAAGAAAATTTCAACCTGAAGATGGTAACTACACTCAAGAAAACATAAGGAATAAATAATCCTAGACCAACAAGTCAAAAGAGGGGAAAACACACACATTGTACAACAAAAAAACAAAAAAACCCAAAAATCAGTAAGCACTGTTAATTAATAACTCCAAGCATCAATGTTCTCAACTGACCAATAAAAAGACACAGATACTATAATAGAATGATTGTGAAAACAGAAGCCATCCTTCAGCTGCAACCAAGAACCACATCTTAACATCAGGGATTGACAATACCTCATGGTAAAACAATGGAAAAAGTTATCCCAAGAAAATAGACTTAACATGCATGCTAGTGTAGCCTCTTTTAATAGCTAGCAAACTTCAAAACAAAACTAAACGGAAAAGACAGGGAAAGACACTACATAGTTACCAAAAGAAAAATCCACCAAGAGGATAGTACAGTTCTTAATATCTATGCAACAAGCACAAAGCACCCAAGTTTATAAAAGAAACACTACTACAGCTTAAATCACACATTGACCCTCTCACATTGATGGTGAGTGATTTTAATATCCCACTATCACAAATGGATAAGTCATCCAGACAAAAACTAAGCAGATAAATATTGGCAGTAACAGAAGTTATGAGTCAACCCCATGAGCTAACCCTGTGGGACAGCTCTCCATACCCAAATCCCTCCCAGAGAGAGCTGGTCCCCCAGGTGTGCTGTCACTCCTAAATTCACAGGTGAAACCAACACTTTTGTTCCAATAACTGGCCAAAGAGATACCTGCCAGGAGACCACAGTGCACAGGAACTGTGGAGCAGCCAGGGACAGAATCCTTCTGGTCTCTATCTGTGCCCTGGAGCTAACCCTGTGGCACAGGTCTCCACACCTAATTCCTGCCAGGAGAGAGCTGGTCTCCCAGGGGGTGCTGACATACATAAGACCACAGGCTCACAGGAGGGATAGGCTCCAGTCAGAGACACCAAGACCAACTAAAACCAGAGATAACCAGATGGCAAGAGGCAAGCACAAGAACATAAACAGCAGAAACCAAGACTATGTAGCATCATGAGAACCCAGTTCTCCCACTACAGTAAGCCCTGGATACTCCAACACACCAGAAAAGCAAGATTTAGATTTAAAACCACTTCTCATGATGATGATAGAGGACTTTAAGAAGGATATAAATAACTCCCTTAAAGTACTATAGGAGAACACAGGTAGAAGTCCTTAAAAAAGAAACACAAAAATCCCTTAAAGAATTACCGAAACGCACAACCAAACAGGTGAAGGAATTGAACAAAACCACCCAGGATCTAAAAATGGAAATAGAAACAATAAAGAAATCACAAAGGGAGACTCATAGCTCTAAGTGCCTCCAAAAAGAAACTAGAGAGAGCATACTCTAGCAACTTGACAGCATACCTGAAAGCTGTAGAACAAAAAGAAGCAAATATACCTAAGAGGAGTAGATGGGCAGGAAATAATCAAACTCAGGGCTGAAATTAACCAAATAGAAACAAAAAGAACTATACAAAGAATCAACAAAACCAGGAGCTTGTTCTTTGAGAAAATCAACAAGATAGATAAATCCTTAGCCTGACTAACAAGAGGACAGAGACAGTATCCAAATTAACAAAATCAGAAATGAAAAGGCAGACTAACAACAGAAATGGGAAATTCAAAAAATCATCAGAGCCTTCTACAAAAGCCTATATTCAACAAAACTAGAAAATCTGGATGAAATGGATAATTTCCTAGTCAGATAGCTGGTACCAAAGTTAAATCAGTATCAGACAAACAGTCTAAACAGTCCCATAACCCCTAAAGAAAGAGAAGCAGCTATTAAAAGTTTCTAGGCCTGGCAGTGGTGGTGCACGCCTTTAATCCCAGCACTTGGGAGGCAGAGGCAGGCAGATTTCTGAGTTCGAAGGCAGAGACAGGCAGATTTCTGAGTTCGAGGCCAGCCTGGTCTACAGAGTGAGTTCCAGGACAGCCAGGACTACACAGAGAAACCCTGTCTCGAAAAACCAAAAAAAAAAAAAAAGTTTCTCAACCAAAAAAGCCCAGGACTAGATGGTTTTAGTGCAGAGTTCTATCAGACCTTCAAAGAAGACCTAACACCAAATACACCAAATACTCCTCAAACTATTCCACAAAATAGAAACAGAAGGAACACTACCTAATTTGTTCTATGCAGCCACAATTATGCTTACACCTAAATCACACAAAGACCCAACAAAGAAAACTTTAGACCAATTTCCTTTATGAATATCAATGCAAAAATACTCATTGAAATTCTCACAAACTGAATCCAAGAACATATCAAAACGATCATCCATCATGATGAAATAGGCTTCATCCTAGGGATACAGGAATGGTTCAATATACGAGAATCCATCAATATAATCCACTATATAAACAAACTCAAAGGAAAAAAAAACACGTGAGATATTAAGAAAGCATTTGACAAAATTCAACATCCCTTCATGATAAAAGTTTTGGAAAGACCAGGAATTTAAGGCCTATATCTAAGCATAATAAAAGTACTATAGAGTAAACCAGTAGCCAACATCAAACTTAATGGAGAGAAACTTGAAGCAATCCCACTAAAATCAGGTACTGAACAAGGCTGAATGCTCTCTCCCTACCTATTCAATATAGTATTCCGAGCCTTAGCCAGAGCAATTAGACAACAAAAGAAGGTCATAGGGATACAAATTGGAAAGGAAGAAGCCAAAATATCACTCAAGATCACCTGGGGTCTCCAGTGGTCTCTAGCCTGTGCTCAACCAGGAACCAGGCTGCCTTTTACGGTCCAACAAAATACTGCATGGTACTGGTACAGAGACAGACAGAAAGATCAATGGAATAGAATTGAAGTCCCAGAAATGAACCCACACACCTATAGTCACTTGATCTTTGACAAAGGAGCTAAAACCATTCAATGAAAAAAAGACAGCATTTTCAACAAATGGTGCTGGTTCAACTGGAGGTCAGCATGTAGAAGAATTCAAATCCATCCATTCTTATCTCCTTGTACAAAGTTCAAGTTCAAGTGGATCAAGAACCTCCACATAGAACCAACCAAATACACTGAAACTAATAGAAAAGAAAGTGGGAAGAGCCTTGAACACATGGGCACAGGGGAAATTTTCCTCAAAAGAACACCAATGGCTTATGCTCTAAGATCAACAATCTACAAATGGGTCTGTAAGGCAAAGGACATTGTCAGTAGGACAAAAAGGCAACCAACAGATTGGGAAATGATCTTTACCAATACTACATCAAATAGAGGGCTAATATCCAATATATACAAAGATCTCAAGAAGTTAGTCTCCAAAGAACCAAATAACCCTCTTTAAAAATGAGGTACAGAGATAAACAAAGAATTCTCAACTGAGAAATATTGAATGGTAAAGAAGCACCTAAAGAAATGTTTAACATACTTAGTCATCAGGGAAATGCAAATCAAAACAACACTGAGATTTTACCTCACATCAGTCAGAATGGCTAAGATCAAAAACTCAGGTGACAGTAGATGCTGATGTGGATGTGGAGAAAGAGGAACACTCCTCCATTGTATGTGGGATTGCAAACTTGTACAACCACTCTAGAAATCAGTCTGGCTGTTACTCAGAAAATTGGACATAGTACTACCTAAAGACCCAGTTATACCACTCCTGGGCATATACCCAAAAGATGCTCCAACATATAACAAGGACACATGCTCCACTATGTTCATAGCAGCCTTATTTATAATAGCCAGAAGCTGGAAACAACCCAGATGTCTTTCAACAGACGGATGGATACAGAAAATGTGGTACATTTACACAATGGAGTACTACTTAGCTATTAAAAACAATGACTAAATGAAACTCTTAGGCAAATAAATTGACTAAGAAAATAAATATTATCCGAGTGAGGTAACCTAGTCACAAAAGAACACATATGGTATGCACTCACTGATAAGTGGACCTTAGCCCAAATGTTAGGAATATCCAAGATACAATTCACAGGTCAAATGAAGTTCAAGAAGAAGGAAGATCAAACTGTGAATGCTTTGGTCCTTCTTAGAAGGGCGAACAAAATGCTCATGGGAGGAAATATGGAGACAAAGTGTGGAGCACAGACTGAAGGAAAGGTCATCCAGAGACTGCCCCACTTGGAGCTCAATCCCATATACAGACACCAAACCCAGACACTATTGTGGATGCCAAGAAGTGCTTGCTGACAGGAGCCTGATATAGCTGTCTCCTGAGAGGCTCTGACAGAGCCTGACAAATACAAAAGTAATTGCTAGCAGCCAACCATTGCACAGAGCATGGGGTCCCCAATGGAGGAGTTAGAGAAAGGACTGAAGGAGATGAAAACATTTGCAACCCCATAGGAAGAACAACAATATCAACCAACCAGACCCTTCTTCAGTGCTCCCAGGGACTAAATCACCAACCAAAGAGCACACATGAAGTGAATCATAGCTCCGACCACATATGTAGCAGAGGATGGCCTTGTTCGGCATCAAAGGGAGGGGAGGCCCTTGGTCCTGTGAAGGCTCAATGCCCCAGTGGAGAGGAATGCCAGGGCAGGGAAGCAGGAGTGGGCAGGTAGGTGGGTGAGGGAACACCCTCATAGAAGCAAGGGGAAGAGGGATGGGATAGGCAGTTTTTGGAAGGGAAACCAGGAAAGGAAATAGCATTTGAAATGTAAATAAATAAAATAGTCAATAAAAAAAGAAGTTATAAGTTGAATGGATCTAACAGATATTTACAGAACATGTCACACAAATGCAAAAGAATATAGCCTTTTTCAACATCTCATGGAAATTTCTCCAAAATCAGACATAAAGCAAGTCTTAACAGATACAAGAAAACTAAATTAACACCTACCCTATCAGACCACCATGGATTAAAGCTAGATACCAAAAACAGAGGGCTTACAAACTCATGGAAACTGAACAACTTGCTATTGAATGAAAAATGGTTCAGGATAGAAATTAAAAACTATCTAGAGTCAATGAAACTGAACGCATAGCATATCCTAACTTACACAATGAAGGCAGTTCTAACAGGCAGGATCATAGCTCTGCTCTAAGAGCCTCCATTTAAAAAAAAAAAATGTAGAAATTTCATACCAGTAACCTAACAACACGCCTGAAAGCTTTAGAAAAAATGAACGACAAAAAATTAATTACATCCAAAATAAGGAGATGACAAGAAATGACCAAACTCAGAACTAAAATCAATAAAACAGAAACAAAAATAGTTACAAAGAGATAGTGAAGCCGAGAGTTGAGCCTTTGAGAAAGTCAATAAGAACAAACTACCCAAATTAGCTAAAAAGCAGAGAGTGAAAATATTGTAGCAAAATTGTAAGTGAAAAGGGGGAAATAGCAACATATTTCAAGGAAATCCAGATAATCATAAGGACATACTTTAAAAAACTGTACTCTACCAATTTGGAAAATATGAAAGAAATGTATATTTTTCTTGGTACATACCATTTATCAAAGATAAATTAAGATCAGATAAGTAATTGAAACAGACCTATAACTCCCAGTTAAATAGAAGTAGTAATTAAAAGCCTCCTAACCAAAACAGACTTATGGCCAGATGGTTTTGTTACAGAATTATACCAGACTTTCAAAGAAGAGTTAATGCCAGAACTACTCTAATTATTCCACAAAATATAAACAGAAGGAACATTGCCCAATTCATTTTACAAACCACAGTTATAATCAAACCATACATATAAAAGAAAGAGAATTACAGATCGATTTCCCTTATGAACATACATGAAAAATTCTCAAGAAAGAAAAAAGAAAAACTTGAAAACTGTACCTAAGAATATATCAAAAAGGTCATCCACCATGATCAAATTGGCTTTTCCCAGAGTCACATGGATGGTTCAACATATGTAAATCAATAATCATAACCATTATTCAAATAAGCTGAAAAAATCACATGACCATCATATTAGATACAGAAAAGGCCTCTGACAAGGCCTCTGATGCTTTATACAAACTCAAACACCCTTTCATGATAAAAGTCCTGGAGAAATTGGGGATACAAGAGACATACCTAAACCAAATAAAGCCAGCTTACAGCAAGCCCATAGCCACATCAACTTAAATAGAGACAAACTCAAAGCAATTCCACTAAAATCAGGAACAAGATAATGTTTTTCAATCTCTCCATACCTATTCAATATAGTACTTTAAGTCTTAGCTAGAACTGAGGAGACCAGGGGAATACAAATTGGAAAGGAAGAAGTCAAAAATCTTCATTTGCAGATGATATGATAATTTACATAAGCGTCCTTAAATTTTCCACCAGAAAACTCCTACACGTAATAAATGCTTAGCAAAGTAGAATAACACAAAATTGACATGAAAATCAGTAGCCTCCTTATATACAAATGACAAATGGACTAAGAAAGAAATCAGGGAAACAACACCTTTCACAATAGCCTCAAAAATTACAAAATATCTCAGGGTAACTCTAAAGAAGCTGAAAAAGATATAAAAACATAGAAAGAGCTCCCATACTCATAGATAAATAAGTTTAATGTAGTAAAAATGGCCATTCTACCAAAAGCAATCTCCAGATTCAGTGCAATCCCCATCAAAATTCCAACACAATTTTTCACAAATCTGAAAAGAATCATTTTCAGCTTTATATGGAAACACACACACACACACAGAGGATATTTAAAATAATCCCAAATAATAAAATAAATGTAATAAGTCTTGCCACCCCAACCTTAAATTACAGAGCTATAGAAACAAAAACAGTATGATAGTCACATAAAAACAGTCATGTTGATCAATGACATCAAACTGAAGACCCAGACATAAATCCACATACTTATGGACACATATTTTTTTAATAAGGAAGTCAGAAACATATGTTGAAAAAAACAGCATCTTCAACAAATGGTTTGAATCAAACTGGGTGGCTGCATGTAGAATCAAAATAGATCTATACTTATTGTCATACACAAAACTCAACTCCAAGTAGACTGAAGACCACATGCACTGAATTTGATAGAAGAGAAAGTGAGCACAAGCCTTGAACTAGTTGGACCAGAAAGACTTTACAACAGCACATTATTAGCACAGGCACTAAGATCAACAGTTGGTAAATGGGACTTCCTGAAATACTGAAAAGCTTCTGTATGGCAAAGGTCACTGTCATTTGAACAAAGTGGTAGCCTACAGAATGGGAAGATTTTTAATCATCTTCACATGGAGTATAGAGGTTAATATACAAGAATTAATGCATGCATACATACATACATACATACATACATACATACATATGTAGATACATAGATAGATAGATAGATAGATAGATAGATAGAGAGAGAGAGTCATAAAGAATACTCAAGAGAAAACATAAATGGCTTCTCAAAAACACATTAAAATGTTTAACATTTTTAGTCACTAGGGAAATGCAAATCAAAACTACTTTGGAATTTCATCTTACACCTGTAAGAGTGACTAAGATAATAAAACAAATGACAAATGACAGTTCATACTATGAAGGATGAGGAACAGTCAACATTGTTGGTGGGAGTGCAAATTTGTACAGTCACTACGGAACTTCACCCCTGCAGGCTAGAATCTTGGTATTTAAAAATACTCTACATACTGCTAAAGGGGAAATATAAACATCAACCCAGCTACAAACGTTTCTGTCTACAATGGTGTTTTCTCTGCAAGATGTGCTAGTGCAATCGTGGTACTAAGCTCGTAGGCATAATCAATCAATATCTGCTTCAACTTAAGGCCCACTTCATGAGGTGAAACCCATACAGACTGCTGCTTAGTGACTAAGAACTCGAGACTAAATAGCCCAAGGATGGAGAGGGACTGGAGGATACCGAGGCCTTTTAAATACAACAGGATCAATGTGTTGTGGATTTAGTTTATTGCTTATATTATGTTAATTGGGTTCCAAAGTTACAGAAGAATTTGCCCATCTGCCTTGTGAGATGCTGACAGTCCCTGGACCCAGCTGGTTCTGATTGGTAAATAAATTTACCAGCGGCCAATGGCTGGGCAGGGAGACAGAGGCAAGACTTTGAGGTTCCAGGGCAAGGAACATGAGGGATGAGGAGAATCCATGACAGAAAAGGGTTAGGATGCAAGCATGAGAGCTTCGGAAGACAGAGAACCAGCTATGTGAGAATCGAGGGGTGGGGGTAGCCTCAGGGGTCATTCCCCAAATTGGGTCTGGGTAGCAGAGATGAAGTATAGATTTTAGTAAGTAAAAATTCAGGAATATCCAAGGGGAGGCATTAGCAACACGGAAGTTTGGGAGTGGTCCAGATGTTGAGTTGCTTAAGGCATATTAAAAAATAAGAGTGTGCGTGTGCGTGTGCGTGTGCGTGTGCGTGTGTGTGTGTGTCTTTCATTCTTATTCCAAAACATTTAGGTGGGTAGCGAGCTTGCATACCCACCAGGGAATTTGAAGTGGATTAACATAATACCGCTTCATCAATGCACATAGCTCAAAAGACTGAGGCAACATGTACAGGGTCTGCACTGGTCTGCACCAGATGGGGTCTTACAGTCACTCTGGAACCTCAAGATCCATTTTCACATTGGTGAGCTTTATTTACTAATGTGTAGTATAATTTCTCCTAAGGCTTACTTAAGCTTTTAGGTCCGTAAAACACATACATTCAACCCTGTTGACCTCAACCCTTTATGAGTTCCTTCCTGCCTCAGAGTGTGGAAGTCAGCATTTAGTAATATAGAATAAACCCTAATATGTGATCTATGAAGACTGTCTGGTGATGACAAGTAAAACATGCTACAGAAGTGAGACATTCTCTCTCTCTCTCTCTCTCTCTCTCTCTCTCTCTCTCCCTCCCTCCCTCCCTCACTCACTCACCCCCTCCTCTCTCTCTCTCCCTCTCTCTCTCCCTCCCTCTCTCTCTCTCTCTCTCTCTCTCTCTCTCTCTCTCTCTCTCTCTCCCTCTCTCTCTCACACACACTCTGAATAGCCAATGCCTTTCCTTCCCTACTTTGTGTATCCAAGGCCATTGGCTTCCAAGCCTATGGAAGGACACAAGCCAGGCCTATTGAAAAGGTTCAGCATGCTTGGTTCTTTGGAGAAATCCTAGGTCACCCCAATCCCAACCCAAGCCTACAGGCTCTGTTCTCCCAGTGCTTCTTTACCTGTGCTAGGTAAAGAAGACACAAGCTCATGTTTCCTCTCAGTCATAAGGTACCTGGCAGTGGGAAAATGTCTGTTGTCTTCTCTAATGACCTTGGAATTTCTGAGACCCCCACTGAAGTTCCATCAGTAGCTCCAATCACCAGAATGAGACTTTCATTAAACAGCTGAATTAATAAGGTCAATACCCGAACATCTAAGTTTCAATTACTAAGACACTTATACTATTCTATATCAGTCTACATGCTATGCATATTTTCTACAATCAAATTTCCACCAAGATTCACTTCATTAACTTAGTACTTTGTAACCCAAGACCCAGGATCACTTACATATACTGTTGAGCACTTACAAGGGTTTTTATTGTTGTTATTTTTCCCCTTTAATTATCATTACATGTCATTGTATACTGTTGTGTAGGTTCAGTCTGTCTCTACCAAATTCAAAGTACAGAACTAAAAGGACTGAGTGTTTTTCTTTTTCTTTTGTATGTCCTTCAAATATCCAATTTGGAGCGTTGTTGAAGATCAGTAGTCAATAAAAGTTGTTCGTTCGTTAGCTATGTTATTTGGTGAACTATGAAAGAATCTAAGCAGAGATAAGAATATGCCTTACATATGTTTTGGCAAACAGAACAAAGCCTCCTTAGAGAATGAGGCTCTGCCTGTGTAAGCATCTACTCATAATCTATTTTCAGAGCCTTTAGGAGAATAAGAAAAATTATACACACAACTACATTTTAACTGTTGATTTGTGAGCAATAAGTCATTAGTCTACACCTTAACCACTGATAATGTGAACAGTGGATTAAATCTTACCCATTGATATGTGAGCAGTGGACATTCAAAGTCTACACCTTAACCACTGCTATGTGAGTAACTCTGTTTTGTGCTTCTTCTTTGAGGTGACTTATGAACTCCTGTTGTGTGATCACCACCATTTGGGGCCACATCTTAAAAACAGGAACATGGGAAATGTATATGTAAGCATTTAGTCTCAACAGTCTTTGGTTGGCCCAGGCCTGCTCTAAAAAGTTCTCCACTATACTAACCATGCCATGTAATACACTCCACCAGTGACAACAAGAAACTAATTTTAATCTCTGTTTAACCAATGTTGTCCTTATTGTCCCCTGTTTCTATCCAAGTGGCCAATAGGAATCAGACTCATTTTCATGACACAGCAGGTCTTCTCACCTCTCCACCACAGACTTACCTCTCTACCACAGAGGAACAACAAATCAACCCAACAGAGAAACTCTGACCTTTGCTTCATCTTGTGCCTTGAAGATCTCAAGCTTTCAATTTTGCTCTCATTCCTCGGACATTTTTCTTCATTTTATTCCAGTCTGTTGACAAACAACCAACTTTGTGACCTATAATGATCTTGGTTGTGAAAACTCTGGGGCTTTAAAGAATTGCTGGTGTTTTGATAATTGTTTTTACAGCATGTTTAGGCCTACCGCATAATTTACTTCATAAACAACCCAATGTGAACTTAATTAAGTTCTGGTGGGAAGTAACAACACTCTCAAGAGCTAGATTATTAAGAAAACTGCAATCAACTTGGCTCCAGGTTCTCATGACTTAGATGCAGCTTATTATAAATATGCTCAATCATGCAGACGGTCAAATACTGTATTTCAGTGTCTGTTCATAAAGTGTAATTTGAAATGCATGTAGGATGATACAGCCTTTTTGTAAAAGGAAGTTATTATCTGTGATAAAAGCAGTTGTTGACATTAGAAATGCAGACGCAAGGATCCAGACGGGAAATTTAATAAAAAGAAAACAAATGTCGCAGGGAAAGGGGGTGGGAGAGGCAATGAACAACATGGAAAGCAAAGCCAGATGTGGCTACAGGCAAGACCTGGGTGCCTACCTTCTGCATGGGCCACTGACAATTCCTAGGAGAAGGACATGATCCTGGATTTAGAAAAGAAAAGTGAAGTACTGAGGGGGGGGGTGTCATGCTGCCAGCTGCACCCACCCCCTGCAAGGAGAGCTGGAGAGAAGCTTGCCGAAGAGCTGCTTCTTTTGTATCTGAAGATCATTGAGCACAATTTGCGCACTGTCCAGCCTCTCATTCCCCCTGCTTCCTCATCAGATGTTTTCTAGCAGGCTCCCTGCACAGTAGTTTAACGAACTGGCTTTAATTACACGCCTAACAGAGCCACAAAGATGCAAGGCCAAGCTGTGGGAGCTGCACAGCAGCACGTTTGAGTTAGGTTCAGATAATCTGCTGAATGTCAGCTTCTTTAAAGGAAACCAAATAACAAGCGTTCCTCTCCGCACACCCACACTGCGTTCACTTTAGAAGACTGGCATGGATCCTCAGTCTCCTGAGGACTTCCAAGTTCACCTTCCTGATGCTCACCAACGCCACCCATTTCCGTGTTGAAGTATGCTCCGTCTCTCTTGTTGGGATTGGGCTTGGCCTTGGGCTGATGATGTTAGTATTTCCTGTAAGTCAAATGTGTTTTCCTCAGGCAGTTCTCTTTCCTCGATGTCCAAAATAATTGTGTACCAATGTAAATAGCAGAAGATCTTCCAAAGAGCTTGGTTGGCCCCATCGGAATCTATCAGTGAACCCAAAGCATTCTCTTCAGTCCGAATTGCAGGTTAAGGATTTCTTTGAAAACTGAGGCAAGGGGCTGGAAAGCTATCTCAATTGTTCTTAGCACATATAGCACAGCCATGAGGAATGGAATTTAGATCCCAGATTTTGTGGTCCTTTGAAGTCAGTGAAGTTAGCACCAGAAACAAGAGGCACACTACAGCCTGCTGGCTGCTAACCCAACCAAGAGAACGTGAGTTCCTGGTTCAGAGAGAGACCCTGCCTCTAAGAAATAAAATGAATACCTGATGTGAACTCTCCTCCCACTCCACCATCTCTGTCTCTGTCCTCTGTCTGTCCTCTCTCTCTCTCTCTCTCTCTCTCTCTCTCTCTCTCTCTCTCTCTCCCTCTCCCTCCCTCCCTCCCTCCCTCCCTTCCCCTCTCCCTCCTACACACACACACACACACGCACGCACACACACACACAAACACACAGGTCAGGGGAGAGGGAGAGAGGGAGAGAAGGAGAGAAGGAGAGAGGGAGAGAGGGAGAGAGATACACAAAGCCAGGGAAGACATAGTGAAAGTATCAAAAGACAGCCAAGTTGTCTGAGATGTTTTTAATCCCAGTGCAGCTCTTGCAAGCTAGAAGCTGTTGACAGTTCTCCACACTCCCATGCAGTTTGGCTAACCATGCAACAGTCACAACGATGCTTGGTCAGGTTCTTACATTGCTATCACTCAAGACAAACCATAATCTTGAGTATCACAAAACCTTTTGTCTTTTTCCTTCTTCTCTTCCGACCAAATTGCTGGAAGACTCAAATTATACTGGAACTAATGGACATAAGACCTGTGGGTAGAAATACTTGGTCCCGTGTCAAACCCACAAAAATTCCATAAGGGAGAGAGCACCCAAAGGTGTACACAGGCCTTTGTAGCAAAGAGACTGACCTTGACCTGAGAATGGTTGGCTGGATTTCCTGGATCCTCTGGGTCTTTATTAACTATTACTTTCTTTTGCTGTTTGGTTGAGACAGGGACGCCATAGCTTCAGCTAACTCACTGTGTAGCCCACACTGGCTGCGAACACGAGGCTCTTCCTGCCAGGCCTTTGCAAGTGCTGAGATTACAGGCATGTGCCACCATGCCAGACCAAAGAATGTTTTCTAACAGCATAACTCTCAATAAGAATAAAGCATTGTTTCAGGTCTTCCCATAACTACTTTTTAAAAATAGCCACATGAATAGAAGTAATATCAGAAAAGATGTGTACCTGAGTTGTTATAATAATATGCAGTACCAAGTTAGGAAAAGGGTTTTTTAAAAATAATATCTATTTGTTTATAAATAAATATACAAATAAATATACGTATACACACATGCAAGAGGGTCATGGTGCACATGTGGAAGTCAAAAGAATATTTAAGGGAGTCAGTTCTCTGTTTCTAGCATGTGGGTCCCACTAATCAAATTCAAGTCCTTGGGCTTGCTGTCAAACATTTTCCTGCTGCACCATCTCACCAGCCCTAAGGAATTTTTACCTTTAAGGTTTCCTGTGCAATGCTGGACAACACTCAGTTGCTAGCTGAGACCCCCAGCCCTGAGACACTTGACAGGTTCAATCCTGGGACTTTCTCACCTTCCAGAAATATAGAGCGCAAAACCTGGACTGTCACCACCTCCCCATCATCCCCTGGGATGTGACCACCTCCCTGTCTGTGGTATAGAATGACAGCTTCAGCAAGCATAAGTACACATGGATCAGCCAGGAGACTTTTAACCAAACAACTTAAAGTGTGCACTTTTAAAATCTGGGTATTAATATATGTATTACATTATATAATTAACATTATTAACTATATTTTAATAAATATACTAGTATATAATATATAAATATATCTATATATTTATGAACATATTTTGTACTTAAATATATTTATATATAAATATCATTACACATAATATGATATTACATAATATTGATAATACTATATTATAATATGTTATATATCATAACCAGTTATTTGAAAGGGTTTCAAATTAGCAGGATACTGAATAAACAAGTGTTTAAGAAGATTGAGAGTAAAGAAGATCAAAAGTAAATCATACAAAAAATAATAGAATACAAGGCCCATGAGACTGCAGTTCCACTGGTAAAGGCACTTGTCATCCTTTTCTCTTTCTTACTCGTTTATCCTCTCTGCCTTTCCTTATTCATCTACAGTCATTAATGGAGATGTTCAAAATACCACCCCTGGGCCAGCTGAGTGGTGAAAAGTCTCGCATTATGACTGCTCTCCCTCTAGCAGTGATGTCATTGGAAGGGTAGACTGTCTTCGTCTCAGCCTGGTTAAGCTCACCGATCATTCCTGTGCTCTCTGTGCTTGTTGGAGGAATCTTATTCTGCTTCAGGGTCATAAAAACATTCTTCCAGACTGACGAGATGGTTCCGAGGGGAAGGCCGCTTGTCGCTAATCCTGATGATCTGAATTCAATCATCATGTCCCACAGAGTGGAGGGAGAGAATCTGATTCCTGAAAGTTGTCCTCTGACCTCCACACACCGTGGCATGTGCACAGATTCGCTATACACACACACACACACAATTTAAAAATGTTCTCCTGCATTTCCTTCTAAGAACTGTGAAATCTTGCTGAACACATTTTGGATTTTCATTCACCTTGCTCTCTAGCTTCAATATTATCACGTGACAGTTCCTCAATTCTTCCTAGATACACATCTCAATTGTCCCAGCACTGACCGTCGGCCTGTGTATAGCCTGCCGTTGCCGGCTCCGTCAGGTCTCCTTCCTCTGCTCCACTTATCTTTCTCAGCAACGCATTGCTATTAGCCTAACATTTTATAACCCTCTATGACCTGGTCCTCCCCAAGACTGTTGTGATTGGTCGTATTAATTCACTCTTTCATTTAAATTTGATAACTGCATTGAACTCATTATCACTTGGAGGAGAATTGGTAATTTTATTGATTTTCATTATAGTTCTCTCAACATTTATTTTACTCTCTTGATTACAATCATCTTTTTCTATGTGAAGGGACACCATGGCATTTGTCAGATAGGTGTTGAGCATCCTACCTTTGGCTCCCACAATGTCTTATGCTTAGAAGATCAAATGGGAATCAGATAACCAGACTCCCTATCCTGATTTTGTACAGTTTGGGAATTAAAGGGCAATAGCCAGAGGGTAGCTCGGAGTGAGTGGCTGCACCGGTGTAAAATGAACATGCCCCCACTGGCTTACAGCTCCTTCCAAGAGTGCAAACCCTCTGCACCCTTCGAAGGTGGTCTTTCATGCCCATACCTATCCAATCATTAAATGTTGGACTGACGATGTCACCTGTCAACTGTAAGGCCTCAGCGAGCATAATTGTGTGTGAAGGAAATTTCTATGTGGAAAGTTGTGTCATCTGTAGAAAGCGATATTTCTTTACTTTCTTTTCCTTCTCTTCTTTTTTCTTCTTTTGCTATTTTATTGGTATTATCATTTGTTTTGTTGTAAGTTTGTAAGTAGAGTAGAACTCACTGTGTAGCAGAGGACAGACTTCAATTCTCTGTTCCCCCTTCTACCTCACAAGGATGGGGTTATAGACCTGCTCCACCCACCTGGATCCTCACTCCTCTCAGATGTTTCTGCTTATCTTTTCACCCTGTATTCGACTACACAGCAGCACTGACTCTGGTTTGCAGCACAGAAAGCTATAACACTTGTTTCGATCTTCATTGAATTTGGATTGTTATTTTTGTCTGGCTTGTTTGTTTAGAGATCAGGCCTTCCTGAGTCACCCAAGCTGTCTCAGAACTGAAGATCCTCCTGCTCCAACTGCCCAGTGTTTGTCATCCTTGATTTGACCGTGGTTGCTGCTCATCAGAGGTTTGCTGAAGTAAAGGAAGTTACACCCTCAGTCTGATCTGCTAAGTTTTTACCACGACAATTGATGGCTTCCATTCTGGAGCTGGGCACCATGAGGGGTTTTGTGCTGAACTGTGTAGAATTTTTTCTCCTCAGAACTATTAAGATCCTGTGATATGGCTCCTTTCATCCTGTTCGATCAGTCACTCCAGAGAGAAACAGGACTGATGCTGCTAGCCTGCACTGCCAGGGCTTTCAGGATTCTGCATGCAGATATGTGGAGATTGCTGTGTGACTCTCTTTCCTGAAAACACCCTTTCTGGTTTTCACAGTCAGGCTGAAAAAGGCCTCAATGGAGAAGAGCACTTGCCATTAAGCTCCACAACTTCATTTTGATGTTGATGCTGGACCCACATGGAATAAAGAGAACTGACTTCTGCAAGTCTGCCCTTTCTGATTTCATACGTATGCTGTGGCACACACACATACACACACACACACATACACACAGGCACACACAAATATATGTAAAATTCTGACATAAAAAATATTATTTTATTTGTCAACTGTACAAGTAGGAAGTTTCTGTTCTTTGAAAGGCTCTGCAAGCTTGAAACTACTTGTTCCCTAAATATACATTTAAAAGCCATTTATAAAAATATCTGAGACTGGTGTTTATTTTGTGGGAAATTTTTTAACTACTGCCTTAAATTCTTTAAAAATTATAGGCTCCTTCAGGCGTTTATCACTTTTTAACTCCGTTTTAAAATCTATACTTTTCTAGGAATTTTTCCATCTCAACTTAGTATTTGAGAAACATTAAGTTTGAATCCTGTGCCACAGTGATCCATACCCAAATCCCACTGGGAGAGAGCTGGTTGCCCAGAAGTGCAGACACATCTGTGAGCAGAGGTAAGACCACCACTTCTGCTCAAATTCCTGGCTCAAAAGGGACTAGCCCAGAGTCATCAGGACACAGGAACCAAGGAACAGCCAGGGACATGATTCTTCAGGTTTCAGTCTGCACCCTGGAGCTGACACTGTGCCATAGCTCTCCATACCCAAATTTAACCCAGAGAGAACTGATCTTCCAGGAGTACTGACACACAGGCTTACAGGCGGGACAAGCCACAGTCAGAGACAACAAGACCAGCTAACACCAGAGATATCCATATGGCAAGAGGCAAGCACAAGAACCTAAACAACAGAAACCAAGTTACTTGGAATCATCAGAACCCAGTTTTCCAACCACACTGAGCCTTGGATACCCCAACACACCAGAAAAGCAAGACTCTGATTTAAAGTCACATCTCATGATGATGATAGAGGACTTTAAGAAGGACATAAATAACTCCCTTAAAGAAATACTGGAGAAGACAGGTAAACAGGTAGAAACCCTTAAAGAGGAAACACAAAAATCTCTTAAAGAATTACAGAAAAGCACAACCAAACAGGTGAAGGAATTGAACAAAACCATCCACGATCTAAAAATAGAAATAGAAACAATAAAGAAATCACAAAGGGAGACAACCCTGGGGATAAAAAAACCTAGGAAAGAGATCAGGAGTCATAGATGCAAGTATCACCAACCGAATACAACAGATAGAATAGAGAATCTCAGGTACAGAAGATACCATAAAAAACATTGACACAACTGTCAAACAAAATGCAAAATGCAAAATGCAAAAAGCTCCTAACTCAAAACATCTAGGAAATCCAGGACACAATGAGAAGATCAAACCTAAGAATAATAGGTATAGAAGATAGTGAAGATTCCCAATTTAAAGATCCAATAAATATTTTAACGAAATTATAGAAGAAAACTTCCCTAACCTAAAAAAAAAGAGATGCCCATAAACATACATACATACAAGGAGCCTACAGAACTCCAAATAGATTGGACCAGAAAAGAAACTCCTCCCGTCACATAATAATCAAAACACCAAATGCACAAAACAAATAAAGAATAATAAAAGCAGTAAGGGGAAAAGGTCAAGTAACATATAAAGACCGACCTATCACATAAAATAGTGGGAGACTTCAACACCCCACTCTCATCATCGGACAGATCATGGAAACAGAAACTAAACAGAGACACAGTGAAACTAACAGAAGTGATGGACCAAATGGATTTAACAGATATCTATAGAACATTTTATCCTAAAACAAAAGAATAAACCTTCTTCTCAGCACCTCATGGTACCCTCTCCAAAATTGACCATATAATTGGTCACAAAACAGGCCTCTACAGATACAAGAAGATTGAAATAATCCCATGCATCCTATCAGATCACCATGTCTTCAATAAGACAAAAACAACAGAAATCCCGCATACACATGGAAGCTGAACAATGATCTACTCAATGATAACTTAGTCAAGGAAGAAATAAAAAAAGAAATTAAAGGCTTTTTAGAATTTAATGAAAATGAAGGCACACCATACCCAAACTTATGGGACACAATGAAGGCAGTGCTAAGAGGAAAACTCATAGCTCTGAGTATCTCCAAAATGTAACTGGAGAAAGCATACACTATCAACTTGACAGCACACCTGAAAGCTCTAGAACAGGAAGCAAAAGAAGAAAATACACAGAAGAGGAGTAGATGGCAGAAAATAATCAAACTCAGGGTTGAAATCAACCAACTAGAAACAAAAAGAACTATAAAAAGAATCAACAAAATCAGGAGCTGATTCTTTGAGAAAATCTTTCCTCTCTTCCTTCTTTCTTTCCTTCCCTCCTTCTTTCCTTCCTTCCTTCCTTCCTTCTTTCTTTCTTTCTTTGTTCCTTCTTTCTTTCTTTTGTTCTTTCTTTATTTTTTTTATCAAATGCAACAGGAGTCAAACTGAAAAAGGAAATTTCAGTTGAGAAAATGTCTCCATCAGATGGTCTAGTAGGCAAAAGATTGTTGAGTATTTTCTTGACTGATGATTTACTATTCCAGGTGCCATCCCTGAACAGCTGGTATAAGGAATCAGTCTGCACAAGATAGTAATTCTATTCCTTTATAACCTCTTCTTCAGTGCCTGCCTCCAAGTTCATGTTTGATTTCCTGTCCTGACTACGATTCATAATGTACTGTAAGATATAAGATGAAATAAACTCTTTCCTCTCCAAGAAAAGAAGAGAAGAGAAAAGAAAACAAAAAACATTAAGTTAATCATAATATTCCCTAAAGATAAAGTCATCGCTGCTGTAGCACTGTGAGCTGATTCTTCCTGGTCAGGTCAGCGTTGTCATTCACTTCTTTCTTCTCCTGTCACTTCCTTATTGGGCCCCTCTCCTTCAGGCAGTAGATGTATAACATTTCTTCCTTTTGGGCTCACCCCTAAAGGCCACACAGAGCACACTAACCTGCTTTTCAGCCATATTAGGCACATTTTAATACATAGTAGCCAGTTTTGACTATTTTTCAATTTCTCCGATTTCTTTGATCTGTGAGTCCTATTTTCAATTGCTATTTATAAACAAATGAAGCTTATTTTAACCTTATTTTTGTCTTCAATTTTTAGATTACTTATAACTGGAGACTTTAAAATTTCTAACGTGGGGGGGGCTGATATTGGGATGTAAAGTGAATAAATAAATTAATTTTTAAAAAAGGACACAGAAAAAATTCTAACCTTGACTTATTAACTAATTGATTTTTGAATTAATCTATGCTTGCTTTTAAAAAGTGTACAGTTTCCAGTGACAAGGTGGTCCCCATGAATCCACACTCCCACGTATGTACATGTAAGTATAGTTTCACAAGCCACATACACTCTTCAAATCCTGTTTATTAATGATTTTAATGGGGCTCTCAGTTATAAGAAATGTATGTTTTAAAAATTGTCCATTTCTCCCTGGAAGTGGGCAACTTCAGCATTCTGTACAGTCTATAGGCATTGGGATCTGTAATTTCCTGTTTAACAGAAGCCATTGAAAATAAGCTCAGGTCCTAATAAGTGATTTCATCCTTAAGTTCAGTGTTATAATCCTCATCTTCAATGGATTCTGAAGAACCAGGTTTCACAGACTTGCTGGCCGGGCATAATGGAGCATGTCTGCAATCCCAGTACTTCAGAAGTAGAATCAGCAAGATCTGGAGTTCAAGGTCATCTTCAGCTACATCGAAGGATACCAGGCCAGCCTGAGCTACATGAGAGCCTGTCTCAAAACAAACAACTGCAAGCAATGCTTTGTGGCAGCATGGGAAGGCATGGAAACTTTTGAAGATATGGCCTAAGGACAGGTTTTCAGTCTTTGTGGGGGCATTTTTTTTTGCTGCCCTTTTCTGTGTGTGCACACATGTATATACCTGTGCTTAAACATGAATGGGCCAGAGGAGGAAGCTTGAAGATCTCTCCATTTTTCACTTAAGTTTTTGAGACAGTCCTTCACTGAACCAGAAGCCAATCCAGACAGATTGGCCGGCCAGCAGGCTGCCAGGACCAGCTAGAAGTTCTTTCTTCTTGACTATGCCACGAGTATGTGAGGCATTGCCCAGCCCAACCTTCATGTGAGTTTGGAGATTTGAACTCAACTCCTTTCGCTTTCATGGTAAATGTTCTCATCATTAAACCATCCCCCAGTCCACGCTTGCCCTTGAATTCCTGGCCACAAAGGAGCTTTGTCCAACCACACTTCCCACCATGATCTTCTGCCAACCACAAGTCCAAAACCCAGCAGGGTTGGTCACAGATGAAAACCTTGGAAGTAAATAAGCCTTTTCTCTTGAGTATTTGATATAGAGACTGAAGGGCTGTCTATAGGACCAAGCATTACAAACATGGTACCTGCAGGTCTTGCTATTTCCCCTTCCTTCTCCCTTGCTAAACTGTTAGCTTATACTCCTAAAGCTAGCCCCCAAGGTCCATTCCCTATTGATCATGCCCTTATCCCTAACTCATTCCTGAGGCTGATCACCAAGACCCAGTAATCAAAATTCATTATCTGGCTACACCAATTAATTAAGAGAAATGGATCTTCAAGTCCAATTGGCTGCAAGCTAAGTTACCCGAGAACGTCCTGTCTCATTCTGGCACAGACTTCTCTCCTTTCCTTGAAAACTACTCCTGCAGAGACACCCATTGCTGTCTTTTCCAGATCCTGAAGCAACCTGTCCCTCCTCTGTGCACACAGCCCCTTGGGAATAATAATAATAATAATAATAATAATAATAATAACAACAACAATAACAATTCTTTTTGTGTTGAGAAGTTGGTGCTTGGGTATGTTCAAGACCACCTAATTATCTTAGGGATGACTCTGGCTTCAACTTTGCTCCCCCGCATTGCTTCTTTGATGGGACTACCCTACACCTTATCCCCCATTTCTATCTGAGTCGCCTCTGGGATGTCTCCTAAAGAATTTAAGATGACTCCAACTCATAGCCAACATTATTGGTTCATCTTAGCACTCAATAACAGCCGTTATACCCTCTAGATAATCACATAAAGTGACATTTACCCTTTTGTGGGCACAGGAAATAATGGAAAAAGATACTCTTCTCCCTTGCTGTCTAGATACTATACATAGAAGCTCTGAGATTTTAGCCCAAACAGTCCCAAAATTCTGTTCTCATTCTTCATATCAAAACAAAAATAGAGGGCCAGATATGGTGACTGTTAGTATTCTGTCTAAACTCCACTTCCACAGTTACCTGGCAATAGCCAGGTATGCTCCTCCCCATAGTTACCTGGCAACAGCCAGGTAGGCCTGCCCACTATAAAAGGGGCTGCTTGCCCCGCCTCTCTCTCTTATCCTCTCTTACTCTCTCTTGCTCTCTTACTCTCTTGCTCTCTGTTCTCTTGTCTCTAGCTTCCCTCTGTCCCCTCGCCCCTCCCCCTTCCCTTCCCCCTCTCTCCATGTTGTCATGGCCTCTCTCTCTCTCTCTCTCCCTCTCTCTCTTTCTGTCTCTCTCTGCCCCTCTCTCTCTCTCTCTCTCCCTCTCTCTCTTTCTCTCTGTCTCTCTCTGCCTCTCTCTCTCTCTCTCTCTCTCTCTCCCTCTCTCTCTTTCTCTCTCTCCCTCTACTACCCTCCTGGCTCCCTTCCACATGCCCTGCATAAACTCTATTCTATGCCATACCTGTGTGTGACTGGTCCCTCAGGGGGAAGAGATGCCTCGGCATGGGCCCGCTGAGACATACCCTCCCCCCATACCTCTCCACGTACCCACAGAACATACTCTTATCTCTTTATCTTTTTATAAATCCATCAGTGACACCCTTAATTCCAGCACTCCAGAGACAAAGGCAAGCAGAGCTCCTGGAGGCCAGCCTGATCTACATAGCAAGTTTCAGGCCAGCTTGGGCTACCTTCTGAGACTCACAGTGTAGCATGACACAAGAAAGTGGTGAACTCAAGGACAACCTGGGTCACTGAGTGAGGTGCTGGCTCAAAAAAAAAAAAAAATTAAGACCAATCAACCAACAAATGGAAATCAAACACTAAAATATAAAAGAAAAATATTCAAGTGTTAACAAATTGCGTGAGATTTTTTTCATCCCATAATCTTTCTGCTTGTGTGATTTTATCTGTTGAGACAGAGCCTTGCAATGTAAGCCAATATCAAAGATGGACGTGGCCTTAAGCGAACCCTCCTGAGTTCTGGGATTCAGCTGTGTTTCACCACAGCTAGCTCAATCCATAATCTCCACAATCAGATCAGCCTGACCTTGAGAGGAAGCCCATGGCCCTTAGACATGCGCCTACTGCAGTGTTTTCTCCTTGTGTTTTGGGGTTTTTTTGTTTTATTGGTTTTCTACTCACCTAGAAAAGCAAACAACCCATCTTGGAAAAGAAGCTGGAAAGATGGGTCAGTAGTGAAGAACACACTACTGTTGCTGAAGACTTGAGTTCACTTCCCAGCACCTATCTCAGATGCCCACAACCATCAGCAACTACAACTCCAGGGCCTCCCACGCCCCCTCTGGCAACTGTAATCACATGCACAGATACACACAGAGACACAATCAAAAATAAAATAAATTTTAATTTTCTTAACTTACACCAGAGACAAACTCTGGAAACCTGTGGTAGAATGTGGTAAAATGTGGCTTTTTGTGTGCAGCTGGTAGTGTAAGACTTTTGGGTCTAAATGTAAGACTTTCAGGTCTCGGTTTGAATTTAAGATTAAAAGAACCCCACTGTCCAGGACACATCCTGGGAGGAGCACATTTCTTAGTCAGAGGACACTTGCTGGATTAACATTCAGAGGAGGAAGCAAGAGGCTGATTAACATTCCTCAGACCACAGGGGAGGGAACCCACCTGTGGGTGAGGAAGGCCTAGACAGACGAGGGAGGTCCTTGCCACCTCATTCCCCAAAGACCAATCAGTTTAAAGTCACACTGTTCTGCCAATCATACTGTGCCTAGTCACTGTTTCTCTGTTCTACCCCTTAGACCGTATAAAAGCTATTCTTAGCTCCAACTCGGGGTTCTCTCTTCTTCCACAGGTTTCCAGAGTTTGTCTCTGGTGTAAGTTAAGAAAATTAAAATTTATTTTATTTTTGATTGTGTCTCTGTGTGTCTCTGTGCATGTGATTACAGTTGCACTACAGCTGCCAGATGGGGTGTGGGAGGCCATGTGGGTTTCCAGGGAACCCCAGTATACTGGAATCATTAAGCCTCATGCTGGTTGCATCAAGATCAGTGTCTTGTGAGTCATTGAGTGGCAGTAATCTCCTGTGGCTTGAGTGGGGGGTCTCCCCTATCTGAGGGCCTTTCAGTAGCACGCTGGCACCTGATGAGGCTCCTTTACCTTGGTCAGTCTAGTATTGGGGAAGAATAGAGAAAGAAGCCCAAATCCAAGTCTCAGCTCTGGCTACATAATGGAACCCTTTCTTTAAAACAAACATGTAAAACGAAGGTCAAGCAAAGAAAGGAACAGGACCATTTGAAAGGATCAGGAAAGGAGATGGGGGAGGGGTGCGGGAAGGAAAACAGCAGCCTCTTAACAAGGGGCACAGACAAAAGGAGAAGGTAGGATTTCTTCTAGACATCACCTCTGGGGAAAACCAGGAATCCTTGAGAAGCAGCGCTCTAAACTCAGAACAGTGGCTGCCATCCAAAATGTCTTTGCTTTGCCAAATGCAAAATGTTCCCTCCAAAGATATTTTCTCTAAGCAGGCCACACTTCCTAAGCTCCCCAGTGACAGAATCTGGGCTCTCAGGATCCACCACATATCCCCATCACCAGGAGCTTGGACAAGGCTTTGACACCTGTACATGTCAGGAGACATTTCATTCCCAAACTATCTTTTCTTCATTCTCAAAAATCTAGAAAAGGTGAGCCAAGGTACACCAGTCAATCGTGTCAATGTTCCATCAGAGAAGCACCCTAACTCACCCTTAGAAACTGTGGCAATTCCAAAGAAAAACCCTACAATGGTTGGATGCTATGAAAATTGAATAAAGCTGTCAATCACCACTGAGAAAAAGATATTGGTTTGGCCGACTGCAGATGAAAGTGAAAAGCACTTTGGGATGAAACATTATCCTGCTTGGGGGAAAAAAAAAATCAACAACTCGCAAGATTCGGAAAACACAGAGAGTAGGGAACAACTAACATGCCATGAAAACATCTCACCCTTCTTGTGTCAAATGAGTGCCCTATCAGCAAATTTTTAAAATAAAGTTTAGGGTTTTACATCCTGGGTATTAATGTAACAAACATTTGCAGGATGGGGAGGTTTACAGAGATGAAGATAGAGACAAAGACTGAGGAGAGGGGAAGGGGTAGAATGAGAGAAAGGAAAAGCAGAGAGAACAGGAGAGAATGAGAGCTAATGTTCTCCTGCTGGCCCGTCTAGGAGGAGGGCAAGGCCAGCCCAGACTACTGAGGTTTGTTTGTCTCGCTTTTCAAGATCTGCAAAGAACAGATAAGGAGGTGGCCAGGGGAGGGCTGGGGAGAGGAGAGCAAGGAACATGGAAAACTTCTTAATGCTTTGAGCAGAGGAAGGCTTCACCTACTGCTGCTGGGGGTCCTTCGCTGATTAAAGCCAGCAGGTTAACAGGGACATCCGTGCTAACCACATCCTCTCCAAGGGAATTCTCTGCGCACGGGTGAGCAATTATGTTCACCAGAGTGCAAGAAGACATCCTGGTCTTGCAAAGACCCAGGCCAGACCCTGTAATTCAAGGTCTGTCTACCTGATCAGCTTTCTGCCTTGACAATGTAGGGAGGGAGCCCCCAGGAAAAAAAGCTTTGCTCCAAGTTGAGTAAAGCCAAACCCTGCAAGTTTCCTTGGAGCCATGGAATCTCTCGGGCATCCAACTATGGTGACAGGTATTCAATAGCGTTTAATTTCTATCTGAGCAAGCGTATGACACAGTCAGGCTCTGCTGAGAGCAGAGAAGCTGTGAACTTGTTTGCAAAATGGCAACCTCTCCAGCTTGCTGGGCCAAACTATTTTGTTCTATCCTCTAGGCCCTGAGAAACAGGGTCATGTTCACAGAAGAAGGACTCTATAAATTTAGAATTGAATTGAAATTCTCTGGCCAATCGAGAGGTTGCCCAGCTCATTAGAAGGAAAGCATGGATCCTCTGGGATCCTGTTCCAGGGGTCTTTCAACTTCACCACACCTTTCTCACTCAGAAACTCAGTGGACTGTCTCTCTTCCAGACAGCAAATACACTGACTTATGAGGTACATTCAGATGACTATTTTCCTGTTTCCTCTATCATTCACCTATGGTGGCTTCTTTATCGTTGATGTTGATATTGTAATACTGGGTCTTGAACCAGGGGCCACGTACGTGTTCTCCCACTAAGCTATATCTCAACCCTTTGGTCTCGTTGTAATCCATACCTGGCAATATCTGAGTTTATAAAACACAACCCCCTCTTTGACGATGCAAGCGTGAGACACATGATCATCTTTATTTGGGGGGCTTGGAGTTAAGATCCAGGAAACAGGGACAGCTCAGAACCAGTGCCATAGTGTGCAAGGTCAAGAGTGGATCCTTCACATCAGTACTGTGTGTCAGACCTAAAGAAGAGCTGAAGGAGTCTTGGGGTCTTCAGATTGCAACCTAAACCCTAGACACACACACACACATACAAACACACACACACACAAGCAGAAGGGGAGTTTGTTCCATTTTGTAGGAAGCCATTCTATTGGACAGGGCTTTTCCCAGATTAGATTCCTTGGCTAATCTCTGAACCACAGATACTCCCTCCATAGCTGGGAAAAAAAGAAACCTAACCATTGCTCTCCAAGGCATCTCTGAGAAGTGGAACCTATTCCCTTTCTCCTTCTTTTTTCATCTACCCACGCTCCTCCTTCTAGATTTAGCTGGGCCTGGTGCCACATACCTTTAATGCCAGCACTCAAGAGGCAAATTTAAGATCTTTGTGAGTTGAACATCAACCTGGTCTACAAATCAAATTCCAGCCAGCCAGCCAGGGCTCCACAGCTTTGTCTCAACACCTCTCTCTGATGGGGGAGGGGGGAGCAGGAGAGAGGTGTTTTTTATTAGATTTTTATTGTTTTGTTCATGAGTGGTTTTGCCTGCATGTATGCATGTGTACCATGTGCATTCCTAATGTCCAAGGAGGGCAGAAGAGAGTGATAGATCCCCTGCAGCTGAAATTACAGCCAGGTTATGAGCCACTGTGTGGGTGCTGGGAATCTAACTCTGGTTCTCTGCAAGGGGAGCCTGTGTTCTTAATTACTGAGCCATCTCTCCAGCCTGGAATCTGTTTAAATAAATAAACAAACAAATAAATAAATCAGCACACTCTTCAGTCATAGAACATACAGTAAATATCCAAACTACTATTCTCCCATGATGTTTAAGTTGATACTATCAGAAATCTGTGGCAAACTAACTTAGGCATAAAAGGTAATGAATGTTTCTTTAAATTAGAAAGTTAGAGAACTGGATCTTCAAGTCCAATTGGCTCCAAGCTTGTTACATCAGTTGTCTTTTGGCTTACCCATCTGTCTGTCCACCTATCAAACCATTCAATATTCAATCATATATGTGTGTATAATATATATATCATACATGGGTCATATGTATAACATATATATATATATATATGTATATATATATATATATATATATACATATATATATATATATACACACACACACACACACATTCATCACTCACACATCCTTTCTTCCGTGTTTCCAGGCATGAATCTACTGATTTATCTGCCTATTCATCCATCCTTCCATCTACCGATCCAGTTTTTCATCTATTCATACATGCACGCATGCATAGATCCATCTGTACATCCATACATGCATCCAACCTTTTACTACCTTTGATCCTTTGTGTTGATGTTTTTCTCAGGTAGTTTCTACTACCATTGTAAGACAAAAGATCCCTAGCTCTGGAATTTCATCTTTCTGGGGAAGATCACTCTTTCTCAACACATTAGTCTCTGAAAAGAAGTTTGTCTGGCCCGACTAGCTCACACTCACTCTTTGATAGGAGTGAGGCTCCTTGCAAACTCTTAATTGTCTAGTCCATCAGAAGCATACAGAATGCAGTAAGTTCAGATAAACAAGAGACTCTGTCATGTAGGTTCTGTTGTAAGGCAATGACAATGACTTTGTGGTATGCAATGGATGTCACACTATAACACATAAATCCCTAAAACTCTAACAGGCATTTAAACATATTTAAAGAAAACTTCCCTATTACACATGTGTGCATACACAAGCACAGATACCCCAACTCTAGCAAGTATGCTGATTTAAAAATTCAGCTGAGGGCTGGAGAGATGGCTCTGAGGTTAAGAGCACTGGCTGCTCTTCCAGGGGTCCTGAGTTCAATTCTCAACAATCACATGGAGACTCACAACCGTCTATAATGAGTTCTGATGCCCTCACCTGGCATGAAGGTATACATGCAGATAGAGCACTCATACATAAAATAAATTTTAAAAATTCAGTTAGAGCCAGGCGGTGGTGGTGCACGCCTTTAATCCCAGCACTTGGGAGGCAGAGGCAGGCGGATTTCTGAGTTCGAGGCCAGCCTGGTCTACAGAGTGAGTTCCAGGACAGCCAGGGCTATACAGAGAAACCCTGTCTCAAAAAACCAAAAAAAAAAAAAAAAATCAGTTAAAAGGGTAGTGAGCATTTCCATAAGAAGGTAAACCAAAGGTGTCTTTATTGGATATCAGATTTGCTAGCTCTTTGATGGTAAATAACCTTGTGTAAATTGTGCAAGAGACAGAAGAGATGATAGTCTTTTAGACACTCTCTTTTTCAGGAGCCATATTTTAGACACTAAACCCTTTCTTCCACTTAGGACCCCGAAGCCAGAGTTTCATGGAATCAATGAAATGTAAATGAGTCTCCTAAAAGGCAGAGAGGGGGAAGAAAGGCCTCTAAGCTCTGATATACAGTGTGGAGAGTACAGGTCAACAGGGAAAAAAAAAAGGTCATTTAAACAAAGATCCCCAAGAGGCCTACAAATGTGTCTCGTTTTGTGAGCATTACACAAACTGGGGAGAGAGGGTTGTCAAATATTGATTTAAGGATCAGACCACCAAATGCAACGTTCTGTCTGTCTTAAAGAAATTGCTCACAACCTGTGGGGAAGAATGAAATCCAACAGGACAGCTTTCAATCATAAAGGAGCTGACTGTCACAGGGTGAGTTCAGGAAACCCTTTTCCTGCCTGACCTGTCAATGCAGTTACCTCAGCGGAGCAGAGCAGGGGAGGGTGAGGACCTGCAGCTGAAAGGCCAGCTGTAAATGGCTGGCTACATGGTGCAGACCCCACTCGCTTCTCCTTAGGAGCGCCACCCGTGTGTTCTAGAGTATTGTCTACGGTGGTATCAGTTTGCTCCTGTCCTCCTTAGAACCTTTCTGCTCTTTGGAGAAAGGAATGTGATACAGATGTCCCATTTGTAGCTGGGCATTCTACAGACACACCCTCTACCCTTTGACCAGCTGTGCGTTTCTGTGTTAGCCATCATTCAGAGCAGGTTTTTCTAACAAGGCTATTTCGTATGTAGCCTTTGACTCCCTATGGAGCAGCACATGGTGGCACAGGGTATAAGATCAGCACTGAAAGGCTGAGACAAGAGGAGGGGAATTTCTATGCTGACTTGTGCTACATACAGCAGAGAGCTCCTACCTCAAAACAAACACACAATGGGGGGTATGAAAGGTTTGAAATGGTTATAGCAGCATCTGCACCCTGGTGTGGGTTCCCAGACAGGCCTGACTCATACCTCCTTTTAAAGACATTTAAAGGCATTTCTGTTTTCCTGGAAATGGAGTTTCATTAAGCCCAGGATGGCTTTGGACTCCTGGACTCCTGAAATCCTCCTGCTGTAGCCTTCACAGCAACTGGGACTGGGACTGAGGGTTACCCCCACTGGCTTGAATATATTGTTCTTTTTTGTTGTTGTTTTGGTTTGGTTTTTGTGTTTTGTTTTGAACTTTGTTTTGTTTTTCATGTTTGTTTGGGTTTTGACTTAAGGTCTTTCTCTGCAGTCCAGACTGACCTTGAACTCACTAAAATCGCTCTCCAAATAGTAATGCTGTTCTGTTTTCTACTGCGTAGAAGGTTCTAAACAGTACTGGTTGCAACTCTATATTAATTTCAATGAGCTCACGGCTTGTCTAAGCATTGTTTCTGCGGCCCAACACAAGAGGAAAAGTTGGAAGGTGGAGGCTCGAGTCTTCAGAAATTAACAATCTCCTTTTCACACTGGATTTCAGATCTGTCAGAGATGCAATGTGTCCCAGAGGAAAACGGGAAGTGTTTGACCACATTGTCTCGTGGCTCTCTACACAGATACTTCTAGAAGCTGGTGAACAGCCGCATACCCATGGACCAATTCCCTGGCCAGCTCCTCTCTCACAAAAATCTCATTCAAGGTGGTGGCTTTATTAACCCTTTGAGTTGCTGAGGGCAATGGGGAATGCCTACTGTGCCGGAGGTCCTGAGGTCTATTCTCTGCACTGGTAAGCAAACAAACCACAGCTGCTACCAATAACCAGTCAGCCCAAATCAGAAAGCCTAGTGAAGGGACCTCTGTACTCACCAGGGCAAAGGAGAAGTCGGTTCAAGAAGCACCCTACTTCTGCCATCTTCCTGGAGTCTCAGCCAAGAACTGTGGGACACCAAAGCTATCAGAAGATAAAATGACAATAAATTTAATTTGAAGATCTTTAATTAGTTGCCTTTTACTTACAGTATTAAACCCAAGTGATGCGTCACTCCATGAAACCGAATGGGAATGTGGGCAGTATGCAGGAGGCATCGGGTTCAAACTTCAATACTGCAATCACTGTGTGCATCAGTGGACCCGTAAGCAAAGGACCCAGGGACACAGGCAAGACAGAAAGCTCAGCATTCAAAGAGCTAATAGTTTGGATTTGGATTGCCCCCAAAGGCCAGGTCTTGAAGGCTTAATCCTCAAGGTGGCGCTATAGGGAGATGGTGGATCTTAAGGAGGCGGGGACTAGTGGCAAGAAGCAATGAAGGATAGGATGGGCCCAGCCCTTCCTCTCTCTCTTTGCTTCCCAGCTACCAGGAAAGAAGCAATTTCCTTTCCTATAAACTCCAGACATGATCTGCTCCCTATCGCATGCCGGAAGGCAATGTGTCAGCCAACCGCGGCCTGAGAGGGTAGGAAACAAATAAACCGTACCTTTTCAAATTGCTCATCTCAGTTATTTTGCTACTATAATACAAAGCTCACAAAGGAACCAAGAAAAACAGGACTTCCTGTTGCTCTAGACCGGGGGAAGGGTGGAGAGGGGGTAGGTGGGGGTTTCTCACGCTCTCCCTCTGACTCTCCCTCTCCCTCTGTCTCATTTCCTAGAAAGTGAAATAAACAGCAGTTTATTCTCATTGGCAGTAGGGTTCCTTGATGGAGTGGCACTCTTTTGATCTGGTCTACTGTATCTAGATTAGGGGCTCTCCAAACCAATGGGCTCCTGTAAATTGTAACCAGCAGTAAGCTTTTGGGCACATTTCTAGAGTTCCCCTGAAGCCACATGGAAAACTCCTTTACTCTCAACTGTCAGGGAAGAAGACCTTATCTCTCATGGTTATGTGATTTTCATCCCAGGGAACAGAAATGTGAGCCAGATATAGAGGCACACTCCTGTTGTTCTAACACCCAGGAAGCCGAGACAGGAGAACTGGGTTTAATCTAGGATGAGAATACACAGGGAGAGTCAGGAAGGAAGGAAGGAAGGAAGGAAGGAAGGAGGGAGGGAGGGAGGGAGGGAGGGAGGGAGGGAGAAAGGAGGGAGAAAGGAAGGAGAAAGGAGGGAGAAAGGAGGGAGAAAGGAGGGAGGGAGACAGACTTCTGTGTGCGTTAACCCACCACTCCCATTGCTGTTTCTCTCCCTGCTGCCTTAGCTTTGACTTTGCTTAATGAATTTGCACTTCTTACCAGTCATGGCGGTTCATGCCTGAAACCCCAGGACTCAGGAGGCTTTATGAAGCAGGAGGATTGTCTTGAGTTTGAAGCGAACCTGGGCTACATAGTGAGACCATGCCTCAACAAGCAAATGTGTATGACACAAAAAGGTAAGAGAAGATATCTATTCATTCACATCCATAGCACTCCCAAGGACGGGCTCCAGCCCTCTGTGCCTCCCGCCCCTCTGCCCCAGCCTCCGTGGAGTCCTGACTGACTCCCAGGCTCCTACTTTTCTCCCCGAGTCTCCTTTGCTGGTCAGCAGGCAACCAGGCTCTCATCTAGCCACAACCCTTCTCCAAGATGAAAATAGAGCGTGTTCTTTCATTTCTTTTTAAGTTCTCCTAACTGTGTGTATGACAAAAAAGGAAAGGCTTCTCTCAGAGCCCATAGGAGTTCAAAAGTTGCGTGCTGGTGGCGAACAACTTTTCTCATTCTGTTTATGTTTCTGCCCCACAATTTTAAATGACTCATACATCCGAAAAACAATGCCTTCTAGGTTGGGGGAGGGATGGCTTCTGAGGTAGCCGCTGCTCACACTATAAGATAGGGTGCATCACACAGAAAGCACACACTAAAGAATTTGGGGGCCTATTTTAACCCAAACAGTCAGGCTCCAAATTTTATATTTTTCTCTGAATTCTCATCTCCCTTTCCATCCAGCCGCCCAGCTTTGTCTTCTTGTTGCCAGTCCTCTGGGGGCAGGACTGGAGCCCAGGCAGAAGCCGTGCTGTCCTTCCCACCTGCAGACCACTGCATCACAATCTGAGCTGTTTTACTCAATAGTTGTAAAATAATAAAAATGTTGTAGTAAAGCAAAAGTAGATGGATAAAGATCGAGAGACTGACTGCTCTTCTGTGAAGGCCTTCAGATTTTGACATCATGAGATTACAGAAATAAGGATTTTCAAAAAGGAGAGAGGGGGAGAAGAAAGGGGAAGAAACAGAAGCAGAAGAAGAGGAAGAAAAAGAGGAAGAGGAGGAAGAGGAGGAGGAGGAAGAGGAAGAAGAGGAGGAAGACCAGCTAGCTGTCTCAGTGGATAAAGGCACTTGTCCCCAAGCCTGCCTGAGTTAGATTCCCAGAACCCATATGTTGGAAGGAGAAAACCCAACTTCCACCAGTTGTCCTCTGATCTCCAGATGTCAATCATGCATGTTCACACACACACACACACACACACACACACACTTATGTGAAATGTGGAACCCAGGAATATAGCTCAAGGCAGAGCCCTGGTTTCTCTGGCTCATGGTCCTCAGCACCAGAGAGAAACACAGAGAGAGACAGAGGGGAGGAGGAAG